>NC_092770.1:25094606-25419297 GCF_047496795.1 Chiloscyllium punctatum | reverse complement strand
AGGCCACAATCCCTTCCATTCCCATTGAACCAGTGAACTGTGGAAAGCAATAAACTGAATCATCAAACCCCTACAGTGTGGAAACAGGTCATTTGGTCCGACAAGACCACACTGACCCTCCAAAAAGTAAACCACCCAGACCCGTTACCACTGTAAGAAAATAAATCTTGCATTCGCCTAATGCCTTTCACAACCTCAGGATCCCAAAGTACATCCCGCCAGCGAATAACTTTTTGCAGTGTGGTCACTCATTTAATGTTGGGAATACAGTAGCCAATTCACGCACAGCAAGCTCCCATGAGCAGCTATGCTTTTGTGATGTTGATTGAAGGATAAATATTGCTTGTGTCCCACTTGACAGCACACTTGTTTTAATGTCTCAGCAGGAACTCACGAATAGACTGGCCTATCTGCCAGGCCCATTATAGTCAAACCAGGCTGAGAACTTCAATGCAAGATTGAGCCACTTTAACATGGTGATAAACCTCAGGCGAATGGGGAAATCAGGGTGGGGCTGCGATGGGATGTAAAGGGAATGTTTGTGCCAGGACAGGGCAGGTAATGGCAGTAATTAAAAGGGATAGGAGAGAGGGTGAATAAAGTGCCTATTAAAGATGGAAGCATTGGAGGAGGGGCAAGGGAGGGGTATTTGATGATGGGGGAGTAGGGTGGGATAATCAGCAACCACATATATTCTATCTCTGTGCAGTCAGGAGATGCATTCCGTATATTTTAGAAACTTATTTTGTTGATTGTGGCCTCAAAGGTTAATTCCTTACCGACTGTCAATGAGGTCACAAGTAAACATGGTTTTCTCAAATGCCCCAAGACAAACTAACCTTAAAGGAGGCCTTCAAATTGGCATTTAGCCTTGTATTTTCATATGTTGCCAAGCGTACGTGTAACCTTCCTGGCCTCAACGCCACCTTCCTGCCCACTGTCCATAACCCTTCAACCTATTACTAATTAAACAGCTGTCTATCTCCTCCTTTAATTTACTCAGTGCCCCAGCATCCACCGCACGTCAGGCCAGTGAATTCATTTCTCCTTCTCTCTAATTCAAATCTGCCACTCCTTATCCTAAAACTACAATCTCTCATTTTAGATGACCCCACCTGAGAAAATATCCACTCTACATAGAGCCAAACAGTACAGAAACAGACCCTTCGGTCCAACCAGTCCATGTTGAACATAATCCCAAACCAAACTAGTCCCATCTGCCTGCTCCCTCCCTCCTAACCTTTTCTATTCATTTACTTATCCAAATGTCTTTTAAATATTGTAATTGTGCCCACATCCACCACTTCCTCAGGAGATTCATTCCACACATGAACCACCCTCTGTGCAAAACATTTGCCCCTCATATCTCTCTTAAACGACTCTCCTGTCACCTTAAAAATGTCCCCCCTAGTCTTGAAATCCCCCATCCTAGAGAAAAGGCAACTACCATTAACTCTATCTATACCTCTCATTATTTTATAAACTTCTATCAGGTCAGGTCTCAACCACCTACACCCAGTGAAAAAAGTCCCAGCCTGTCCAACATTTCTTTATAGCTAAAGCCATCCATACCCGGCAACATCCTGGCAAATCTCTTCAGAACCCTCTCCAGCTTACTAATCTCTTTCTTCTAATTGGACTGCCAGAACTGGATGCAAATTTCCAGAAGAGGCCTTGCCAATGTCCTGTACAACCTTAACATGACATCCCAACTCCTGTACTCAAAGGACTGAGCAATGAAGAGATGCTAAATGCCTTTTTAACTATCCTGCCTATATGTGACACAAACTTCAAAGAATTATGTATCTGCACCCTTATATCCCTCTGATCTACAACACTACCCAAGACCTTACCATTAATTGTATTAACCCTACCTTTGTTTGTTGTACAAAAATGAAATGCCTCCCATTTATCCAGATTGAACTCCAACTGCCATTTTTCAGTCTTTTGATCTATTTGATCAAGATCCCTTTGTAATCTTAGAAAATCTTCTTGGCTGTCTATGCCACCAATTTTGATGTTGTCCACAAACTTGCAAATCATGCCTTCTATATTCTCATCCAGATCATTTACATAAAGGTCAAGCAAAACAGGACCCAGCACCGACCCCTGTGGAACACCACTGGTCACGGGCTTTAACCCTCCACAATTACTCTCTGTCTCCTGCAGCTAATTCTGTATCTAATTGGCAAGTTCACCATGAATCCCATGTGACCTAATTTTAGTAATTAGTCCACCATGCAGTACCTTGTTAAAGGCTTTATGAAACTCTGAGTAAATAAGGTCTACTGCTCTGCCCTCATCAATCTTTTTGGTAACTTTCTCAAAAAACTCAATCAAGTTTGTGGGTACAGTTTTCCTCACACATAACCATGCTGACTATCCTTAATGAATTTTTGCCTCTCTGGATGTCCATAAATCCTATCTTTTGTAATCAGCTCCAACAATTAACCAACACTGAAGTCAGACTCACAGGTCTGTACTTTCTGATTTCTCCTTGCAACCTTTCTTCAACAAAGTTACAACATTAGCCACCCTCCAGTCATCAGGAACCTCACCGATGGTTCTAGATGATGCAAATATTTCTGCAAAGGGTCTCACAATTTCCTTTCTTAGTTTCCACAATGTTCCGGGGATACATCACATTGGATTCCGGAGATTTATCCATTTTTATATTCTCTAACACTTCCCAATATGCCTATTCTGTAATGTGAACTGTTTTTAAAAATCAGAATTCATTTCTCTACATTCTCTACATCCTACGATAAAAATGGATGTGAAGTATTCACTTAGTATCTCTTCCATTTCCTGGGGTTCAACACAAAGACAACCTCCTCTCTCTAGTTACCCTCTTGTTGTTAATGCTTTTGTAGAATCTCTTTGGATTATCCATAACCTGCCAATGCTTTCTCATCTCCCCTCTTGCCTTCCTCATTTATTTATTGAGAATGCCCTACATTCTTTATATGAAGAAATTCAATTGAACCAAGTTGTCTATATCTAAAATAAGATTTTCTTTTATTCTTGAATAGAACGTCCATATCATTATTCATCCATTATTGCTTAACTTTAGCAGTCTTATCCTTCATTCTAACAGTAACATAATGTCTCTGAACTCTTGTCATCACACTCATGAAAGCCTCCATTTGTCAGATGCCCTTTTACCTGCAAACAGTCTACTCCAATCAACGATTGAAAGTTCTTGTCTCTTGCCAGTAAAATTTGCCTTACTCCAATTATAAACTTTAACTCTTCTGGAAGGCTACCCTATTCCATAGCCATTTTGAAACTAACAGAATAATGATTGCTCAACCCAAAGTGTTCCCCCACCTTTCCTTTAGTCACCTGCCCCACTTTATTGCCCAAAAGAAGGTCTCGTTTTGTTCCCTCTCTAATAGGAGCATCCACGTATTGATAAAGAAATGTTTCTTGGAAACATTTGACAAATACTTCACCATCCAAACCTTTAGCACTATGGTAGTCCCAGTCAGTGTTTGGAAAATTAAAACCACCCATTATTGCAACCTTATTATGCTTACATCTATCTGAGATCTCCCTACATATTTGTTTCTCAATTTCCCTCTGACAATTGGAGGGGGGGGGGGTGGGAGCGGAAAGCACCTGCAATACAATCCCATCAAACTGATCTTTGCTTTCTTATTTTTAATTTCTACCCGTTTGTTTCCACTGGACAATTTTCAGAACATCTTCTCTCGTTACAACTGTAATGTATTCCTTAATCAGAAACCATCACACCTCCCTCACCCCTTTTGCCTCCTTTCCTATCCTTCCTATAGCATCTGAAACGGGCCAAACATGTCCATCTTGCAGCCAAGTTTTTATAACAGCTATGATGTCCCAATCCCAATTTCTTAAAGGTGCTCTGAGTTCATCAGCCTTACCTGTAAGACTCCTTGCATGGAAATAAATGCAATTTACTTCCTCAGAGTTCTTCACATCTAATCTGTTTATCCCATTTAGCATGTTATATACCTCAATTAGATCTTCTCTCCTTCCTCTGAATTCCAGAAAGTGTTAGCCTAAGAAGGCAGCTCATTGCCACCTCCTCGGGGTCAAATTTGAATTCAGAAGACATGGTTAAAGGCAGGATTCTTGGCAATGTCAAGGAACAGAGGAATCTTGGGGTCCATGTCTATAGATCCCTCTAAGTTACCACCGAGGTTGATAGGGTCGTTAAGAAGGCCTATGTTGTGTTCACTTTCATTAGCAGGGGGAGTGAGTTTAAGAGCCATGAGGTTATGTTGCAGATCTATAGAGCCCTGGTTAGACCACACTTGGAATATTGTGCTCAGTTATGATCGCCTCATTTTCAGAAAGGTGTGGAAGCTTTAGACAGAGTGCAGCAGAGATTTACCAGGGTGCTGCCTGGACTGGAGGGCATGTCTTATGAAGAAAGGTTGAGGTAGCTAGGGCTTTTCTCATTGGAGCGAAGAAGGATGAGAGGTGACTTGATAGAGGTGTACAAGATGATGAGAAGCATTGATAGAGTGGATAACCAGAGACTTTCTCCCAGGGCAGAAATGGCTCTCACGAGG
Source organism: Chiloscyllium punctatum (assembly GCF_047496795.1). Taxonomy (NCBI): domain Eukaryota; kingdom Metazoa; phylum Chordata; class Chondrichthyes; order Orectolobiformes; family Hemiscylliidae; genus Chiloscyllium; species Chiloscyllium punctatum. The sequence goes on along the minus strand of NC_092770.1, from coordinate 25,414,741 downwards.
GGTCATATTTTTAATTGTAGGAAGGTTTAGGGGAGATGTCAGAGGTAGGCTCTTTACACAGAGAATGCTGGGTGCATAGAATGCAGTGCCAGCAGTGGTAGTAGAGTCAGAGACATTAGAGATATTTAAGCGACTCTTGGTTAGGCACATGGAAGATGGTACAATGAAGGGTATGTAGGTTAGTCTGATCTTAGAGTAGGATAAAAGGCCAGCACAACATTGAGGGCCAAAGGGCCTGTGCTGTTCTATGTTCTGTGTTCGAAAGCAACTAGAAACGGACAATCAGTTCTGGCCCAACCAGTGATGCCCACATCCCATAAGTGAATAAACAGAAAAAGAGATAGGTGCAAGCCCGTGCAGATTGTTTAGACTTCACCAACAGGGTGAATGATGCACTTTCAATCCATAATGGACATCCAATCCCCCTCTGCCCTGGCAAAGACTTTGGAGTGCACTTATTGGCTGTCAAATAGTTGGGTGTGAGGCTAAATTTCAAAACCAATTCTTCCGCAAATCACCATCATGTAGTTATGAATATCCCACATTTATAAACTTAGTAACGAGTTCCCAGGTTTAGCAACCATTCCAAAACACTCAGGACAAATTGGTGGAGGTTGCACACATTAATTGAGTGAAATTATTTTTAATAGACCCGAGGCGATCAGTAAGGAACCATATGATTCATCCTGGCTATAATACACTGCATGATTCATACTGCAGGGAGCTGCAATCTCATCTCACAACTTGTTTCAAGAAAATAGCTTTAATATATACAGTGTAAAAATTTTTATATCATCTCAGAAATTCTGGAATTCTGATATGTTTTTCAAATGTGAAAGTCACTTTGCCAAGCAATAGATGTATTTACAAATTAAGCTCATGCTCTTTGCTAGTCACTTACATCTTCACCAGCTTGTTAAATTAGATGAATTAAAACTAGTTTTTCCCATCCCCTCCTACATAACTCCTACTTCAATTCTGTTGTTAATTACAAATACTTTCAACAGTTATTAAATCCACATGATCACAAACACGCACATAATCATGATTAAACATAACTTCTTCATTCAATTATGTTGTTGAAAACCAATGCCACTCAATTAAAGGGAAAGGTTTTTGATGTTGTCAAAACAGTCAGTGGGTCCAGGGATTGAGAAGCCCTTAGAACTGGCTGAAGGATTGCCAAGAAATTGATAAAGTGGCAGAACATTGGTTATAAGAGCAAACGAGCAAGAGATATAAAAACAGACTGTAAAAGCTTCTGCATGTATGGTAGCCATGATGCGGAGATGCCAGTGTTGGACTGGGATGGACAAAGTCAGAAGCCACACAACACCAGATTATAGTCCAACAGGTTTATTTGAGATCATGAGCTTTCAGAGCACTGCTCCTTTGTCAGATAAATAACTTCATCTCACAAAGGAACAGCATTCTGAAAGGTTATGATTTCAAATAAACTGGTTGGACTATGACCTGGTGTCATGGGAATCATAGAATCCCTATTGTGTGGGAGCAGGCCATTTGACCCAGAACAGCCCTCCATAAAACATCCCACCCAGACCCCTGTATTTCCCATAGCTAATCAACACATACTACAGCCAATCCACCTAACCTGCACATTTTTGGATTGTGGGAGGAAACTGGACCACCAGGAGGAAACCCACGCAGACACAGGGAGAATGTGCAAACTCCTCATAGACAGTCACCCGAGGCTGGGATCGAACCCAAGTCCCTCGTGCTATGAGACAGCAGTGCTAACCACCAAGCCATGTGCTGCTGTCTTTCTGTACCTGTATAAGAAGGAAATCAGCAAACAAAAATACGTATCCATTGCAAGAAGGGAAAGGATAAATTGTGATGAGGTTAAAGGAAATAGCAAAAACATTAGGCAAAGTTTTTGTCTTCACAGTAGAAGACACAAAAAAACAAGAAGAAAAGTGGAAGACCCAGGGTCTGGTGACAGTTGACAACTCATGTTGAAAAAATACTGAAGATTTTTGATACAGACTGCATTTGCACTCATCCTTCTTGCTAAAACAGAAGTTGTTGAAGAGACTCAGCAGATCTGGCAGCATCTATCGGGAGAAATTAGAGTTAAAGTTTCAAATCTAGTGAATCTTTGTCAGAACCAGTCATGAGACTCGAAATGTTAACTTGGTTTCTCTTTCCACAGGGACTGCCAGACCTGCTGAGCTCCTCCAGCAGTTTCTGGTTTTGTTTCAGACTTCCAGCATGTGTCTTTCTTTGTTTTATTTTAGTGAGCTAATTGTTCATTCTGGAACCAAAATAAGAATGAAGAGAAACAGACTGGACTTGAAACTTTAACTCTGTTTCTCTCTCCACATACACGGCCAGGCCTGCTGAGTTTCTCCAGCATTCCCTACTTTTATTTAAAAAAGGTGTTACTTGCAACTTTATGGAGTGGTTACAGCATAGAAACAAGACATTTGACCCAACTGGGTGCCCGCTGTTGTTTATGTTCTGCACAAACCTCATCTCTCTTGATCTCACTCTGTCAGTGTGACCTACTGTTCCTGATTTAAACTAGCATCTCCTAATGTGCTCCATCTCAGTTATCCAACACATTAGCAAATCCCACCTCCTCCCACCAGTCAGTCCAGAGAACTGATTTGTGAGTGTTGTGTATAAGAATAAACCCAGACAATGACACCTTCCTGATAACCACTACCCCATCAAAACACATACCAGTATTTTACTTCAGGTTTCATTCAACATGTTGTCCCATTCGGTTAATTTTCACTCTATTTTCAGAGTAAACAAATCCAGTCATCTGGTTGATACATTGCACATTCAAATTTCCCAATGTCAAGTTGAGAACTTCCCAACAAAAGTGGTTAGGCCACAGATGGAATATTGGTACAGTATTGAAATATTAAACATGCAGGAATTTATTATTCTGCTCGTTCCATAATTCTACACTCGCTGTATGACAACAAACAGAGAATAGGGTAATCGGATCACTTGTGTGTCAGGTTTGATCCTGAGGTGTTACCAACTTCATCTGCATGCCTTCATTAATATTCTGTATTTCTACCCTTCAAACAAAATTCTACTTTACCCCTGTCTCAGTTCATCTGTTGTTGAAATCTTCATCCTTGTTTTCATCATTGTCACGACTCAACTATTTCAATGCAATCCTCACTGCTCTCCTACATTCATCCTTCTCTATGTTAGGTTCCCTCCAAACTTCTGCTGCTTTTGTCTTAATTCACAGCAAGCTCTGTTCCTCTATCCACCCTGTACTTTCTGACCCACAGTCACTCACAGTCAAAGCTAAATCATTGGAACAGCAGCAGACCATTCAGCCCTTTGAGCTGGCCATGCCGTGCGATTCGATCATGGCCGATCAAACACTTGAATTACTTGACCCCATCTCTTCCCCATAACTCTATATGTCATTGGTCTTGATGTTAAGTTTCCCATCCGTGTCTTCAAATCCCTCCATGGCGCTCCCCCTCCCTACAGTTTGTAATCTTTTCCATTGCCCCTAACCTTCTGAAATACTGGTGTTCTTCTAGTCTTGGCCTCTTTTGCCTTCCAGCATCACACGAGCATCATTTCCTGTATGTTCAATTGTCTATGACCTCAACTCTGGAACTCACTCATTCCAAATCTCTGCACCTCTACCTCATTTTCCTCCTTTAAGTTACTCGTTAAAACCCAACTGTCTGACTAAGCATTGGAATGCGTGATTTGATGTCACAACATTTTTCAGAATGCTCCTGCATCTTGAGACGTTTCATTAAAGTAGAAGAGCTACCTAAATGTAAGTTGTTGTTGTATTTTAGATACTATTCTTCAGTCAGAAGGTTGAGGATGAGGGATTTCAGAAGGATATGATTAAGCTGGAGAGGATTCAGAAAAGATTTGTCAGAATGTTGCCAGCAACAAAGGGTTTGAGTTATAAGGAGAGGTTGGGTGGGCTGGGACTTTTTTTTCCCTGGAGCACAGGAGGTTAAGAGGTTATTAAATCATAAGGAGTAGAGATAAGGTGAATGGTAGATGCCTTTTCCCTCAGATGGGGGATTTCAAGACGAGAGACATAATTTTAAGGTGAGGAGAGAAAGATGTAAAAAAGATATGGGGGCAATTTTCTTCACACAGTGTGGAATGAACTTCCAGAGGAAGTGGTGGACGCAGATACAGTTACAATGTTTAAAAGACATTTGGATAAGTACACAAATAGGAAAGGTTTGGACAGATATGGGCCAGGCACAGTCAGGTGGGGCTAGTTTAGTTTGGGATTATGTTCGGCATGGACTGGTTGGACCGAAGGGTCTGTTTCCATGCTGTGTGACTCTATGACTCTCTGATACACAGCACCACCTTTCTTACTGATGAAATCTGTGAAAATTATCAGCTGCTGTTTGAAAACTTGTGCTATCAATTATAACAACTGTCACTTAATTGTGACTGTTAAAGAAAACAGTACAAAAGTCCCAGATGTGAAAACAATGAACAAATAGATACTTCCAGCCTCAAAACGCAGAGATGGCTGCTGTTGAAATATGGTATAATTATAATCCAGAGATGCTTTCTCCGTGATTTCCAATATAATTGTGCCTTTCCGAGTTAGTGAAGATCAGCTTTCCATAACAGTGTATGGAAAACCGAAAGAACTGCGGATACTGGAAATCGGAAATGGAAACTGAAAAACTCAGCAGGTCTGGCATCATCCAAGGAGAGAAAGCAGAGTTAATGTTCCAGGTCTACTAACCCTTCTTCAATGACAGTTTGATGTATATGGGTCCTGCAGTTCATGCCATAGATATGCCTGGGTAAATATGCTGTAAAGTGACACAGTCGAGAATGAGGTTTTACCCAGTATAAACTAACGATAAAATTTAGTCTTGGATAGCCCTGAAAGCATTAAACAAAATTATTACAATTGCTTAATGAGTGATGAACTCATAACTTGTAATTGTTTTGTGCTAGCAGCATGGGATAATCTTCTGTAAACCTTACTCTGCCCTTTTATTGTTACTGAGTGAGCAGGGTCTGCACAAAATGGTCCCCAATGTTTGCTGTCCTTTCCCTTCACTGTAATGGATCGGTTCAGTAGCCACTGATCTCTTTGCCTGCTGTGTAATCATGCAGAGGGTCAGAAGAGCAATGTTTCTTTTGTGACTTGCACGCCCTTTCCTTACAGCAGGCTCAGCAGACACGGTTAACTGTTCAGGGTCAGCGCACAATCTTTTGTGGGGCCACTGCCCTTCCCCTTTATTGATGAAAAGAATCTGGAAACTCATCCCCTTCGGCTTCAATCAGTAAAGAGGCTCAGCCTGGGCAATATGGCTGATTACCCTGCCACTCCTACAGCAGTGGCTGGGACTGATCTGTATCTGAACTCTGCTTAGCGTTACCGTATACAGCAAGATGCACACATAGTAAATGGTGAGGAAAGTAGATGGAATATTGATGGTTATCAAACGGAAAATAGATGATTAAAAACAAGGGAGTTCTACTGCAGTTATACAGTGCCTTGGTACACAGAGATAATGCAAGATTTCACTCCTCTTTCAAGTACTTCATGACACCACTCTCAATTGACCAAGGTCTAATTTGAACATGATACTCTTCTGCAGGACACCAATAGAAATTGTTTCCTAAGGCATTTGGTATAAGGACAATTGCGTTTTATCTTGCTGAGCAAGGCGACAGCAATATCATAAATCACAAAAAGCATAGCAATTGAAAAGGCAGAAACAAAACTAAAGCATCAAGTGAATTGACAGACTACCTAATGAACATTCTAGTCTGCCTCCATACTGCTGTGAGTGATGGTGTGGCCTGGTTAATATGTTACTTCAAATTCCTCACTGCTTTCTTAGTGAAAGCATTAATCCTGATACCACCGGGTGAGGAGGTGCTGACATTGCTTCCCCTTTCTCGACCTTCTTGTTGGTGGCGTAAAATGTGTTAAATTCCTTTTTTTTTCACAAGCAGTTATTCCTCTTTCCAATTATAACGGTGTTAAGTAGATATGCCAAAGCTGCAAGGCAGGTTCGGTTAAATCGGTTAGCTGGTTTACAATGCACGGACCTGCCAACTGTGGGACTTCCATTCCCGCACCGGTTGTGATTACTATGAAGAGCTCGGTTCTCAGATTGTTGTTTCTCCTGACGCAGAGAGTCTGTCAGGTTCAACCACAACCAGTGCCCTGGCTCACAGCACCAGGGACCTGGGTTCAATTCCAGCCTTAGGTGACTGTCTGTGTGGAATTTGCATATTCTCCCTGTGTCTGTGTGGGATTCCTCCCACAGCCCCATAACAAGGGATTTATACAGTGCCTTGGTACACAAAGATAATGCAAGCTTTCAATCCTCTTTCAAGTACTTCAAAACACCACTCTCAATTGACCAAGGTCTAATTTGAACAGGTGAGGTGAATTGGCCAGGCTAAATGTTAGATGCATTAGTTAGTGGTAAATATAGGGGAGTGGGTTACTGTTTGGAGGGTCAGTGTGGGCTTGTTGGGACAAAGGGCCTGTTTCCTTACTGTAGGGAATCTAATCTTCACACATATATCCAGAGTTAAAAGGGATTGCTCCAGCACAAAGAATCATGCAATTTTAAAGCTGTTCAGATGTTTCAAAGGTTTTAACCTGAGACCATGGTTGGTTAAAGGTGTCCTGGATCAAAAGCAACTGTGAATATTATCGATGTCTTTGCAATCTTCGTGTTCAGATGCTTTTCCAATTTGCTTTGTCACTGCTTACTTCACCTTTCCTGACAGCAATTGAGAAAAAGAAAGAGAGAGACGAAAAGAGAGAATGCGAAAGACAACGAGAGATAACGAGAGAGAGAGACAACAAAATAGAGAGAGAATGTAAAAGAGAGAGAGAGAGAATGAGGAAGAGAGAGAGAGAAAAGCTTGTTCCATTCACAAATCCATCGTTCCTGCTCTGCCAAAACAGTTGCCAAAATACAATTCTTTTGTATGTTTGTCCATTGGGCTTTTAGTTTCTGAGCTGAATACTAGAGGTGATTCTTTTTAAAATCTCCTACATGTGAACTTCTCGTAAATTTGCAAATCAAACAAGAGGCTTGACACTGACTGGTTTCAGTCTCGTTTAACTTCAGTTCAGAATGGTTCTTGTTCATTGATTTGATTTGTTTCATGAAGTGTAGCTCAAACTATGACCATACTTAAGCATTTTATTTCCATTTTTAAAATCATAGTCAGAGCAGGAAGTTTTAAAAGCAGATGATGGGTGTCAAAAGTTCATATTTTATTATTAATGTGACAATTCACATAAATAAGCTGAAGGTAAGGAATTCCACCTTGGATTTGTGGTAATCCTCTTAGAGTCATAGAGTCATAGAGATGTCCAACATGGAAACAGAAACTTCGGTCCAACCTGTCCATGCCGACCAGATATCCCAACCCAATCTAGTCCCACCTGCCAGCACCCGGCCCATATCCCTCCAAACCCTTCCTATTCATATACCCATCCAAATGCCTTTTAAGTGTTGCAATTGTACCAGCCTCCACCACATCCTCTGGCAGCTCATTCCATACACGTACCACCCTCTGTGTGAAAACGTTGCCCCTTAGGTCTCTTTTATATCTTTCCTCTCTCATCTTAAACCTATGCCCTCTAGTTCTGGACTCCCCCACCCCAGGGAAAAGACTTTGCCTATTTACCCTATCCATGCCCCTCATAATTTTGTAAACCTCTATAAGGTCACCCCTCAGCCTCCGACGCTCCAGGGAAACAGCCCCAGCCTGTTCAGTCTCTCCCTATAGCTCAAATCCTCCAATCCTGGCAACATCCTTGTAAATCTTTTCTGAACCCTTTCAAGTTTCACAACATCTTTCCGATAGGAAGGAGACCAGAATTGCACGCAATATTCCAACAGTGGCCTAACCAATGTCCTGTACAGCCACAAAATGACATCACAACTCCTGTACTCAATACTCTGACCAATAAAGGAAAGCATACCAAACGCCTTCTTCGCTATCCTATCTACCTGCAACTCCACTTTCAAGGAGCTATGAACCTGCACTCCAAGGTCTCTTTGTTCAGCAACATTCCCTACGGCCTTACCATAAAGTGTATAAATCCTGCTAAGATTTGCTTTCCCAAAATGCAGCACCTCGCATTTACCTGAATTAAACTCCATCTGCCACTTCTCAGCCCATTGGCCCATCTGATCAAGATCCTGTTGTAATCTGAAGTTACCCTCTTCGCTGTCCACTACATCTCCAATTTTGGTGTCATTTGCAAACTTACTAACTGTACCTCTTATGCTCACATCCAAATCGTTTATGCAAATGACAAAAAGTAGAGGACCCAGCGCCAAACCTTGTACCAATCCACTAGTCACAGGCCTCCAGTCTGAAAAGCAACCCTCCACCACCACCCTCTGTCTTTTACCTTTGAGCCAGTTCTGTATCCAAATGGTTAGTTCTCCTTGTAATCTATGAGATCTAACCTTGCTGACCAGTCTACCATTGGGAACCTTATCGAACGTCTTACTGAAGTCTATATAGATCACATCTACTGCTCTGCCCTCGTCAATCCTCTTTGTTACTTCCTCAAAAAACTCAATCAAAAAAACTCTTCATTCTGAGTGAAATGGATATTGGTAAAAACCTCACCTTGAAACTCGAGCTCATGACCTAATGTGACATCAGCGTTGCAACAAAGGAGTCTTAAATTGTTTGAGACATTGGCCTTCAAATATTAAACTGAGGGCTTATCCACCTTTTGTAGTGGCTTAGTTCAATGTTAGTGATCTGGGGCATTACTGGAATACCATTCCAGAGCTCTGCCAATGAACAAGGACTGAAAGTGCTGTTAATAGGAGTATGCTGTACGTAAAATGGCTACTACACACAGCAAGAAGGCAACTGATCAATTCCAAGTAATAGTTAAAGCCTTTCCTGACAAATTGGGGTTCTCAATATATGAACATCCGACTTATGAATATTTGTACTTACAATCACAATCCCCTGCAGGGTTGCATTAATATTAAATTTTATGATTCAACATATGAACATTTCCTCATGCTGAGGAGTAGCAGTTTTATATTGCTCTGCATTGTGGTTCTGAATTGCAAATCAACACAGGAACGGAACCCGTCCACAACCCGGGAACTCCTCCACCGAAAGGTGTTTTTCTTGAAGCTTGAAAAATGTGATGCTGTTTTGCCTTTTAACAGCACAAACTACAACCCAATCTGTTTGCTGAGGGAGGAGAAAAGCACATTTGAAAAATCGACCTTCTCATTGGCTTCATATTGATTCACTTGTTCTTGACAACTTCGTTTTAGACCAATGGTCAATACTAACTCTTAACCGTGCGCTGCCTCTTGTAAATCTCATTGGGAAATGTAGCACTGCAGTCTCAATTGTACACTGACACCATCCCAGATCCACCTCCCCAATATCACTCACAACTCCTTCATTGTCTCTGCATTATCAGGCTGCTCATCTGGACATCCAATCGTAGATGAACAGAAATTTCCTCCAATTAACTGATGAAATCATGAGGTAAAAGTGAGGACTGCAGATGCTGGAGATTAGAGTCGAGATTAGAGTGGTGCTGGAAAAGCACAGCAGGTCAGGCGGCATCAGAGGAGCAGAAAAACTTTCCTGATGAAGGGCTTTTTGTCGAAAAGTCAATTTTCCTGCTCCTCTGATGCTGCCTGACCTGCTGTGCTTTTTCAGCACTACCCTCTCAACTCTGATCAAAACACGATCCTGCCTGTTCCCCTGGTAACTGACACCATCCCTGCATTTCTCCCCCCAATCTTTTTTATCTGGCAATGATCTGACAACAACATTGGTGCCCTATTTGACTTAGAGATGAGTTTTCAACCATGGATTCAATTAATTTCATCTCACCTCAAAGCTGTCCCTGTCTGAGCTTATCTGGCTACTGAACCATCATTATGTTACATGCAGCCTTCAATAGTCCACTGTGCTCGAGGGCAACCTCCTGTCATGTCAATGGTAATATTCTGAAAAATGATCAGTCATTCAGGATTGATTAACTCCGTAGGTTAGTTCAACTAAAACAGTAAAACACATTGCAAGTTATGAAGCAGTCATGTCAGTGAATCAGGAGAGAGTGAGGACTGCAGATGCTGGAGATCAGAGTCGACAGTGAGGCACTGGAAAAGCACAGCATCCAAGGAGCAGGAGAGTTAACATTTCGGGCATAAGCTCTTCATCAGGACCCCACATGTCAGTGAATCAATTGATTTGTTTGCTTGCAAACCCAAAGCAGGCTAATTGATAATCAGAGTCTGAACATTATACACACAGCACATGGGGTCCTCAAAGGCAAGCTTTCTTAAAGGTGAACTCTTTTAAAGGCAAGGCACACACACAATATATTCTACTCTCCTTGAAGCCATCCAAATTTCTTCTACTGTTGCCCTTACTGACAGCAAATCCAATCACCTTGAGCTCATTCTGACTTACACTAGCTTCTGAGCAATGCCTTCAAAACTTTGAATTGAAATCTCTCCATAACCTTGCCCCTCCCTGTCTCTGTGCCCTGCAACTCTCTGAAGCATTTGCACTCCTCTCCTTTTGATCCTTGTGAGCATTCCGATATTAATTATTCACCACCGCTGGCTGTACCTTCAGCTGCCAATGCCCTGTATTTTGTGGAGAGGTGGTGGCCTAGTCACTGAACTGTTAATCCAGAGACTCAGATCATGTTTTGGGGACCTGGGTTTGAATCCCACTGCTACAGATGGTGGAATTTGAATTCAATAAATATCTGGAATTGGGAGTCTAATGATGACCATGAATCCATTGTTGACAGTCAGGGGAAAAACCTATCTGATTCACTAACATTCTTTAGGGAAGGAAACTGCCATCTTTACCTGGTCTGGCCTACATGGGACTCCAGACCTACAGCAATGTGGTTGACTCTTAACTGCCCTCTGGGCAATTACAGATGGACAATAAATGTGGCCTAACCAGTGACACCCTCATCCCACGAATGAATTTGAAAAAAACAATTCACTGCAGAAATCTGGCCAACTCTCGACCTTACTATCCAGCTTTAAGTTGCTTCCTAAAACTTAGCTCTTCAGCTCTGGCCTTCTGACTTAATAATCCGTTATATGTGATTTTGCTTCATACTTCTCCTGCTAACTAACTTGGTGCTTTTTATTGTATTCGATGTGCTGCAAAAATGAACCACCTCATTGGGGGTCAGTTAGCTCAGCTGACTGGTTTCTGACACCGAATGATGCCAACAGCACAGGTTCAATTCCCAGAGCAGCTAAGGTCACCAAGAAGGTTCTACCTGCTTGACCTTTTCCTGACTCGAGGTGTGGTGACCTTCAGGTTAAAGCTGACAATTGTCTCTCCCTCTCTCTAATGAGAGAGTGGGACTATGGTGAGTTTACCTAATGCTGTTGAATCTGTAAAGCATGATCCCACTTACCTCTCTTGAGTTTCCATCGCCAAATATGAACTTCTCATTCTAAAGTCTTTACAACCTTCTTGTGCACGTGCATCAGCGATGAGGATTTCTGATCTTGCAGGGACTTCATGGATGCCTGGAGATAAGGCCACCCGAAATACAGCAATTCCACTCTCTGTCCTGAGCCAATAAATTGCCACATTGAGTCCGATGGGCTCTCTCAATAACCTGCAAGTTGCCCTTTGACAAAAGTAATTTTTATGGTAAAGTATCTCCATTCTCTAACACTCTATAGGAACAGCGCTGCTTCTGATTCACATTAGGCAGGAAAAAGGAAGCATGCGTTTGTACGATCACATGTAGGTTAAGCAGCCCAGCCCTTTGGAATCCAACATTAATTGCATGGAGGGCTATTTTTTAATATTATTCCATTTTGTGCTTACTGTTACTGAACTGACATGACCCTGATGAATAAGTGAACTAGTCAGATATACCTTTGCTCAGCAGTTTCCTATTGGAAGACGTGGTGTTAAAATGGCAAAAAATGCTGATCATCATAAATGCAGGGCCTTTCATTCCGACTGCAAGGAATATCTTTGTTGGTTCAATATTTCAAACTCTACACAAACATCGAAAAGGTCTAATGACAAGCGACGTCACGGATTTACACAGGAGGATAAGCTGAATAACTTCACCCAACACGCAGAAAATATCAAGCAGAAAATCAGCAATTATATGTACATAAATCATTTACTATTAGAAATTATCTCAGTTATATATTTAACAAGACACATTCCATGTCTAAATCTCTCTGTCTCTCTATTATTGGCTCCTTCTTTGGGCATCCACCATTTGGACAAACGCTTTGACTTATCCGACCACCTCTTCATGTGGCTTAATGTTAAATGTCTTCTGAGGAGTCATCTGGGGCAATTTACTGTATCACAGGCACTCTCTAAATGTGGATTTCACTTGTTATTGTTAAACATCCCAAGAACACCTTTAGCAAATGTAAGCATGCTCAGTCTGGAGGAGGGAGAGATGGTGCCTCATGCCAATGTCACTGGATTTGGTAATCCAGAGCCCTTGGTGTTAGGGGTTCATATGTTGCCATGACAGATGGTGACACTTGAAAGCAATAATCTCTTGAAATAAAAGCCAGTCTAATGACAACCGTGAACATCATGAACACAAAGAGCCATCTGATTCAATAATGGCTATTAGAGAAAGGCATCCTTACCTGGTCTGGCCTACAAGTGACTTCAGTCCCACAACAGTATGGTTGACTCTCAACTGATCATCACAGGCAAAATCAATAATAATTATAGATTAATTACAGTGAGACCATTCAGCCCATCAAATCCACACTATCCCGCCGAAGAGCATCCAACCCAGACCCATCTCTATCACTCTGTATTTCTTATGGTTAATCCACCTAGCCTGTACATCTCTGGATTCCTGCAGGCAATTTAGCATGGCCAATCTGCCTCACCTGCATATCTTTGAACTGTGGGAACAAACCAAAGCGCCTTGAAGAAACCCACTCAGACACGGGCAGAAGGTGCTAACTCCACACAAACAGTCATCGGAAGTTGGAACCAAACCTGAGTCTCTGGCTCTGTGAAACAGTAGTGCTAGCCACTGAGCCACTGTACCATCCTAACTCATGGACAATAAATGTCAGGTCTTGCTAGTAACTTCCACATGCCATACTGGAATAAGTCACTGATAAAACTTTGTGGGTTCGAACCAAAATAAAAGCAGAAAGAACTGAGCATATGAGACACTTGCCTTCTTAAGTTAAGGCATTGAATCTAAAAGTAGAGTGGTTATGTTGGACTGATAGTCAGACCACAGCTGGAGTACTGTGTGTAGTTCTGGTAGGATGCGATTGCACTGGTGAGGTTGCAGAGGGAGATTCCCCAGAATGTTGCCTGGATTAGAGTGATTCAGCTCTGAAGACAGAGTTGACAAGCCGTGGGCTTTTTCCCTTAGAGCAGAGAAGACTGAGGGGAATCTGATTGAGGTGTACAATGTGTTAAAGGAATAGACAAGGTCGATAGGAAGGAACCTTGCCCCTGATTAAAGGGGTCAATAATGAGGGACACAGTTTTAAGGTAAGGAGCAGGAGGTTTCGAGTTGTAGATGTTTTTCAGAAAGTGGCATTCTGAAACTGTCTGCCTGAAAGGATGGGAGAGGTGGAAACCCTCAAGGTATTTTAGAACTATTCGGTGAGCATTGGAAATGCCATTGTATACAAGGCTATGGGCCTAGTGCTGGAAAATGGGATTAGTAAAGATAGATGGTTGATAGCCGGCATGGACATGATCGACTGAAAGGCCTAATTCTGTGTTGTTAAATCTCACTGGATCTTTGTGACTACTGATTTTGGAGAAATGTATTTTTACTTACCATTGCCATTTGACTTCTGATTTTGTTTCTCCATATAAAGGCAGAAGCCAGTGAGTCCTGTCCACTCCCTCCAGTGATAATTGTGTGCATCCAACATCCCTGGTGACTTATCAAATCACAGCAGCATCATCATCTTGGAAGTTAGATTGAAGGGGATCTGAGACATGTCGATATGATTCCAGGGATGTCTACTTCGAGACGGCTCTGCAGACGCGGAATTCATTCCCGATGTGTCGTGCATCCAAGCAATCCATCACAGGCTTTTCACAGTGTGGTTATAGAGACAGATCGAGTAAATCTGGGTAAACAGAGTTAGGTTCCTGAGTCATAGAGTCATTGAGATGTACAAACCCTTCGGTCCAACCCGTCCATGCCGACCAGATATCCCAACCCAATCTAGTCCCACCTGCCAGCACCCTGCCCATATGCCTCTAAACCCTACCTATTCACATACCCATCAAAATGCCTTTTAAATGTTTCAATTGTACCAGACTCCACCACTTCCTCTGGCAGGTCATTCCATATACGTACCATCCTCTATGTGAAAATGGTGCCCCTTAGGTCTCTTTTATATCTTTCCCCTCTCACCCTAAACCTATGCGCACTAGCTCTGGACTCCCCAAGCCCAGGGAAAAGACTTTCTCTATTTATCCTATCCATGCCCCGAATAATTTTGTAAACCTCTATAAGGTCACCCCTTCGCCTCCGACACTCCAGGGAAAACAGCCCCAGCCTGTTCAGCCTCTCCCTATAGCTCAAGTCCTCCAACCCTGGCAACATCATTGTAAATCTTTTCTGAACCCTTTCAAGTTTCACAACATCTTTCCAATAGGAAGGAGACCAGAATTGCACGCAATATTCCAACAGTGGCCTTACCAATGTCCTGTACAGCCACTACATGACCTCCCAACTTCTGTACTCCATACTCTGACCAATAAAAGAAAGCATATCTTCACTATCCTATCTACCTGCAACTCCACTTTCAAGGAGCTATGAACTTGCACTCCAAGGTCTCTTTGTTCAGCAACACTCCCTAGGACCTCACCATTAAGTGTATAAGTCCGACTAAGATTTGCTTTCCCAAAATGCAGCACCTCACATTTACCTGAATTAAACTCCATCTGCCACTTCTCAGCCCATTAGCCCATCTGATCCAGATCCTGTTGTAATCTGAGGTAACCCTCTTCGCTGTCCACTACACCTCCAATTTTGGTGTCATCTGTAAACTTACTAACTTTACCTCTTATGCTCGCATCCAAATCGTTTATGCACATGACTAAAAATAGAGGACCCAGCACCGATCCTTGTGGCACTCCACTGGTCACAGGCCTCCAGTCTGAAAACCAACGCTCCACCACCACCCTCTGTCTTCTACCTTTGAGTCAGTTCTCTATCCAAATGGCTAGTTCTCCCTGTATTCCTTGAGATCTAACCTTGCTGACCAGCCTACCATGGGGAACCTTGTTGAAGCCTTACTGAAGTCCATATAGATCACATCAACCGCTCTGCTCTCACTCTTTGTTACATCCTTAAAAAACTCAATCAAGTTTGTGAGACATGATTTCCCACACACAAAGCCATGTTAACTATCCCTAATGAGTCCTTGCTGTTCCAAATACATGTACATCCTGTCCCTCAGGATTCCCTCCAACAACTTGCCCACCACCGACGTCAGGCTCACCAGTCTATAGTTCCCTGGCTTGTCTTTACTGCCCTTCTTAAACAGTGGCACCACGTTTGCCAACCTCCAGTCTTCCAGCACCTCACCTGTGACTTTTGATGATACAAATATCTCAGCAAGAGGCCCAGCAATCACTTCTCTAGCTTCCCACAGAGTTCTCGGGGACACCTGATCAGGTCCTGGGGATTTATCCACCTTTAACCATTTCCAGACATCCAGCACTTCCTCCTGTAATCTGGACATTTTTTCAAGATGTCACCATCTATTTCCCTACAGTCTATATCTTCCATATTCTTTTCCACAGTAAATACTGATGCAAAATATTCATTTAGTATCTTCCCCATTTTCTGTGGCTCCACACAAAGGCTGCCTTGCTGATCTTTGAGGGGCCCTATTCTCTCCCTAGTTACCCTTTTGTCCTTAATGTATTTGTAAACACCCTTTGGATTCTCCTTAATTTGATTTGCCTAAGCTGTCATGTCCCCTTTTTGCCCTCCTGATTTCCCTCTTAAGTATACTCCTCCTGCCTTTATACTCTTCGAAGGATTCACTCGATCTATCCTGTCTATACCTGACATATGCTTCCTTCTTTTTCTTAAACAAACCCTCAATTTCTTTAGTCATCCAGCATTCCATATACCTACCAGCCTTTCCTTTCACCCTGACAGGAATATACTTTCTCTGAATTCTCATTATCTCATTTCTAAAGGGTTCCCATTTTCCAGCCGTCCCTTTACCTGCGAACAACTGCCCCCAATCAGCTTTTGAAAGTTCTTGCCTAATACCGTCAAAATTGGCCATACTCCAATTTAGAACTTCAACTTTTAGATCTGGTCTATCCTTTTCCATCACTATTTTAATACTAAAAGAATTATGGTCGCTAGCCCCAAAGTGCTCCCCCACTGACACCTCAGTCACCTGCCCTGCCTTATTTCCCAAGAGTAGGTCAAGTTTTGCACCTTCTCTATACGGTACATCCACATACTGAATCAGAAAATTTTCTTGTACACACTTAATAAATTCCTCTCTATGCTATGTCAGTCCCAGTCTATGTTTGGAAAGTTAAAATCCCCTACCATAACCACCCTATTATTCTTCCAGATAGCTGAGATCTCCTTACAAGTTTGTTTCTCATTTTCCCTCTGACTATTGGGGGGTCTATAATACAATCCCAATAAGGTGATCATCCCTTTCTTTTTTATCAGCTCCACCCAAATAACTTCCCTGGATGTATTTCCAGGAATATCCTCTCTCAATGCTATCCCTTATCAAAGACGCCACTCCCCCTCCTCTCTTCAGAGACTTGAATTTGCATTTACACAGGAAGACAATTTGATAATCCTTCCTCCCTCAGCCTTCAAAAGCTTGTGTGCAATGCAATGGAGAAAATCAAATGCAAAAACTGCTGTAGGTTTTGTCTACTGTCTTAGGTAGGCATTATAAATCATGCTTCTTTATGAAAAGCAGTGATCTCTTTAGAAATCCACAGGCCAACATTTATCTTCCAACCAACACCAACAAAACAGCTTATCTGACCTGCTGCTCATGGGACATTGCTGCGTGTGAACTGCTTATATTGGCATTCACAATTTCTTTACTGTCAGCTTCTCTTAAAGAACTTGCACAGACCAATTCTGTATGGCTCCAGCCTGGCCTCCCTCACACAAGCCATTAGCCTTAGAATGTCAACTGTGTAGAAATAGACTATTCTGCTCAACAAGTCCACCCAGACCCATCCCCCTACCATTTTCCCATGGATGATGCATCTATCCTACACTTCCCTGAACACTATAGGCAATTTAACATGGCCAATCCACCCAACCTGCATATCTCTGGACTGTGGGAGGAAACTGGCGCACCTGGCGAAAATCATGCAGTCACGGGGAGAATGTACAAACTCCACACGGACAATTACCCGAGGGTAGAATCGAACCCACATTCCTGCCGCTGTGAGGCAACAGTGGTAACCACTGAATCACTATGCAGCCCTAAAGAATTATCTTTGTGAAGAACATCACTTATAGAATCCCTACAGTGCAGAAAGAGGCCATTTGGCCCATCAAGTCTGCACTGAACCTCTGAAGAGGTTGCCACCCATGTCACCACCAACGTTATATCCCTGTGATTTACAAACAAAAGGCTGATGTCTTTAACAGATTGATATTTGATCCCCAAAGGCAAATGTTTCCAATCAACACACAATTAAGGTAACAGGAATCATGCCATTGATGATTCTTTCTCTTGTTGAACATGTTTCAAATTCTAGAATTGAAAACAATGGGGCACCTGGATCTTGACATGTCTTAGACAGGATTCCCTAGATGAGTCACAAAGCAGACTGCCAGTATTAGTTTGAAACTGCTGAATGCAGAGTGAATATGTTTGGCAAAGCTCAATAGTTAACCCATGGCCTCACTACTTTGAACTGATGCTGGTCAAATTGATTGGAGCTTCTAGAAAAGGAAAAAGGAGTAAGAAGTGATGGATATTGAGGGTAAGTAGGTTAAAGGTGCTGCATTGTCTGGGGCTTGTTTTAAATAGGAAGTGTCAGACAGAAAATGGAGCCAAATTGAAATGACAGTACCATTCCACGTTGGTATCAACAGCTGACTGTATTGTATAAGAGGTAGTTTCTCATATGTTGATTTACAAGTATGTAAAAGACCCTTTGATCCAACATCACATCAGATAACATAAAGATAGAAATCTGAGACCCTTAATGGCAAAGTCAGAAGGTAACATTGAGCAGAAAATAAAATCGCTAACTTCATCTAAAAAGGCACCTCTTTTCCGATCATTGTCTGCTTCATTGTTCCACTGTAGTTTAAATGCTCCCATTATTTGCAAAGCAAAGACTGTTACTAAGCTTTCCTTGGTTGCTTTGAGATGTAATTTGCTCTGATAGGCATGTGAATTATTAATTCTGTCCACCTTAATCGCACAGAAGTATAAAGAGAACAGTCTGTACTGTTGGCTGTGACAGTATTGACCGACACTTTTAGACATGTGGTTAAGTAATCCCTCAACACATTAATTGTATTTATGATTTTTTATGAAGGAACAGCTAGAAGTTATTTCAACAAAAGAAAAAAAGTTTTGTAAACCAACATGCGCTCTTTCTAATCAGATACCATTACAGAATCATTGGGTCATAGAGATGTACAGCATGGAAACAGACCCTTCAGCCCAACACATCCATACCAACCAGATGTCCCAAATTAATCTAGTCCCATTTGCGATCATTTGGCTCATATCTCTCTAAACCCTTCCTATTCATATACCCACCCATCCAGATGCCTTTTAAATGTTGTAATCGTACCAGCTTCCACCACTTCCTCTGGCAGCTCATTCCTACACGCACCATCCTCTGCATGAAAAAGTTGCCCCTTCGGTCTCTTTTATATATTTTCCATCTCACCTTCAACTTTTGCCCTCTAGTTTTGGACTTCCCTATCCTGGGAAAAAGACCTTGGCCATTCACGCTATCCATGCCCTTTATGATGTTATAAATTTTTATAATGTCACCCCTCAGCCTCCGATGCTCCAGGAAGTATAGCCCCAGACTATTCGGTCTGTCCTGATAGTTCAAACCATCCAACCTTGGCAACATCCTTGTAAATCTCTTCTGAAGCCTTTCAAGTTTAAACTTTTATCCACGAGAATGTTTCTAAGAGCCCAGTTGGTACTGCACTTGTTCCCACAAGTTAATGTTCACGCCAAGGCTAAATGCATTACAACTGGGGCCAGGTCCCTGTAGAAAACTAAGGACTTCCTGGAATCCTAATCAAGTTTTTGGTCAGCTACCATTCTCCATGTATAAGCCTAGACATTGAGAGGATGCATCGAACAGGTTCAGTGATCAGAATTTTACAACACCTTGCCTTTCTAGTTGGGAGCTCTGTATTAATCCTTGAGCACCAATCTCCGCCTCCAGCCCATCTCTTCATTGTCTCCACAGTTTTATGGAGGCTAGGAGTGGACTACGGCAGTCCAGTTAGAAGCAGGAAGATTGTTTCCACTGACAGGTGAAACTAGAAGTAGGGAGTATAGCGTCAAAATAAAGGGGAAGCAGATTTCGGACTGAGTTGAGGAGGAAAGTCTTCACCCAGAAGGTCGTGAATCTGTGGACTTCCCTGCCCAGTGAAGCAGTTGAATCGAGAGTGTGGGAGAGAAATATATCCCTGGTGGTGGGGTTTGTTTGCAGGTGACGGAAGTGGAGGAGGATGATGTGATGTATCCGGAGGTTGGTGGGATGGAAGGTGAGAATCCTATCTCACCAACTTCCGCATAGATCGCATCATCCTCTGTCACTTCCACCACCTACAGTCACACCCCACTACTTAGGATATGTTTTCCTCCCCATCCCTATCTGCATTCTGGAAAGACCAATCCCTCCATGACTCCTTCATCAGATCCACCTCATCAACCTCCCCACCCCCCACCTCACCCCCCTCCAACCAAGCCATTCCCCCTTCTCCGGCACCGTCCCCTGTCACAACAGAAAGTACAAAACCTGCGCCCACACCTCCCCCTCATCTCCATCCAAGAACCCAAATGATCTTTCCACATCTGACAGAAATTTGCTTATACTTCTGCGCACATTATCTATGTATCCGTTTTACCTGATGTGGTCTCTTCGACATTGGGGAGACAGGACACCAACTTAGGGATCACTTCAGAAAATATTTCTGGGACAGGCATATCAACCAATCCAGTGGTTGAACATTTTAACTCCCCTTCCCACTCCACGAAGGACATGTAGGTCCTGGGCCTCCTTCATTGCCAAACCCTTACCACCTGACGCCTGGAGGAAGAATGCCTCATACTAAATTCTAGATTCCCTACAGTGTGGAAACAGGCCCTTCAGCCCAACAAGTCCACACAGACCCTCCGAAGAGTAACCCACCCAGACACATTTCCCTCTGACTAATGTACCTAATACTATGGGCAATTTAGCATGACCAATTCACCTGACCTACACATCTTTGAACCGTGGGAGGAAACTGGAGCACCTGGAGAAAACCCACACAGACACGGAGAGAATGTACAAACTCCACACAGACATTTGCCTGAGGCTGGAATTGAACCTGGGACCTGGTACTGTGAGGCAGCAGTGCTAACATCTGAGCCACCATGCCGCCTCCCAATCTTCCGCTTCCGCCTCATCTTCGATCTTGGACCCTGCAACCACGTGGGATCAATGTGGATTTCACCAGTTTCCTCATTTCCCCTCCCCCACCTTATCCCAGTCCCAAACTTCCAACTCAGCACCGCCCCCTTGACCGGTCCTACCTGTCCATCTTCCTTCCTGCCCACCCATCCTCCTCACCCTCCCCTCTGACCTACCACTTCCACCAACACCTTCATCTACCTATCACATTCTCAGTTCCCTTCCCGCCAGCCCCACCCCCCTCCCATGTATCTCTCAACTCCCCTGACCCACAAGCCTCATTCCTGATGAAGGGCTTTTGCTCGAAACATTGATTCTCCTGCTCCTCGGATGTTGCCTGACCTGCTGCGCTTTTCCAGCAACACACCTTCAACGCTGATCTCCAGCATCTGCAGTCCTCACTTTCTCCGAGTGAAGCAGTTGAAGCTTCCTCATTGATTGTTTTCAGGGCAAACATAGTAGCGTTTTGAGTCCGTGAATAGATCAACCATGATCTCATTGAACAGCAGAACAGGCTAGAGACGCCAGATGGCCTACTCTTGCTCTGATTCCTTATGTTTTTCTGTTGTTATGCCCAGTTTCAGGCTCTTAAGTGATGAATTATTAATGACAGAAAGGCCGCGTCTCTCTCAGCCTCCGTTTTGAACGTGTCGGGCAGGCGAGAGGATTGCTGCCTGGGCCTCAACAGGGGAAAGTGGGAGACAATTACCTCAAGGGCCTCCTTTCCACATTGAGTGACCACAACACACCACCGGAGTCTCCTCCCACCTTCGAGGGTGTTCCACTTCCCTCCTCTATTCCATCATCAAGCTCCCACACCCCTCTCCCCGTCTGTAAGGAGCTTGCCTCCTTTCCCCACTGTAAGACCCCCTCCATGCCCCACTGGCCTAGTCCTGGAGTCCAGGACTTTAGGGCAATCCGAGTCCTTGTCACTTCTTCTGCTGGATCTACAACTGTCCATTTTTGGAATTGTGAATCCCATCCTCACTCATGTGGACATCTTGTCTTCAGCCAAACGCTCCTTCCACGAGCCATTCTTGTACATCACCTCTTCATTTTGATGCATTCACATCTTTCCAATAATGTGGCGCCCACACGTGTGCACAGTACTCCAGCTGAGTTTGAACAATTAGCTCGCACAAGTTCAACATGATCTTCAATGTTCCTATTGATAAAGGCAAGAAAAGAACACTGTACACTTTCATTAAGACCATAAGAACATATGACGTAGGATAGAAGTAGGCCATTCGGCCCATCACGACTGCTGTGCAATTCAATGAGATCGTGGCTGATCTCATAATTCTCAATCCAATTTCCTATCTTTTCCCAATAGCCCTTGGTTCCCTCACCACTTGCAAACTGCTCTTTCTACCAGTCCTGCACCTTCAGGGAGCTGTGCACATAACTACCGTTGCATCAGAAAGCACAGAAAGCAGCTTATATATAGAAGCATGAACATGCAGATGAATGAAGTTGGTGCACTCCAGGATCTGGTCTGCTCTTTGAATTCAGCTGAAGTGGAAATGGTGCTGTTTATGGAAATGGTTTTCCTCTATACTGTTGTACGGGGCAGCCAATCTGCAGGCCAATGCAGCCAAGTTTCATATCTGTCCCCTCTGTATGTGGCCCCTGCACACTCCATCTTGACCACTGATGTTCTTTCAGCAGCATTTTACAGATGTGTCCCACTCTGTGGATGCAGACTCTCAGAAAGCACGTTTACTGCAGTCGTTCCCCAGCGGGATTGTTGGGGTGCTAAGAAATAGTTGGCAAAACCTTGTCCGGTTTGACTAAATGGGCAGCACTAGCTCCCGATCCCTTGATCATGTAAAGCATGCGAGGTAGTGATTTGGGATAGTTCTGAAGGGACTGCCATCATTGGGGTTGGGCATGTATTCACATCCCATTTTGTTGCCACAAGATGGCCTAATATCACAGAAAACAATGGGGTGTGACCACAAGACTGCTATAAAAGGCTTGATATCAAACTGCAGCCTCTTGATACCCTTCCCCCAATAGATACTGTTTGAGACATGGGCACTACCACCTTCCATTAGCATATGAAAATCTCAGGGTCCGGCATTCCCTGGACTTTAAAAAGTAGCACACAGCTTTGACCCTCTTTCTTGTTACTCACTAACGTAATGCCTATCTGTTTCTTTCAGAAGTTATTCATTTGAACAACGCCATTGAATCTGCTTCAACCATCCTTTCAAACCACACGCTCCAAAACACACAAATTTGCCATGTTAAATATTAAATATTTCTCATTTCTCCTCCAATTCAATCATCCGAAATCTGTGTCCATGGGTTAATTGCCCTTTTAGCCACTGGAAACAGTTGATTGAATATTGGTGTGAAATGCTCTTCTTTTTCCATTCTGTGTTGCATTTATGTCCTCTGAGTTGCAAGGTGTCTGAACTAGAAGCAACTTACATTATTATAAGAGACTGAAGGGTGACCTTACAGAGGTCTATAAATTCATGAGACACATAGATAAGGTAGATGGCCAACAGCTTTTCCCCTTGGCAGTGGAGTCCAGAGTAGAGGGAATAGGTTTAAGGTGAGAGGGGAGAGATACAAAAGGGTGCAGAGGGGTAATTGTTTCAGACAGTAGGTGGTGAGTGTCTGGAAAGGGCTGCTAGAGGTCGTGTTGGAAGCGAGTACAATTTTCTCATTAAAGAACCATTTGGACAGGTACCTGGATGGGATACGGATGGAGGGATATGGATCAACTGCAGCTAAATGGGGCTAGTTTAATTTGTGAAAACAGAGCAGCATGGACACATTTCCATGCTGTCGACCTCTCTGGTTGTACAAGTGGCCCTCTTTCATTGTCTTCTGGTCCAGATTCCTGTCTGTCAGACTACAACCGGAATATTGTGAATAGTTTTGAGCCCCTCATCTCAATAAATATATAGTAGATAGTTCAGAGACCGTCCACTAGGCAGATACCAGGTATGGGAGAGATTGTCTTAGGAGGAGAGGTTGAGTAAATTGGGCTATACTTAGAGTCATAGAGTCATAGAGATGTACAACACAGAAACAGACCCTTCGGTTCAACCCGTCCATGCCGACCAATATCCCAACCCAATCTACTCCCACCTGCCAGCACCCGGCCCATATCCCTCCAAACCCTTCCTATTCATATACCCATCCAGATGCCTTTTAAATGTTGCAACTGTACCAGCCTCCACCATTTCCTCTGGCAGCTCATTCATTACACTTACCAGCCTCTGCGTGAAAAAGTTGCCCCTTTTGTATCTTTCTCCTCTCACCCGAAACCTTTGCCCTCTAGTTCTGGACTCCCTAACCCCAGGGAAGAAAGTTTGTCTATTTATCCTATCCATGCCCCTCATGATTTTATAAATCTCTATAAGGTCACCCCTCAGCCTCCGACGCTCCAGGGAAAACAGCCCCAGCCTGTTCAGCCTCTCCCTGTAGCTCAGTCTTTGTTGGGGTTTAGACGAATGGGAAGCTTATTGAAACATGTAACTTTCACAGAGGACTTGACAGATTGGATGCAAGAAGGTAATTTCCCCTTGTGAGAGAGTCTAGGACTGGAGGGTATAATCTCAGAATAAGGGCTCACCCAGTTAAGACAGAGATGAGGAGGAATTTCTTCTCTGAGGGGTTTGTGAATTTGTGGAATTGTTTGTCACAGAGAGCTTTTGAAGCCAGGACATTAAACCGATTCAACGCTGAGTTAGACAAGTTCTTAATCAGTAAGGGAGTCAGAGTTAATGGGGAAAAGGCAAGGAAGGTGAGATTGAGGGTAATCAGATCAACCAAGATCCCATTGATTGGCAGGATAGACTCGATGGGCTGAATGGCCTATTTCTGTTCCTGTGTCTTATGGTCCTTTTTAAATATAGTCAGCATAAATGGAAATCAGAATTCAAAGCAGTTTCCAATATTGTGCTGACTCATTCCTATTCTTTGGAACCACAAACAGTCCCTGGTTGATGACATACATTCCAGCTCTGAATGAACATGGCCTCTGACATTCAATGTGTGACATGGCAACACTGAGCAGAAATTGCATTCCTTCCTGTTACTGATCTGCTTGTCCTATTTCTGTGGGGTCACCGTGAGCAGTGACCCTGAAAAGACACTGCCAGCAAATTGCTTCTGTTCTTGAACGGATATTGATTAGGAATGCTTTTCTTTCCCCATTCCACCTTTGCTTTATTCGGAGGAAAACTGCAAAGTATCTAAATGAGAGACAGCTCACACAGGCTGGAGGCTGAACTGTTGCTCAGAATTGCAGTGGTCATGTTTCTGTTTTTGAAGAGCACAAACATACCATAAAACCATAAGACATAGGAGCAGAAATCAGACCTTTTGGCCCATCAAGTACCAACGTGAGTACTACAAGTAGGTGCAGGCCACTCATCCCCTCAAGATTGCTCTGTTATTCCAAATAACCCTGGTTAATATTCTGTGTTCCTCCACCTTCCCTTCTGCAGCTTATATTCTTCAAAACTTCGAGGGACCCAAATTCTGTTTAACTCAGCCCGAAATGCAGGGCAGCCATAACTCTGTTGGGTAGCAAGTTCCAAAGACTCTTGCAGGACCCTCATTAAAGACATTTTTCCTCATCTCAGTCTTAAGTAATCAATCCCTCATCCTGACACAGTGTCCCCATAATCTAGGTTTTGCAGCCAATTAGCAATTGCAAATATGAATGCAAATGCAATGTTAGTGTTAATTTGAAGAGGGCTAGAACACAAGAGCAGGGATGTATATCTGAGGCTGGAGAAGGAGAAAGTGAGGTCTCCAGATGCTGGAGGTAAGAGTGTGGTGCTGGAAAAGCACAGGTCAGGCAGCATCTGAGGACCAGGAGAATCGACATTTCGAGCACAAGCCCTTCATCAGGAATGAGGCTTGTGGGTTGGGACTGAGAGATAAATGGGAGGGGTGTGGGGTTGGGGGGGGAGGTATCTGGGAAAGCGATAGGTGGATGAAGGTGTGGGAAAAGGTGATAGGTCAGAGGGAGGAGTGATGTTCAGGTCTGGAGGCCGGTGCCGACTTGGAGGCTTGGGACTGGGATAATGTTGGGGGAGGAGAAATGAGGAAGCTGTTGAAATCCATATTGATCCCTTGTAGTTGCAGGATCCCAAGGCGGAATATGAGGCGTTCCTCCTCCAGGCCTCAAGTGGTAATGGTTTGGCAGTGGAGGAGGCCCAGCACCTGCATGTCCTTGATGGAGTGGGAGGGGGAGTTGAAGTGTTCAGCCACAGGGTGGTGGGGTTGGTGGGTGAGGGTGACCCAAAGATATTCTCTGAAGCAATCCACAAGAAGGTGTCCTGTCTAACCGATATAGAGGAGACCACAATGGATGCAACGTTGGTAAAAGTAGATGACATTGGTAAAAGTACAAGGTCCCAAGGGATCCTTCCACATCCGTCAGAAATTTACCTGTCCCTCTACCAATGTCATCTACTGCATCCGTTGCACCCGGTGTGGTCTCCTCTACATTGGGGAGACAGGACGCCTTCTTGTGGATCGTTTCGGAGAACATCTCTGGGACACCCGCACCCACCAATCCAACCATCCCCTGGCTGAACACTTCAACTCCCTCCCACTCCATCAAGGACATGCATGTCCTGGGCCTCCTCCACCGCAAAACTGTTATCACTAGACGCCTGGAGGATGAATGCCTCATATTCTGCCTTGGGACCCTGCAACCTCACAAGATACATGTGGATTTCCCACCCACCCCCACATTATCCCAGTCCCAAACCTCCAATGCAGCACCACCCTCCTGACCTGTCCATCACTGCCCCCTCTGACCTATTGCCTTCTCCCTCACCTTCATCTACCTATCGCTTTCCCAGCTACTTCCCCCCCAGCCCACCTTACCCCCCTCCCATTTATCTCTCAGCCCCGACCCACAAGCCTCATTCCTGATGAAGGGCTTATGCCTGAAATGCCAATTCTCCTGCTCCTCAGATGCTGCCTGTCCTGTGCTTTTCCAGCACCACACTCTAGACTCTGAGGCTGTATAAGGATCTAGTCAGACTGCGTTTGAAACGTTGTGAGTAGTTTTGAGCTCTCTATCTAAGGATGTGTCCAGAGGAAGGTTACAAGAATGGTCCTGGCAATGAAGAGCTTGTCATAGGAGGAGCAGTTGAAGGCACTTGATTGGAGTTTAGAACGATGAGGGGTGATCTGATTGAAACTTACAGAATACTGAGAGGCCTGGATAGTGTATATGTGGAGAAGAAGTTTCCACCAGTTGGAGAGGCAAGCAACTAGTCTTAGAATGAAGGGATGGCCCTTTACAACTGAGATGAGGAGGAATCTCTTCATCCAGAGGGACTCATTGCCACAGAAGGCTGTAATGGCCAAGTCATTGAGTATATTTAAGACCGAGACAAATTGGTTCTTGATTAGTAAGAGGATCAAAAGGAAAAAAGCTGGGGAATGTGGTTGAGAAACAAATTAGCCATGGTCAAAAGACAGAGCAGACTTGATGGACTGAATGATTTTAGCTACTATATCTTATGGTCTTCCAGAGCTGGTGGTCGCAAACTCATTTTTACTTTTCTGTCTTTAGCAGCTCAAGGGCAGCTGTTGAAATATAATTCAGTATGTTTTCCAAAGTCTAGCTCTAACATTTTCACAAGCTAGCTAACTGGTAAGTTAGCCTTTCATCTCCCAGTACGTTAAATTATCAGACACATGTGAATTAAACAGTAAATATAAATTTATTGATGCTGGCTTAGTGACTGACTTCGGTGTCTTAAGGTTAAGTAGTAATTTAATTACAGGTATTTTTGTTAATTCCACATGGGTCTCATGAAGTTGACCATCATCTGCAGACCAGTGACCACAGCTGCAATTTCAAGTTTCTTCCTTTTTTAAAAAACTTTATTTAGTCCATGAAGGTCTCAGGTAAAACAGTCAGATGGTTGTGATAAGCAATTCAGAGGAGATTCACTCAAGTGATTCCAGAGATGGGGGCGGGGGGTTTATCATATGAAGGATTGAGCCATTTAGGCCTGAACTCTCTGGAAGAATGAGAGAAGATCTACTTGAGTGATGAAAAACACTAAAGGGGATTGACATAGAAAGTGTGTTTCCTCAAATGGGATAATCTAGAATGAGAGGTCATAGTTTTAGGCTGAGGGGTGGCAGATATAAAACAGAGATGAGGAGAAATTACTTTTCTCAATGAGAAAATCTGTGGAATTCATTAGTTCAGACTGCGGTGGATGCTGGGACATTGAGTACATTTCAGGATGAGATAGACAGATTTTTAATCAGAAATGGTTTGAAGGTTATGGAAGGTGGGCAGGGAAGTAGAGTTGAGGCCAAGATGAGATCAGCTATGAGCGTATTAAATGCCAGAACAGGCATGAGGGCCGAATGGCGTTCTGCTGCTCTTCGTTGTTATCTTCTAATGTTTTTCTATGATGGGAGCTGAAATTTGACCACCTATGTTTACCATTATTGTAATGAGGAGGGTTCCAGAGTGATAGGTCAGGCATTGGAAGTTGGGGGGGAGATGTATTTGGATATTATATGTGAAGCTTTAATAGTTGAGCTAGTTGGGAGGGAGAGTGGAACATCCCTAGGTGCCAGGAGTTCCTAAATGACTATCCATAGAAGCGATTGAGTGTAGGGAGCTGTGGTTGGGATTGGGGGGTCAAATCCCTACATCTAGAACCAAGAACATGGCAGCAGTGCACAAGACCTCACACAGGCCGGTGAGTGCACCTTCACGTGGAATGTCTTCCTTCACAACTGATTGCTCACCCACCAGCTGTCTGTGGGACTCAGGACTTCCTCATAAGTTCCACATGCTTCACTTCACCCTCACACACTTCTCAACACTCCTCACACCAACCTCCTCACACTCACATCTCACTGCCTCCAAATACTTTCCAATATTCAGACAAGCACATCGTGTATGCTCAATGCTACACAGTCACTGACAGTCTGCGCTTTCTCTCTCTCTCTCTCTCTCTCTCTCTCTCTGGCAGGGTAGGGTCACACACAATAGAAGGATGAGGCAGCAGCTGAGGAGCAAGAAACCTGTAAGGTCCTGCCCAAAACATCAATTCTCCTGGTCCTCAGATGCTGCCTGACCTGCTGTGCTTTTCCAGCACCACAGTCTCAACTCTGACCTTCTAGCATCTGTAGTCCCCATTATCTCAATAGAAGGGTGCAGAGCAGAACACATGGACCACATAAGGACATCTGTATTTGTTTCAGAACAGATTGAACTCGACTGAATGAAGGTGCCTGATCTGCATCTTGGCTACAGCTGCGATGGAGAAAGTGAGGACTGCAGATCCTGGAGATCAGAGTCAAAGCGTGTGGTGCTGGAAAAGCACAGCCAGTCAGGCAGCATCCGAGGAGCAGGAGAATGGACAACTCAGGCATAAAACCTCCATCAGGAATGAGGCTTCTGGGCTGGGGGGCTGAGAGTTAAATGGGAGGGGAGCAGGAGCTAGCATCTTTGACAACGGTGATTTGTTCTTCTATTAGATCTATTCTCGCCTCCTGGTTCACTCTCATCCTGTTATCAAGAACGTTGAACACAATCATTCTCTTGCTCTCCACCCCATTCCCCTTCCCTTTCCCCACCCTCCTCCCATTCTGACATTCTGCTTTCATACACTCAGGAACTGCCACCTGCCTGGCCACAACAGTACTCGGGTAGAGCGACAAGGTACAATTGTATTGGGTGGCACGGTAGCTCAGTGGTTGGCACAGCTGCTTCATGGCACCACGGATCCGGGTTCGATTCCAGCCTCGGGCACATTCTCCCCCGTGTCTGTGTGGGTTTCCTCTGGGTGCTCCGGTTTCCTCCCTCAGTCCAAAGATGAATTAGCTATGCTGAGTTACCCATAGTGTTCAGGGAAGAGCAAATGAAGTGGATTTGCCTGAAAATTGCAGGGATCGATGGTGTTGGGGGGGAGGGGGGGGGTGGGTAGTGACTGATGGCCTGGCTGCGATGCTGTTCGGAGGGTGGGCATGGATTTGATGGGCCGAATGGCCTGTTTCCACACTGTAGAGGTTCTATGATAAGATAACTTGGCTAATGAAGAGATCCAACACTTGCAGCCGTTCCTTCTCAGGTCACGTTACATGTAGCTTCGAGTGTGGTGTTGAGTTGGCATATGTATGTGACATAGACTGTGCATGAGTCAATCACAGCCACTTACCTGATAGTTCATGTGCTGGATCTCCCAGGTGGGGCATAGCAGATAAAGAGTATTAGATAAGCGATCAAAGAGTATGAGGAGAAGTGGGAACAGGATACTAAGTTGGATGATCCTATTGAATGGCTAAGTGATCTATTCCTGCTTGTATTTTTAATGTCTATGTTACTCTAAGGACTTGATTGGGCAAGATAAAAGAAAATACAGTTGATTATGCACATCAAGATGCCATGAGCACTGGATGGACAACCAGGGTGTTACCAGTGGAGTGCCACAGGGATCAATATTAAGGCTTGAACTGTTTGCAGTCTGAATTGATGACTTGGATGTAGGCATTCGTTGTATTGTAACCAAATTTGCTGACAATGCAAAGAGATGTCGGAAAGCCAATGGGGGTGAGGGGGATAAAAGGTTTCTGCAAAGGGCCAATGATTTGGCCAAAATAAAATGGCAAATGGAATGTATTTTGGGACAATGCAAGGTTTTCCACCTTGTCAAAAGAATAGAAAAGCTGAATATCGTATGAACGGAGGGAGACCTCAAAGTGTTGTAGTTCAACAAAAGGTTCACTGTGTTGATTCCTGTGTGAAAGGGTTGTTTTGTGAAGATGTTGTTGAGCAAGTCATCCTGACTGGAGTTAGGAAAATAGACGTGACTTTACTGAAACCCATAAGATGCTCACAGGATGTTTTCCTTCATAGAGAATCTTGACAATGGGAGCACAGTTTAATGATAAAAGGTCTCCCAGTAAAGGTGGCATGGTGGCTCAGTGGTTAGCACTGCTACCTTACAGCACCAGGGACCTGGGTTCGATTCCAGCCTTGGCTGACTGTCTGTGTGGAGTTTGCACATTCTCCCCGTGTCTGCGTGGGTTTTCTCCAGGTGCTCTGGTTTCCTCCTACAATCCAAAGGTGTGCACATTAGATGAATTGGCCGTGCTAAATTGTCCTTAGTGTCAAGGGATGTGTAGGTTAGGTGCATTAGTCAGGGGTAAATATAGGGTAGGGGACTGGGTCTGGGTGGGTTACTCTCCAGAGAGTCGGTGTGGACTTGTTGGGCCGAAGAGCCTGTTTTCACGCTGTGGGGATTCTGTGATAATTAAGATGAAGTTGAGGAGGAATTCCTGTTTACAAGGGTCATTAGTCTTAGGAACTCTCTTTCACACAGAGCAGTGGAGATGGGTCAGTGAATATATTTAAAGCAGTGTTTGCATCTGTTTGATTGACGAGGGAATCAAGAGGTTTGGGTGCAGGCATGAGTTCGGGTCACATTTGCATCAAACATGATGTTATTAAATGGCAGAGAAGGCTGTGAGGGGCCATTAGCCTTCTCCAGCTCTGAATGAGTGCGATCTTCCAATCATTGCTGTAATATAAGCAAGCATGAAATTGCCATTGACGAGAAGAATACTGGTCGTATCCTTCAGGTTAGTGAATAATTGCATGTCAAATCAGCCCATTAAAACACAGTTAATAGATGAGCATTTTCAAAGATAAGAATGATGGGATATATTTGGTGGTGGGTCTGCAGAGTGAAGTCATTAATCTGCTTTGTAAGAGTACATTCTGTATACAGGTTCCAAACCTGTACAATTAAAAGGAAAATTAATTCTAATTATAAACCTAATCAACAAGCATCCACAGACCATTTGATAAGTCAAACACAGCTGTTTGCATAGGACTTGAGCATAGAGCAGTGCCAAGTTTTCTATGCACCATGAAGAAACCAATATCTCAGTGCAAAATACAGGGTGTTCACGAAGAGAGAACTGGTATTTTACTGTCCAGGATCTCAGACCAATACAACAGCCTTACAAATGGTGCATATCCACAGGAAATGGTGCACTGTTCCCATTCCTGCTGTGCGCATGCACTTAGACACATTGACATGAGGCATGCAAGATGGCACTGCATTTGATGCATGTGCTGTAATCTCACTACCTGTCGATATCAGCAATGCATCCTCTTATTCCTTGCCCTCCACATTCATTTGTTGAGTAGCTTCTGTCTTTGTCATGTCACATTTCCTGCTGAGACACTGAGTATATATACTGTTGTCCATAACTTAAGTAATACAAACCTTATCAGATTCACAACTTGGTGGATGGTCAATGATTATTGGAAAGACATCTCTCAACATTGGTGGCTGGAAGTCACTTTTCCCAGGGCTCATTGACACTTGAATTCTCAGCTTCTGAAAATGTTGCTAAAGCCTTTAAAGAGCTCACAGGGTGAAATGTGTAAAGGGTCTTGAATGGTCAATCAGGTTAACTGCAAGATTTGAAGTCAGGAGACTTGGTCATGTCCTGGAATATTGACAACATGGAGTTCTGCTCCATTTCCGACAATAAATGATCTGCCAGACTCACACATTGGACCCAGTTTGAATTTTGGAGCATTTGTCTTTTAGATAAGACTTTAAAACTGTGTCCCTCCTGAAATCCATCCCTGTCAATTCAGGTAAAGATCTATGGCATTGTTCAAAGTGTAGAAGTTTCCTGGTATAGTGGTCAACATTATCCCAGCAATTAATATGATCACTAAAAGAGAAACACCAGAACAGGAAAAGGACTTTGAACTTCTTGAGAGGATTATTGAGCTGTTTGTCCACAGATGCCTGAAGTTAGCAGGATAGGTTAATAGGATAGACGAAAGTGATGAAGGGCTTTTGCCCGAAACGTCAATTTTCCTGCTCCTCGGATGCTGCCTGACCTGCTGTGCTTTTCCAGCGCCACTCTAATCTAGGTTAATAGCGCAGTTGAGAAGTGACATATTGGATGTTTTCCTTTAGCAGTCAAAGCATTGATTAGAAGAGCAGGGAGGTGATGTTGGAGCTGTACAGAACTTTGGTTAGGCCACATTTGGATTACTGTGTGCAGTTCTGGTCACCGCACTATGGGAAGGATGTGATTAGATTGAAGGGAGGGCAGAGGAGATTCACCAGGATGGTGCCTGCGATGAAGCATTCCAACGATGAAGAGAGGCTGGATAAGCTCAGGCTGTTTTCTTCGGAGCAGAGAAAGATGAAGGGGGACCCGATGGAGGTGTATAAGGTTGTGAGGAGCTTGGGTGGGCTGAATAACAAACAGCTGCTCCATTCGTTGAAGGATGAATAACAATGGGCATGATTTTAAAGGAAAAGACAGAAGTTATAAGGGGATTTGAGGGAAGATTTTTCATGCAAACAGTATTGCCTGGGAGGCTAATTGAAGCAGGTAACCTCACAACCTTTAAAAAGTACTTAGATGAATGCTTGGCTATGGGCCGAGTGCAAAAAAAAGGTGGGACTAGCATTGGGAGTATATTTTTGCCAGTGCAGATTCAATGGGCTGGCAGGGTCAATGGGCTGAAGGGACTCTACTATACCTGCTGTATGATTCCATAATTCCTGAACCTGTTCCACTGTTTGATGAAATCATGGCTCATATATAACCCACTTCCATATTTTTTCACTATATCCCTTAAAAAAAGACTTTCATGAGCAGAAAATAATCAATCTCAAATGTTGTGGAATGAGTTATCTTGTTGTCCACGATCATAGACTGTTTTATGTGTGAAATTCATGTGTGTTCTTATCCTCAGACTGATTTATGCCAATGTAAGTAATTTCCAGGAGTAAGCTCTTGCACATTTAAAAAATAAAATTATTTATTGTTAAATACTTGCCCCAGAGAGAGCAACATCTCACAGAGCAGAACTTCCCCAGTCCACTATTGACCGTGATGAGAATGTTAGGGACCTTGAGTGAGAGGTCGACAGAGTCCTAGCCCTTAACCTAAGTCTTAACTTTGTGAGCTAAAAGTCCCATTTTTTAACCAAGCTTCAAACTGCAAGTCAAGCAGTGAGAGGCCTATTTGCAATGAGTTAAAAATCACACAACACCAGGTTATAGTCCAACAGGTTTAATTGGAATCACACTAGCTTTCAGAGTGTCGCTCCTTCATCAGGTGGTACTACCAATTAAACCTGTTGGACTATAACCTGGTGTTGTGTGATTTTTAACTTTGTACACCCCAGTGCAACAGCGGCATCTCTAAATCATATTTACAATGATTATCACTCATTTTCACCCTCATTACTATCTCATCTCATGTCACAAAGCTTCCCATTTTCCCACTCGATGGATAGATGTCGAAAATTCCTGATAGGAAAGCCACAGTATCTGTCTAGCAACTCAAGTTTGTCACATGCTCCTCTGGACCTCCATCTTGAGCACTCGTTGGATGCTGCCTGAACTGCTGTGCTCTTCCAGCACCACTAAGCCAATAAATTATGGCACACTCCATGGGCAATGATTGCACTCACCCCAAGGCACTGATATTGGCATCCAACCTCTACCAGCTTCACCATCCCTCCACGGCACATCTCTGATCTACTTTCATTATGGTGCTGCACATTAATGTTGTACTTTGGAGCACCCAGCTCCTTTCATTATGTTGGTTCTGTATGGATACTTGACCTGCAGGGACAGGAAACCATCCCACTGACTGGATCCTCACTTCCTTTATCTGTGTCCCCTTAATTTGAGCCCATTTGGATGCTCATAGCATCCCTGCCTTGCCTTGCCTTGTAGTTTGTTCTTTACCCCCTCAGCTGGAGCTAACAGTATTTCTAAGAGAAAGTGAGGACTGCACATGCTGGAGATTAGAGTTGAGAGCGTGGTATTGGAAAAGCACAGCAGGTCAGGCAGTATCCGAGGAGCAGGAGAATCAACGTTACGGGCAAAGAGCCTTCATCAGGAATGTATTTCTGTCAGAAATACTAACGGTATTCCTGTCTTGTCCTGCATTTTAGCATTGACGAGTTGGACCGAGAGGTCTGTTTCCGTGCTGTACGTCTCTATGACTCTATAACATCATGAATGCTCCATAATGAGTCCATCCACAGTTTATAAGTGGGATAGTGGCTCAGTGGTGAGTAGCTCTGAAAATGGGTAATGCGACCCGAAACGTTAAGTCTGATTTCTCTCCACAAATGCTGCCAGACCTGCTGAGCTTTTCCAACAATTTCTGTTGTTGTTTATAGAGACTACCCAGTTTTCATTTTAATGAAAAGCAGTGAGAGTTGTACGGCTAATCCATTGCTTGATGCTCTACTGGCACTTTGAAAATTCATATCCATTTCATTCATATTCTTTATAATGTGGAGAATAAGCCACATCTGTTTGATGTTTATTGGAACACCTCTCCCACATTTAACTAAGCATTTAAATGAGAAAGACGTCAAAATTGACCACACCAACTTCCAAACGTATGCTGTAGACGCACATCATTCCAACACGGATACAGGACTTGGTTCTTCAGCAGCACCAACTTTACAGTGGCATGGTGGCTCAGTGGTTAGCAGTGCTGCCCCACTGTACCAGGGACCCAGGTTCAGTTTCAGCCCTAGACCACTGGCTGTGTAGAGTTTGTATGTTCTCCTCATGTGGGCTTGCTCCATGTGCTCTGGTTTCTTCCCACAGGCCAAAGATGTACAGGTTAGGTGGACTGGCCATGCTAAATTGCCCCATAGTGTCCAGGATGTTCTTTGGAGGGTTGGTATGGGCTGAATGGCCTGCTTCCACACTGTAAGGATTCTGTGACCCTAACTCAAAATCCTCTCTTCTGAACAGCACCAATGGAGTTTTGTTATCAGAAGAACTGTGGTGCTTCAAGCAGAAATCCCCCAAGTGCCTTTTCAAGGGAAGCTTGAGATAGATCAAAAAAGCGAAAGTTGCTGTATTGCCGACATCTCAACAGTGAACAAAGACAAGTAATGAAATGTTAAAGCCATTATAACTGCCCTCAGAGCTGTTCTGCTGACTAACTACCTATTCCCTCTTTCCAATGTAAACTGAGTGAAAGAAATTTTGTCTTGTACAGAAATGAGTTTGTTGTGTTAGCGCCAGTACCACTCCATTAATTCCCTTTACATTCCTTTAGCCGTGGTTTACTAAACATCTAAATAAACCATAATGGAATTAATCCCAGAAAGCTTTCATGTCCTGGTAATGGAACATTAATTCATTGACACTTTGAAAGATTCACAGAATCTTTGAAAGATTTGCAGAAACGAGTGAGATATTGAGTTGTTTATGAATGGTTACGAAACCAACCCCCGAACACACTGCTGGACTCTGGGACATTGAGTCGCTGTTCCTTTCTCTCGTTCCAAGTTGATATGTGAAGTATGTGAAGGCTATAGTCCAACGGGTTGGAAAATAGAATGGGAATAGTTAGGGGTTGTTTTTGACTGGTATAGACCCGATGTGTGATGGGTCTTTTTCTGTACTGTAGACCTCTATGATTTAATGACCCAAACTTGCAGCAGAGCAATAATTCTTTGAAACAACAAGACATCACATTTTAGATTTACCATGGATTATGAAGGGAGATACTTGCTCCTGGATGGAGAATGTGGTGAGATAACTGTTATATTAATGCTCTCTAACCACAGAAACAGTTACCTTGGCCAAGAACATTGTATAGTCATCACTTTCCACCCCAATTTCTTTGTCTTTTTAAGTCCAATATGACAGCTACTTATCATTCTTGACTTCTACTATCTGTTTGTGACGATCCCCAGGGGTACTGCATCATAAATCGACTCTTGCTATTCCTGGAGTCGTGCTAAATGTTAATGGTTTTTTAATGGTATACACAGCATCCAATTTCCCTGACTTGCAGACCAAGGAGGATAGAAAGCACGATCAGGTTTCTGATTTCAACAAGGATTATTATTTATTATAAGTGATTAGACATTAGCTACATGTAAACAGATAAAAACCGTTATCATATAATACTACTAACTAAAACTCTAATCCCTTAATGAACACTTATTTACACACACATACACACTCACACACACCTACACACACACAAACAAATACACAAACACGCATACACATATACATGCACATACACATTCACATATAAACATACATATACACTCAGGCAAGTGGAGAAAATAGACTATTGGTGGGTACAGAAAAAGATGGAAA
Organism: Chiloscyllium punctatum; assembly: GCF_047496795.1. Taxonomy (NCBI): domain Eukaryota; kingdom Metazoa; phylum Chordata; class Chondrichthyes; order Orectolobiformes; family Hemiscylliidae; genus Chiloscyllium; species Chiloscyllium punctatum. The sequence continues at coordinate 25,377,908 of NC_092770.1, read as the reverse complement.
AGCAATTCAGTTTTGTTTCCAGTTCTGATATTGAGATGATCTACCTTTGGCTAGCCATTCCCTTGGTGTTCAGTTATGTTTCACTGGAGCTTCCACTGATCAGTAAGCAGTACAGATTAACAGATTCACTTGGAAAATACCTTTGATTTATCAATCTGAAAGTCAGAGACTCAAAGCAACACCTGCAGGAAAGATAGCTGGTTTTCAAGTTTAAAGTAAGTTTGTTTTTTACTGCAGAGAACAGGCAGCTTCTGCAGGGAAGAACAACAATATACCAGTCTGTGTCTCCCTTTGCGCCTGTAACTTGTGTCCAGTACCAGCCTGTTCACTTAGCTGAGAACCAACCAACTTCACATGTAAACAACTTCTGGGCCCCTGATGATCTATAAGTTGCAGGAAACCATAGCCACATGACAAAACAGACTTCACAATAGATTCATAGAGTTACATAGCATTATAAAACAGACAGGCTCTTTGGTACAGCTTTTCCATGCTGACTAAGTTTCCTAAACTGTCACATCTGCCTGCCTTTGGCTCAAATCCCTCTAAACCTTTCCTATTCATGTACCTGTCCAAATGGTCAACCTACCCAGACTATCCTTAGTACTCAAATCCTCCATCCTGATTCATCTTTTCTGAACCCTCTCCAATTTAATAATATCCTTCCTATAGCAGAACAACCAGATCTATACAGAGTATTCCAAAAATGGCCTCTCCAACATCCTGTACAGCCTTCACATGACATGCCAACTTTCAGGAGACATGGGGGTCTGCAGCTGCTGGAGATCAGAGTTGAGAGTGTGTTGCTGGAAAAGCACAGCAGGTCAGGCAGCATCTGAGGAGCAGGAGAATTGACTTTTTGGGCTGGAGCCCTTCATCATTCCTGATGATGAAACGGGGGGACAGGGAGAGTGTTAACAGCAACGGAGAGCTGCTCTTTTACAAACACAAGGCAACATGTCAACTGTCTTCACTGACACCAAGACTAAACCTCGGCAACCCCTGCCATATGCCGGTACTTTACTGGTCTTGGGGAGTCTATGAAGTGAGCGGTTTTCACTGGGTCACTTACAAATACAGCTCCGGTGTGAGGAATAGTTGATCGAGTGGGTTGGTTTGTTTTGATGCTGCTGATGCTGATTTTATTTTAGTGCTAATGTTGCTGATGCTGGAAATAAAAAAAAAATGCGGCACTGTGGCTCAGCGGTTAGCACTGCTGCTTCACAAAGCCAGGGATCCAGGTTCGATTCCAGTCTCGGGCAACTGTCTATCTGGAGTTTTCACATTGTCCCTGTTCTGTGTGGGCTTCCTCCAGGTGCTCCAATGTCCTCCCACAGTCCAAAGATGTGCAGGTCAAGTGAATTTGCCATGTTAAATTGCTCATAGTGTTCAGGGATGTGCAGATCAGATGCATTAGTCAGGGGAAATGTAGGATAATAAGGATAGAGGAACGGGTCGGGGTGGGATACTCTTCAGAGGGTCGGTGTGGACTTGTTGGGCCAAATGGCCTGTTTCTGCACTGTAGGCATTCTATGATTATATGAACACTCCCTGAATCCCATGTGACATAACTACTAACTAGTCTGCCATGCAGAACTTTGTCAAAGGCTTTACTGAAGTCCATGTAGACAACTCCCACTACCCTGACCTCATCAACACTGGCATGGCAACCTCCCGGCCTGGCTTATTGGGCTCCAAGGCAGCCCCCTGATGTGGCATCTTCTCAGCCTTTGGTCCAGCTTGGCAGTCTGGAGCAATCCCCTGCCCTCATGATCCTCAAGGCGATACCTGGCAAGGTCTGGAGATAGTGTGGTCTGGAGGTTTGGTACCAGCTTGGTCTGGATTGGAAGACTGCTGTTCTGGACTTTCATTTCTGCAACACTGGATATTTTGTTTCTCTATTTTCCAAGATCTGATAACTAAAGAAGCTGTTCCTAGATACCTTATACCTAAGAGAGCACTGTAAGTGGCTACATATCAACTTTTCACTATACTCATGGAGTATATGTGACAATAAAGCAAATTCTAATTCTAATTCTTTTTGGTTACACCCTCAAAGACATCAATCAACTGAGTGAGACACATTGTCCCATGCACAAAGCCATGCTGACTATCCGTAATCAGCCTTCGACTCTCCAAATGCATGTAAATCCTATCTCTCAGATAAAAATTGCACAACACCAGGTTATAGTCCAACAGGTTTAATTGGAAGCACTAACTTTCAGAGTGCTGCTCCTTCATCAGTTGGTTGTGGAGCATAAGATCATAAGACACAGAATTTATAGCAGAAGTTTACAGTGTGATGTAACTGAAAGTATACATTTGAAAATACCTTGATTGTTTGTTGAGTCTCCCATCTGTTCGAATGACCATGTTAGTTTCACTTCTTTCATATGTAAATCACAAAACTTTTTTTAAAAAGTTACATTCTCAGGTTAACTGTAACAATTGGTGTCAGCCCAGATAAGGTGTTGAAGGTGTTAGCTCCTGTCACTCTAACAGGAACATACTGCCTCTGAACTCTCGTTATCTCACTTTTGAAAGCCTCCCACTTGTTAGGCATCCCTTTACCTGCGAGTAGTCCACTCCAATCAACTTTTGAAAGTTCCTGTCTCATACCATCAAAACTTGCCTTACTCCAATTAAGAATTTTAACTTGTCCATAACTGTTCTAAAATTAATAGAATTATGATTACTGGTCCCAAAGTGCTCCGCCATTAACAATTCAGTTACTTGGCCTGTCTTATTATCCAAGAGAAGGTCATGTTTTGCTTCTTATCCAGTAGCTACATCTACATACTGATTAAGAAAATTCTCTGGAATTTCTTCAACAAATTTCTCACCATCCAAGCCCTTAACACTGTGACAATCTCAATTAATGTTTGGACAGTTAAAATTCCCTACTAATTCAACCCTATTATTCTTACATATAGCTGAGATCTCTACATATTATGTCCTCAATTTCCCTCTGACTATTGGGGGGCCCGTAGTACAATCCCATTTGGGTGATCACACACTTATTATTTCAGAGTTCCACCCATTGAGCTTCACTGAATGATCTCTCAGGAACATCGTCTCTAGGTCGAGGAGTAATATTTTCTCTAATCAAAAACATCACTTCCCTTCCTCTTTTGCCTCCCTTTCTATCTTTCCTATAGCATCTAAACCCCGGATATTGATCTGGTCAGTCCTGTCCCTCTCTCAGTTATGTTTTTGAAATAGCTATGATGTCCCAGTCCCACACTCCCACCCACACACTGAGTTCATCTGCCTTACCTTGTCACCCTTGCACCCCTCCGAATAGCACTAGCAAATCTCCCCACTAGGATATTGATCCCTTTTGAAACCCATCCCTTTTGAACAGATCTTTTCTGCCCCAGAAGAAATCCTGAAGATCAAAAGATCAGAATCCTTGCCCACTGAACCATCTCCTCAGCCGTTGATTTATCTCCCTGTTTTCTTATTCCCACTCTCACTAACACGTGGCACCGGGAGTAATGCAGAGATTACTACCTTTGAGGTTCTGCTTTTTAACGTCCTACCTAACTTCCTGTAATTCACTCTGCAAAGCCTAAACCTTTTACCTTACTATGTTGTTTTTACCAATGTGTACAACAACCTCTGTCTTCTGACTCTCCCCTTTGACAATTCGCTGCAATTGGTTTGAGATGTCCTTGACCCTGTTAAAAGAAAATGGTGGATGGAGAGTAGTGTGGACCTTGCAGCTGCTCTTGAGTTGGAGGTTCCTCTTGTGATTTTCTTCTGTTTTTTTTTCTAGAACGTGAGCAGAAAATTTTCATTTAAAAGAATTTTTGTGACTTTTATAGTCTGAAGATTTTTTAAAAAAAAAATACGTGAAGAAGGAGAGATTGGATTACACCGAGTTTTTGAGCAAGGCCTATCCATGTGTTTGTTGAGGTATCGATGGTTCAGGATAGAGGCTTTTTGATGTCTGCATGGAAGCTTCACCTTTTCAACTTGTTTGTCGAGCGTTTGTTATTACTGGTTTAAATAATGTCAGGGATCAGGGACTGACATTCCTTAGATCCAGAGCTTTGAGAGCTGACTGAAAGAGATTTTGAGGAGGAGGCTACTTTCAATGGATGGGAGTTTCAGCTAAGTACTGCATTTTTAAGATTTTATTTTTTATTTCTCTTTGCTTGCATAAAATTAAAAACTGTGGGTAAGAGAAGAGTAGTTTGTTCTTTTTTTAAAAAAAACGTTTTTAGAACTTCTTTTTTTAGACCTCGTAATGTAGAATATAGTTTTTGAGTTCTCCCAGCATAGTGGGTCAGCAGTAATCAGGGCACAAACTGAAGTTGAGAAAAGTGGGGGTCTTTTCAGGCAAATCCACGTGAGCAAAAGTTATAAGGGGCAATTATGGAAGTCAACGGAACAGAATGCTCCTCTGGTTGGATGTGGGAGATCAGGGAACAGTTTATCTTCCCTGAAGACTATGTCTGCTGCAGGTGTGTTTGGATCTGTCTTATATCAGACTGTTTGGATCAGCCAAAGAGTCACTGAGGAGCAAACAGGAGACACAGAGTGTGATAATTTGTAGATTTAGAGAGGTGGTCACACCAGAGGTGTTGGGGGGTTTGGGGAGGGGGGGAGGTGGGAGAGGCATGTGGGGAATAGTCTCTCAGAGGAAAATAAAAATGGCAGCCAGCTATTGGGCACCAAGAATGAATCTTATGTTCAGTGGGGTTTGTCAAGATTCAAAACAGTAATTGGTATAGGGGACTGTCCTGTCAGGGGCATAACTGAGCACAGAATAACACCCATTGCCAACAGACCATCAATATTCATCCTATAACATACAAAATGGTGATCAGCAGTGAGATTATTGCATAACAATGGTCAATCCTTGAAAAAACACTTTGGAAAGTAGGAGGTGATGACCAAGTGATGTTATCACCCTTACTAATCCAGAAACTCGGCTAATGTCTGGGACATGGCTTTGAATCTTGCCATCGCAGGTGATGGAATTTGAATTAAATAAAAATCTGGAATTAAGAATCCAATGATGACCATGTATCCATTGTCAATTATTGGGGAAAAAAACCAATCTGGTTCACTAATGTCCTTTAGGAAAGGAAACTGCCTTCCTTACCTGGTCTGGCCTACACATGACTCCAGACCCTCGGCAACGTGACTGACTTTAACTGTTCTCTGGGAAATACATGCTGGCCTAAGCTAGTGATGGTCACACCCGATAAATCAATTAAAAATAACACTTTAGGATTCTTGCCATTTTAAGAAGACCCAGACAGACAGTCAGCAGCTGAAAGTGTTAACCCAGACAAGCATTCAGTAGCACTCCTGGGAGTAATGTGACAACCAAGAGAACTGAAAATATTCACACTGTTCACAATAGACACTTCCCACCTTCCAGCCTGCATGTATCACAATCAAGATCATTTATACTCATCAGGGAAAGCATGGATTCCCCCACCCCTGTGGAACTTCAAAGTAAATCTTCCTCCAAACCAAAACAACATCTGTAAAACATTGGTCTCAGTTTACTGTTCCTCAGCTAATTATCAAATCCATGTTGCTGCTGTCTTTTTGAAGTGCAGCACATTTAAGCCGACTGATGAAAGGCAAACTGAAGTTGTGAGGACACAGCTTTGATAATAATGGCTGAGGATAAGGTGACACAGATTCAAGATCAACATTCCAATTCTTAGCTTTTCAGCAAAGAATTATCAGTCATGTTTCATACTCAGTAGGCTGCACTCCTGCAGTAACGCAGCTGAGAATTTGAACATGGCTAGCTCACCAATAAGACAAACCAGGGAGGTCAAATGTAGAATTTTAGGAATCTTGCACTTTCAATTTCCATGGTACCTTCCTTTCTAGAGTGCCCGGTACCATTTTGTTTGAGGAATTATATTAATGTAAGTAGCTTGCATATTTCAATACGATTGTGTCAATGGACTGAGAATAAACATTTGTTTGAACAAATTGGAGTCAAGGTGTCAGGCCAGTGCCCAAAGATGCTCACTCCTGCAGAAGAGATTGCTTGGTCTAAAAGTCTGAGTTCTTACAAGGAAGAGAGTATGTGCTCCAGAAGAGCAGCTGTCTTCCATGTTGGACGTGCAACACCCCCACCCCCTCGATGATTTAATGAGACAATTATCTGAGGTAGCAGAGAAGAATTCCTTTGCAATGGAAATTTGGGAGATTAAACTTCCTCCAGATAAGGCCATTGACCCAAGAACTGGGTTGAGCAGGGATGTCAACTTGCACACGGTGACTCCAGCTCCGCTGAAAAATGACCTATACTGGACTCAAAATATTAACTTTGTTTCTCTTCATAGATGCTGCCAGACCTGCCGAGTTTCTCCAGGATTCTCTGCAGCGTGGACCTGACTCAGTAATAATCCACTGCAGAAAGTCTGGGCTGTGTCCTGAAAGACCATGTGCCCCTTTTCCACATCAAGCGTTGCCCACTGTGGGTGAGCTTCTCTGGGTATCAACCCATGGGCCTCTTAATCGAGAGACTAAATCTATCGCCAGCAAATTGCATTTGATTTCACCATCTCTGACTTCAGCACGTAAAGTTTTATCTTAAACGAATAGAGACAGTTTAAATTATAGCTGTTTTATGGAGTCCTGCATTCCTAATTCCCAGCACAAACACAGGAAATTCAGCAGTGGATGTGAAACACATTAGGTCAATGCTGACTTCATAGACTGATGGCAGAAATACTTAAATGAAATGAGGACACCAGTGAGACATTTGTAACACAAGAAGTTTGGAAAAGTGGCTTGAAGATGTATTCTTGATTTGACATAGACTTAGACATAAGAAAATACCTCACACATTGTTTCTGCTGGATTCGTCCACCAAAAGCAGTAAAGAACTTACCCTTTCTTCCCAACGATAACACTATTCATATCCATCAATGTTCGATATAAATCCACAATACTGCTAGTAAAATAATACCACAGATTTTGGTATCCCGTCACCAGGTCACCCTTTACTTACACATAGCGAGTCATTGACACTGATCCAGCTCCCTCAGAGCCAGCTCTCATTGTGAACAGAACCTCTGACACTCCTGTTTATATCTGTCAGCCAGGGCTCCCTGTTTGGACCAGATTAGCAGCCCCAATTCTATGAAGGACCCCTGGCTGACCTCATTATAATCACAACTGTCAGCATAAATATGGAGCAGTCTTTGACAATGTTAGCCTAGTCAGAGTTCACATGACACCAGGTTATAGTCCAACAGGTTTATTCAAAATCATGAGCTTTCTGAGTGTTGCCCCTTCATCAGTGGCAGTTCACCCGACAAAGGAGCAGCGCTCTATAATCATCACTTGATGAAGGGGCAGTGCTCCAAAAGCTTATGATTTCTAATAAATTTGTTGGACTATAACCTGGTGTCATGTGACTTCTGGCTTTGCCCCTCCCTCCCTCCCCCCCAGTCCAACACAGGCACCTCCATATCTATGTTAACCTAAATCAGGTGCCATTTTTCACTTTAATAAGTGTGCTGGGTTTTTTTTGCAGATTCCGATCTGAGGCACAAATGTAAAGATGGGAACAGTTCTAGAGAGACATGAATACTCTGGACCCTTCTGATTATTCTTCAAAGTCTGGCTGACCGAAGTCCGTCTACTGATAGCTTGATGCTCAGCTTCTGTGGTTGGAGTTTTCTATCTCATTTGGATAACCCCTCATTGAGAACATTAACCAATGGCAAAGAAAGCCCAGTGTAACCATCACCGCTTCAGCATAAATGTGAAAGAATCAGCTTTTTAGCCTCACAGTTGACACACCTCAGAGTCAGGTTAGAACAATACAGCTTCTTTTGGCACTGAGTAAGTATGGCACAGATCCAGATGACACAAAGAAAATAGGCCATGATGATGTAATTATTGTATTCTGTCCTTGTCTCTCTTCCACAGAGCTGAATGTTTGACTCTGCCCTCAAAGTTACGCACACAGCGATATTTTAGAATGGAACACTCCTGCTTTAAGAAATGCTGTGTGGTTTCTCTCCCTTACCAAATACTTCAGAAAAAGACACCTTCCATTTCTTATTCTCCTTCATTCGCTCCTCAATTACTTGCCCATGATGTGAAATGTCAGCTTAATGCCCTATATTTCCTCTGCAGCTGCTATGCAGTAATTGATACAATCAGGTGTTAAACAGCAGTTTTGTCCCGAGCTAAGTCTTGTGCCATCACACAGTTCCTGGAATTGAATGTGCTGCACATATGCAATTGTTGTAGCAGTCATCTTCCTGACCCTGCTGCAACTCTTATTATTTTGGGCAGACATTTCTAAAAAAAATCCATTGATGTTTTGAAACTTCCCTACTTCATTTCCCGTTGTTTGTGGACCCTTCTCATATTCCCTTACTCCCTGTTAAAGAACATAGAGAACCAACCTTAAATCCAAGGGGTAAATCACAATTACCCACTCACCCACACCTCTTCAGCTAGGTTATATCCAAGCCGAGGGATATATGCAGCAACTATTCAGTAAATGCATTATGCCATGAAGATAATTAGATATTCACTGTTATGAGCCAATTAGTAGCAGATTATGGGTTTAAGGCCTACTGCAGACTATCTCTCGCAGTTCATGGCTGGAAAGTAATGTTTGTCTTACATCCACGGATGCCTAGAGAGTGATGGGCAAAGGACGAGGCTTCCAACAGCAGCAGCAATAACACCAGGGTGAGCCAGACGCACCTCCACCCCAGCCTAGGGTCTCCCAGTAAGTCAGGAGCAGGTCCCAGCTGAATCCTCTGGCCCGGACTCGCAGGCCAAGCTGAGGCTCCAGGTCCACAGCTAGGCCCTGGCACCTGAAGGAAGAGAGGTGGTTATCTCAGCACAGCATGAAGGTCATGTTCCCGGGTGGAGGTCTTGTTACAGGGTGGAGGCCTTACTCCAGGGTAGGTGCCTTGTTCCAGGGTGAGGGTCTTATTCCAGGGTGGAGGTCTTGTTCTGGGCTGAAGGTCTTGTTCAGGAGTGGAGGCCTTGTTCCAGGGTGGAGGCCTTGTTTCGGGGTGGAGGCCTTGTTTTGGGGTAGAGGCCTTGTTTTGGGGTGAAGGTCTTGTTCTGGGATGGAGGCCTTGTTTTAGGGTGAAGGTCTTGTTCAGGAATGGAGGCCTTGTTTCAGGGTAGAAGCCTTGTTTCAGGGTGGAGGCCTTGTTTTGGGGTAGAAGCCTTGTTTCGGGGTGGAGGCCATGTTCTAGGGTAGAGGCCATGTTTCAGGGTGGAGGCCTTGTTTTAGGGTGAAGGTCTTGTTTCGGGGTGAAGGCCTTGTTCTGGGATGGAGGTCTTGTTTTAGGGTGAAGGTCTTGTTCTGGGATGGAGGCCTTGTTTTAGGGTGAAGATCTTGTTTCGGTGTGAAGGTCTTGTTCTGGGATGAAGGCCTTGTTTCGGGATGAAGGCCTAGTTTTGGGGTGAAGGCCTTGTTTCAGGTGGAGGCCTTGTTTTGGGGTGAAGGTCTTGTTCTGGGATGGAGGCCTTGTTCCGGGATGGAGGCCTTGTTTCGGGGTGGAGGCCTTGTTTAGGGGTGAAGGTCTTGTTCCGGGGTGAAGGTCTTGTTCTGGGATGGAGGCCTTGTTTTGAGGTGAAGGCCTTGTTTGGGGGTGAAGGCCTTGTTTGGGGGTGAAGGCCTTGTTTCGGGGTGAAGATCTTGTTCTGGGATGGAGGCCTTGTTTCAGGGTGAAGGTCTTGTTCTGAGATGGAGGCCTTGTTTCGGGGTGAAGGCCTTGTTTCGGGGTGGAGGCCTTGTTTCGGGGTGAAGGCCTTGTTTCGGGGTGGAGGCCTTGTTTCGGGGTGGAGGCCTTGTTTCGGGGTGGAGGCCTTGTTTCGGGGTGAAGGCCTTGTTTCGGGGTGGAGGCCTTGTTTCGGGGTGGAGGCCTTGTTTCGGGGTGGAGGCCTTGTTTCAGGGTGACGGTCTTGTTCTGAGATGGAGGCCTTGTTTCGGAGTGAAGGTCTTGTTCTGAGATGGAGGCCTTGTTTCGGGGTGAAGGCCTTGTTTCGGGGTGGAGGCCTTGTTTCGGGGTGAAGGCCTTGTTTCGGGGTGGAGGCCTTGTTTCGGGGTGAAGGCCTTGTTTCGGGGTGGAGGCCTTGTTTCGGGGTGAAGGCCTTGTTTCGGGGTGGAGGCCTTGTTTCGGGGTGACGGTCTTGTTCTGAGATGGAGGCCTTGTTTCGGAGTGAAGGTCTTGTTCTGAGATGGAGGCCTTGTTTCGGGGTGAAGGCCTTGTTTCGGGGTGGAGGCCTTGTTTCGGGGTGACGGTCTTGTTCTGAGATGGAGGCCTTGTTTCGGAGTGAAGGTCTTGTTCTGAGATGGAGGCCTTGTTTCGGGGTGAAGGCCTTGTTTCGGGGTGGAGGCCTTGTTTCGGGGTGAAGGTCTTGTTTCCGGGTGAAGGTCTGGTTCTGAGATGGAGGCCTTGTTTCGGGGTGAAGGTCTTGTTCTGAGATGGAGGCCTTGTTTCGGGGTGGAGGCCTTGTTTCGGGGTTAAGATCTTGTTCTGGGATGAAGGCCTTGTTCTGGGATGGAGGCCTTGTTCTGGGATGGAGGCCTTGTTCTGGGATGGAGGCCTTGTTTCGGGATGGAGGCCTTGTTTCGGGATGGAGGCCTTGTTTCGGGATGGAGGCCTTGTTTCGGGATGGAGGCCTTGTTTCGGGGTGGAGGTCTTGTTCTGGGATGGAGGCCTTGTTTTGAGGTGAAGGCCTTGTTTGGGGGTGAAGGCCTTGTTTGGGGGTGAAGGCCTTGTTTCGGGGTGAAGATCTTGTTCTGGGATGGAGGCCTTGTTTCAGGGTGAAGGTCTTGTTCTGAGATGGAGGCCTTGTTTCGGGGTGAAGGCCTTGTTTCGGGGTGGAGGCCTTGTTTCGGGGTGGAGGCCTTGTTTCGGGGTGGAGGCCTTGTTTCGGGGTGGAGGCCTTGTTTCGGGGTGACGGTCTTGTTCTGAGATGGAGGCCTTGTTTCGGGGTGAAGGCCTTGTTTCGGGGTGAAGGCCTTGTTTCGGGGTGAAGGCCTTGTTTCGGGGTGAAGGCCTTGTTTCGGGGTGGAGGCCTTGTTTCGGGGTGGAGGCCTTGTTTCGGGGTGAAGGCCTTGTTTCGGGGTGGAGGCCTTGTTTCGGGGTGAAGGCCTTGTTTCGGGGTGGAGGCCTTGTTTCGGGGTGACGGTCTTGTTCTGAGATGGAGGCCTTGTTTCGGAGTGAAGGTCTTGTTCTGAGATGGAGGCCTTGTTTCGGGGTGAAGGCCTTGTTTCGGGGTGGAGGCCTTGTTTCGGGGTGACGGTCTTGTTCTGAGATGGAGGCCTTGTTTCGGAGTGAAGGTCTTGTTCTGAGATGGAGGCCTTGTTTCGGGGTGGAGGCCTTGTTTCGGGGTGGAGGCCTTGTTTCGGGGTGAAGGCCTTGTTTCGGGGTGGAGGCCTTGTTTCGGGGTGACGGTCTTGTTCTGAGATGGAGGCCTTGTTTCGGAGTGAAGGTCTTGTTCTGAGATGGAGGCCTTGTTTCGGGGTGGAGGCCTTGTTTCGGGGTGGAGGCCTTGTTTCGGGGTGAAGGCCTTGTTTCGGGGTGGAGGCCTTGTTTCGGGGTGAAGGTCTTGTTTCGGGGTGAAGGTCTTGTTCTGAGATGGAGGCCTTGTTTCGGAGTGAAGGTCTTGTTCTGAGATGGAGGCCTTGTTTCGGGGTGAAGGCCTTGTTTCGGGGTGACGGTCTTGTTCTGAGATGGAGGCCTTGTTTCGGAGTGAAGGTCTTGTTCTGAGATGGAGGCCTTGTTTCGGGGTGAAGGCCTTGTTTCGGGGTGGAGGCCTTGTTTCGGGGTGACGGTCTTGTTCTGAGATGGAGGCCTTGTTTCGGAGTGAAGGTCTTGTTCTGAGATGGAGGCCTTGTTTCGGGGTGAAGGCCTTGTTTCGGGGTGGAGGCCTTGTTTCGGGGTGAAGGCCTTGTTTCGGGGTGAAGGCCTTGTTTCGGGGTGGAGGCCTTGTTTCGGGGTGAAGGTCTTGTTTCGGGGTGAAGGTCTTGTTCTGAGATGGAGGCCTTGTTTCGGAGTGAAGGTCTTGTTCTGAGATGGAGGCCTTGTTTCGGGGTGAAGGCCTTGTTTCGGGGTGGAGGCCTTGTTTCGGGGTGAAGGCCTTGTTTCGGGGTGGAGGCCTTGTTTCGGGGTGACGGTCTTGTTCTGAGATGGAGGCCTTGTTTCGGAGTGAAGGTCTTGTTCTGAGATGGAGGCCTTGTTTCGGGGTGAAGGCCTTGTTTCGGGGTGAAGGCCTTGTTTCGGGGTGGAGGCCTTGTTTCGGGGTGAAGGCCTTGTTTCGGGGTGAAGGCCTTGTTTCGGGGTGGAGGCCTTGTTTCGGGGTGAAGGTCTTGTTTCGGGGTGAAGGTCTGGTTCTGAGATGGAGGCCTTGTTTCGGGGTGAAGGTCTTGTTCTGAGATGGAGGCCTTGTTTCGGGGTGGAGGCCTTGTTTTGGGGTTAAGATCTTGTTCTGGGATGAAGGCCTTGTTCTGGGATGGAGGCCTTGTTCTGGGATGGAGGCCTTGTTCTGGGATGAAGGCCTTGTTCTGGGATGGAGGCCTTGTTCTGGGATGGAGGCCTTGTTCCAGTGTGGAGTTTGCTCCAGGGTGAGTGCCTTGTTTCAGGTGGAGGCTTCAACTTTAACATTTATCTTTATCCATGTTATTATATATGACTTCTGACATTGGTATTAGGGCCATATTGGGGTGACTGACAAAACATTTCACTGTACATTTCATATAAATGTATACATGCCTGTAAATTTTTATTTTGTTCTATTTTATTGAACATGAAATTGAGGCTGACAATCCAGTAGAGAGAAAATGCCCTGCTGTTGGAGGTGCTATATCTCAGGAAGGAGATGTAACCAATGCCCCACAGTACCCTGTCAGCCTCATGACAAGGATCACATGGCTGTATTCCAAAGATGAGCAAGGGGGAATTAATCCTGATGGCCTGGGTCTATGTTTCTCCCCACACACACAAAAAAAAATCACCTGCTCATTTTCATGTTGCTGTCTATGGAAGATTGCTGAGAGCAAATGGGCTTCCACATTTGCTGCGTTACAACAATGCTGCTATACCTTCAAAGTATTTGTTGGTAATTAAGCGTTTTTAGACAATCTATGGCTACACATGGCACTCCACAAAGCAAACCTTTCCTTTGTTTTGATCTTTAAGGAAATGTGCTATGCTTTTGAAAAAAGCAATGAAAATAAGATCAAAGTTTATCTGTTCATTTGTGAAAAAATACTGCATCAATCCCAGTTTGTTTCTTTCAGGAATGTATGTTCTGTTGTGACATTGAGAACTTCCACAGCAAAAAGCAACAAGGAGCAAGAGATTTACTGCAGTATGACTTGATTTATATTCTCGTCCCATAACCCAGAATAATCCTTTAATTTTCAAATTGTTTCCTGCCTGTTGTATTCCAAGGCTCGCTCTCTCTCTCCCTCTCTCTATCTCTCTCTCTCTCTCTCTCTCTCTCTCTCTCTAACTGAGCTGCCTGCCCCTATGCTGCTCTTCCTAATGGAGCCAGTGTCACTTTGAAGACAGCGATTTTTTTTTTCTGCTGAAGAATCAAATTCTTCCGACACCGAAGAAGTAACAGTATTTTCCTGTAACTGATACCACATTAGCCAGGTTTCCACTGAGTCATTCTTTGCTGCCCTCCAAGGTCCTAGCTATTATTGAATTCAATCCAACAACTTGGAGGCGATTACAAGCTCAAGGCACACATTTGCCTTGTACAATAGTGATTGCTGAGGTAGAGTTTCAGCTGAAATAATTCAATCAACAACAGAAATTTCATTACAGAGGCCAGTTCAAACAGTTCAGTTGGAAGTTACCAAGAAATGATGAAACCAGATAGGGCTGCAGAAAGGATGACAAAGAGGTGGTGATGTGGTTTCAGTGAAATTTTATTAGGGCAGTCTTTTTCTTCATTTTTAAGTGATGCCAGTTGCTTTTCTCTACAAGTTTTTCACATCACATTGTAGAGGTGAGTCTCCTCGTGTTTATCGTCAGAGACTCAGTTATCAAAGCCAGTATTGTCACCTGAAGTTTCTTTCCACTTAAAAGGTGGTGAAGGAGATGGCAAAGGGAAAAGGAAGATTTTTGAGGTGCTGTTGTTTATGATTAACAAACAGAGAAACTGCTGTTTGATCGGAGATCCCACTGCGGCATTGAAGTGTTGACGGAGAACGCATGCCCAGTCATCACAGAAGCTTCCCCCAGCCATTTAGCATCCAGTGGCTCAGTGGTTAGCACTGCAGCCTCACAGCATCAGGGACCCAGATTCGATTCCAACCTCGGGTGATTGTCTGTGTGGAGTTTGCATATTCTCACCTTTGTCTGTGTGGGTTTCCTCCCCCAGTCCGATGATGTGCAGGTCAGATGAATTGGCTATGCTAAATTGCCCACAGTGTCAAAGGATGTGCAGGTTTGGCAGATTAGCCCCAAGGAATGTAGAGTTACAAGGATAAGGCAGGAGAGTGGATCTGGGTAGGATGCTTGTAAGAGTGTTGGTATGGGCCGAATGGCCTGCTTCCATGCTGTAGAGGTTCTCTGATTCTATGAAGAATGGTGGTAAATGGCCTTGACGTCTGGATCTCAATTCTAGAGAAAAGCCATATTGGACACAAACATTCACTTACTTTCTTTCTCCCAGAATTCTGGGAGACCTGCTGAGTTCCTCCAGCACCTCTTGTTTTCATTTCAGGTTTTCAGCATCTGCAGTATGTTATTTCCATGCTAGGGTTACTTCACCAAGCTTCATATTTCGGCGTTACCTTACCTCACTTGACCAAAGGGACAGAAGGGAACTCTGCAGTGCAGTTTGAATCCACAACCTTCCAACAGCATGTTTATGAAACAAAAACAGAAGTTGCTGGAACAACTCAGCAGGTCTGGCTGCATCTGTGGAGAGAAAGCAGAGTCAATGTTACAAATCCTGTGACCCTTCTTCAGAAACTGGTTTGATTTGATTTATTTATTATTACCTACAGTGAAAAGGTATTTTTTGCATGCTGTACAGGTAGATACAGAGTGCATTTGGGTAATAGAACAGAGTGAGGAATACAATGTTACGGCTGAAGAGAAGGTGCAGAAAGAGTGAGATCAGCATTGCATTTAAAATTTAAGAGGTTCATTCAGAAGTCTAACATCAGCAGGGAGGAAGTTGCTTTTGAATCTGTTGGTACATGTGTTTAAGCTTTTGTATCTTCTGCCAATGGAAGAGGGTATAACCAAGGTGAGAGGGGTATTTGATTATGTTGACTGCCTTCCTAAGGAAGTGACATGAATAGATGGATTCAACAGGTGGGCGTTTAGCTTGGAAAAGGTGGTACTTATGTAGG
Organism: Chiloscyllium punctatum; assembly: GCF_047496795.1. Taxonomy (NCBI): domain Eukaryota; kingdom Metazoa; phylum Chordata; class Chondrichthyes; order Orectolobiformes; family Hemiscylliidae; genus Chiloscyllium; species Chiloscyllium punctatum. The sequence goes on along the minus strand of NC_092770.1, from coordinate 25,362,559 downwards.
TGACAGGCAGTGGGAGATAAGGGAGTGAACAGTTATGCAGAGACAGAGACGGAGAAAGAAAATTAAGGAGATAAAAGGATGGATGATAGTCTGCAAGGGAGAAGGAAAAGCTAACAATGGGGACCACACATAGATAAAAATGGGTTGGCTGTGCTGAAAGTAACCCATGAGGTAAAAACAATAACTGCAGATGCTGGAAACCAGATTTTGGATTAATGGTGCTGGAAGAGCACAGCAGTTCAGGCAGCATCCAACGAGCAGCGAAATCGACGTTTCGGGCAAAAGCCCTTCATCAGGAATAAAGGCAGTGAGCCTGAAGCGTGGAGAGATAAGCTAGAGGAGGGGGGGGGGTGGGGAGAGAGTAGCATAGAGTACAATGGGTGAGTGGGGGAGGAGATGAAGGTGATAGGTCAAGGAGGAGAGGGTGGAGTGGATAGGTGGAAAAGAAGATAGGCAGGTCGGACAAGTCCGGACAAGTCAAGGAGACAGTGCTGAACTGGAAGTTTGAAACTAGGATGAGGTGGGGGAAGGGGAAATGAGGAAACTGTTGAAGTCCACATTGATGCCCTGGGGTTGAAGTGTTCCAAGGCGGAAGATGAGGCGTTCTTCCTCCAGGCGCCTGGTGGTGAGGGAGTAGCGGTGAAGGAGGCCCAGGACCTCCATGTCCTCGGCAGAGTGGGAGGGGGAGTTGAAATGTTGGGCCAAGGGGCGGTGTGGTTGATTGGTGCGGGTGTCTCGGAGATGTTCCCTAAAGCGCTCTGCGAGGAGGCGCCCAGTCTCCCCAATGTAGAGGTGACCACATCGGGAGCAACGGATACAATAAATGATATTAGTGGATGTGCAAGTAAAACTTTGATGGATGTGGAAGGCTCCTTTAGGCACTCATGGCACTCATCCACAGACTCTATCAACAAACACATTGACCTGGACCCAATATACCGGCCACTACAGCGGACAGCTGGAACTGACAACCGGAAGCGGCAGAGACAGGCCACTATAAATGCCGGAGGAAACAGCACAGAAGCGCTTCACAGGAGGCTCCCAAGCACTGAGGATGTCCCCTAGACAGGGGACGAAACATTTGCAAGACAAATTCCCAGCTCGGCGAACAGAACCACAACAACGGCTCCTTTAGGGCCTTGGATTGGAGGTGAGGGAGGAGGTATGGGCACAGGTTTTACAGTTCCTGCGGTGGCAGGGGAAAGTGCCCGAATGGGAGGGTGGGTCGTAGGAGGGTGTGGACCTGACCAGGTAGTCACGGAGGAACGGTCTTGGTGGAAGGCGGAAAGGGGTGGGGAGGGAAATATATCCCTGGTGGTAGGGTCTTTTTGGAGGTGGCGGAAATGTCGGCGGATGATTTGGTTTATGCGAAGGTTTGTAGGGTGGAAGGTGAGCACCAGGGCGTTGTGTCCTTGTTACGGTTGGAGGGGTGGGGACTGAGGGCGGAGTTGCGGGATGTGGACGAGATGCGTTGGAGGGCATCTTTAACCACGTGGGAAGGGAAATTGCGAAATTTTCCTCCTCTCTCTACAATGCAATTTCCCTTCCCACGTGGTTAAAGATGCCCTCCAACGCATCTCGTCCACATCCCGCAACTCCGCCCTCAGTCCCCACCCCTCCAACCGTAACAAGGACACAACGCCCCTGGTGCTCACCTTCCATCCTACAAACCTTCGCATAAACCAAATCATCCGCCGACATTTCCGCCACCTCCAAAAAGACCCCACCACCAGGGATATATTTCCCTCCCCACCCCTTTCCGCCTTCCACCAAGACCGTTCCCTCTGTGACTACCTGGTCAGGTCCACACCCTCCTATGACCCACCCTCCTATTCTGGCACTTTCCCCTGCCACCACAGGAACTGTAAAACCTGTGCCCACACCTCCTCCCTCACCTCTATCCAAGGCCCTAAAGGAGCCTTCCACATCCATCAAAGTTTTACCTGCACATCCACTAATATCATTTATTATATCCGTTTCTCCCGATGTGGTCTCCTCGACATTGGGGAGACTGGGCGCTTCCTAGCAGAGCACTTTAGGGAACATCTCCAGGACACACGCACTAATCAACCACATCGCCCTGTGGCCCAACATTTCAACTCCCCCTCCCACTCTGCCGAGGACATGAAGGTCCTGGGCCTCCTTCACTGCCGCTCCCTCACCACCAGATGCCTGGAGGAAGAACGCCTCATCTTCTGCCTCGGAACACTTCAACCCCAGGGCATCAATGTGGACTTCTACAGCTTCCTCATTTCCCCTTCCCCCACCTCATCCTAGTTTCAAACTTCCAGTTCAGCACTCTCCCCTTGACTTGTCCGGACTTGTCCTACCTGCCTAGCTCCTTTTCCACCTATCCACTCCACCCTCTCCTCCTTGACCTATCACCTTCATCCCCTCCCCCACTCACCCATTGTACTCTATGCTACTCTCTCCCCACCCCCACCCTCCTCTAGCTTATCTCTCCACGCTTCAGGCTCACTGCCTTTATTCCTGATGAAGGGCTTTTGCCCAAAACGTCGATTTCACTGCTCGTTGGATGCCGCCTGAACTGCTGTGCTCTTCCAGCACCACTAATCCAGAATGAAAGTAACCCATGTCATGCCAGGGTCTGGGGTGTGGAGGTGGGTAAAAAGACATGGGAGAAATTGCTCAGGCTGCAAAATGATTGAACTTCAGAGTCCTGAAGTCTGCGGGGTCCCCAAGTGGGAAATGAAAGAAACACTTTTCTTCCAGTTTATGCTGAGCTTCACTGAAGCATTGCAGCGATCTGTGGTTACACATGACAAATCCAACACAGACAATTACCATCCCATCAGTTTAATCTCAATCACCAGCCAACTGATGGAAGATGGCTTTGACAGTGCCATCAAGCAGCATTTACACAGCAACAATCTGCTCATTGATGCTCAGTTTGCCACCTGGCTCTGGATCTTGTTGCAGCCTTCGTCAGGGAGAGCTGAGACCACGGTCTGAGGTGAGTGATTGCCTTCAATATCAAGACAGTATTTGACCAAATTCTGGGAGGGCCAGCAACATTTATGTCAAGTCAATGGAGTTCAGGAGAAATCTCTCCGTTGGTTGGAGTTAGATCCTCTGCCTTATCATGTTGAATTGAATCGAATTAAATTTATTGTCACGTGCCCCTATGATCATTGATGATTAAATTGTCTGCAATATCATTCGCAGCTCATGAAAGACAGAAGCAATCCATGTCAAAATGCGGCAACGTCTGGACACATTGATGCTGGGGCTGACAAGCAACATTCCCACATCAAAGAAGAGCCAGGCATTTTCAAAAAGAGAGAATTTTGATGCCTACCAGCATTACCATCACTGAGTAATCCACCCTGGAGCTGCCCATTAACCAGAAACTTAACTGGACCAGCCACGTTAATTCTGTGGTTATAAGCGGAGGTCAAAGGTTGGGAATTCTATGACAAGTCATTCACCTCCTGACTCACCAAAGTCTGTCCACCATCTCAAAGGCAGAAGTTGGAACATTCTCCATTTACTGGGATGGACAACACTCAAGAAGCTTGGCTACATCCCCAACATTGATGTGTCAACCACCTGATGAAGGAGCAGTGCTCTGAAAGCCAGTGCTTCCAAATAAACCTGTTGGACTATAACTTGGTGTTGTGTGATTTTTAACTTTGTACACCCCAGTCCAACACCGGCATCTCCAAATCCTCAATTACCTTCAACATTCATTGCCTCCACTTTTGACATACAATGATAACCACATGTACCATCTACTAGATACACTGCAGTAATTCACCAAGATTTCTACAAAGGCACATTCCAAACTCACAACAGCAGCAGACTTGTGGAAAAAACATTATTTGCCAGTACCTCTCCAAGCTACACACTGTCTGGATATTGAAAAGTGTTGCCACTCTCACTGGATCCAAGTCTTGGATGACCCTCTTTTCAGACACTGCAGGTGTATCTTCCCCACATAGACCACAGCTCTTCACTAAGCTGCCTTCCAACAGTGCTCAAATCGCAAACACATTTAATAAAAAAAATTGATGTTCATGGACAAAATTGATTGGCCATTTTCTCTACTTTAGCACAGAGAGATCCCAAGAGATGAGAAGATACTTGAAGAAACAAAAGGAGTGTCCTGCTTAAAATAAATTACTCTTATAGAAAGAAGTGACAAGTTGTGGATTTTTCTTTATCATTTTTCAGCTAAGGCATTGCTAATTCAACTGAGCAACAGACATAATGTGCTGTTCTGTGACAAACACAGAAATTGCTGGAGAATTCAACAGGTCTAGCAGCATCTGTGGAGAAAGAAAATCGGAGTTAACATTTTGAGTTCCATATAACTCTTCTGAAACTCAGAAGCCCAGTCCACAGAGTGAGTGAATGCTACAATAGCCAGAAATGAGCCCTGAATTGCAATCCCTGAGTGGGATATGTGTTCACCCCAAGTGTACAGTGCCCTTACTGCAGCATTACTATGAGTTGCGAGTGCAGCTCAAGGTGCAGCAACAGTAAGTGGATGAAAGATGTACTACATTCTGAGAGGCTGCCACATGACGGATACCAATGTGCACAGACATGGTGCGTGTGTGCATTTGTGTGAGTGTGTGTGTTTGTGTGTGTGTGTGTGTGCGTGCATGTGTGCATGCATGTGTGTGTGCATGTGTGTTTGTGTGTGTGTGTGCGTGTGTTTGTGAGAGTGTGTGTGCGCGTGCATGTGTGCATGGTGTGTGTACGTGCATGTGTGCGTGCATGTGTGTTTGTGTGTGTGTGTGCATGCTTGCGTGTGTTTGTGAGAGTGTGTGTGTGGCCTGTGCACATGGAGATAAAAACAATGACTGCAGATGCTGGAAACCAAATTCTGGATTTGTGGTGCTGGAAGAGCACAGCAGTTCAGACAGCATCCGAGGAGCAGTAAAATCGACATTTCGGGCAAAAGCCCTTCATCAGGAATAAAGGCAGTGAGCCTGAAGGGTGGAGAGATAAATGAGAGGAGGGTGGGGGTGGGGAGAAAGTAGCATAGAGTACAATGGGTGAATGGGGGAGGGGATGAAGGTGATAGGTCGGGGTGTGGGGGGGGGGAGTGGATAGGTGGAAAAGAAGATAGGCAGGTAGGACAGGTCATGGGAACAGTACTCAGCTGGAAGGTTGGAACTGGGGTAAGGTGGGGGAAGGGGAAATAAGGAAACTGTTGAAGTCCACATTGATGCCCTGGGGTTGAAGTGTTTCGAGGCGGAAGATGAGGCAGTCATCCTCCAGGCGTTGGGTGGTGAGGGAGCAGCGGTGAAGGAGGCCTAGGACCTCCATGTCCTCGGCAGAGTGGATGGCGGAGTTGAAATGTTGGGCCACGGGGCGGTGTGGTTGATTGGTGCGGGTGTCCTGGAGATGTTCCCTAAAGTGCTCTGCTAGGAGGCGCCCAGTCTCCCCAATGTGGAGGAGACCACATCGGGAGCAACGGATACAATAAATGATATTAGTGGATGTGCAGGTAAAACTTTGATGGATGTGGAAGGCTCCTTTAGGGCCTTGGATAGAGGTGAGGGAGGAGGTGTGGGTGCAGGTTTTACAGTTCCTGCGGTGGCAGGGGAAAGTGCCAGGATGGAAGGGTGGGTTGTTGGAGGGTGTGAACCTGACCAGGTAGTCACGGAGGGAATGGTCTTTGTGGAATGCAGAAAGTGGTGGGGAGGGAAATATATCCCTGGTGGTGGGGTCTGTTTGGAGGTGGCGGAAATGTCGGCGGATGATTTGGTTTATGCAAAGGTTGGTAGGGTGGAAGGTGAGCACCAGGGGTGTTCTGTCCTTGTTACAGTTGGAGGGGTGGGGTCTGAGGACGGAGGTGAGGGATGTGGACGAGATGTGTTGGAGGGCATCTTTAACCACGTGGGAAGGGAAATTGTGGTCTCTAAAGAAGGAAGCCATCTGGTGTGTTCTGTGGTGGAACTGGTCCTCCTGGGAGCAGATCCGGTGGAGGCGGAGGAATTGGGAATACGGGATGGCATTTTTGCAGGAGGTGGGGTGGGAAGATCTGTAATCCATGTAGCTGTGGGAGTCGGTGGGTTTGTAAAAAATGTCGGTGTCAAGTCGGTTGTCATTAACGGAGATGGAGAGAGGTCCAGGAAGGGGACGGAGGTGTCAGAGATGGTCCAGGTAAACTTAAGGTCAGGGTGGAATGCGTTGGTGAAGCTGATGAATTGCTCAACCTCCTCGCGGGAGCATGAGGTGGCGCCAATGCAGTCATCAATGTAGCGGAGGAAGAGGTGGGGAGTGGTGCCTAGTAACACTGGTGTCTGATTTTCAACATTCTGGTTGTTTGGACCAGGCTGCAAGTTGATATCCACTCTGCTATCCATGGTGAGATTTCCTGATGTTTGTTGAGCGAGTTTGGTACGATTGGATGAACATTGATGAAACAAACTAGACACTAAACACAGCACTTAAATGCATCAGTTCCCCTCAATCAGCAACCGCTCCTTCTCTCTCTCTGCACTTTTTCTGCCCTGATCCATTTCAGAACAATGAACAAAGAAAATTTACAACCCAGGAACAGGCCCTTCGGCCCACCAAGCCTGAACCAATCCAAATCCACTGTCTAAATCTGTCACCCAATTCCTAAGTATCTGTATCCCTCTGCTTCCCCCTATTCATGCATCTGTCCAGACACACCTTAAATGAATCCCCGTGCCTGCTTCTACTACCTCTGCTGGCAACGCATTCCAGGCACCTACCACCCTCTGTGTGAAGTACTTGTCACGTGTATCCCCCTTAAACTTTTCACCTCTCACCTTGAAAGCGTGACCTCTCGTTATTGAATCCTTGACCCTGGGAAAAAGCTTGTCTCTATCCACCCTGTCTATACCCGTCATGATTTTGTAAACCTCAATCAAGTGCCCCCTCAATCTCCTTTTTGCTAATGAAAATAATCCTAACCTACTCAACCTCTCTTCATAACCAGGCAACATCCTTGTAAACCTTCACTGCACCCTCTCCAAAGCATTCACATTCTTTTAGTAATGTGGTGACTAGAACTGTACACTGTGTTCTAAAGGCGGCCGAACCAATTTTAAATTGGCCTACCAACTCTTATACTCAATACCCCATCCAATGAAGGCAAGCATATGCTTTCTTGACCACTCTATCCATCTGTGCAGCCACCTTCAGGGTACAATGGACCTGAACTCCCTGATCTCTCTGCCCATCAACGTTTCCCAAGGCTCTTCTGTTCATTGTATAATTTGCTCTGGAATTAGATTTCCCAAAATGCATCACCTCACATTTGCCTGGATTGAACTCCATCTGCCACTTTTCCACCCAACTCTCCAGTCTATCTATATTCTCCTGTATTCTTTGACATTCCCCTGTGCTTTTTGCTACTCCACTAATCTTCGTGTCATCTGCAAACTTATTGATCATATCAATTGTGCCCACTTCTAGATCATTCATGTATATTACAAACAACAGTGGCCCCAGCACTGACCCCTGTGGAACACCACTGGTCACCTTTCTCCATTTCGAGAAATTCCCTTCAACTACTACTCTCTGTCTCCTGTTGGTCAACCAGTTCTTTATCCACCTAGCTAGAATACCCTGCGCACCATGTGACTTCTATTTCTCCATTAATTTCCCATGGGGAACCTTATCAAAGTCCATGTATATGACATCTAAAGCCCTTCCTTCATCCATCAACTTGGTCACTTCCTCAAAGAACTCTACTAAGTTGGTAAGGCACGATCTCTGATAAGCCCATTCTTTTCCAAATATAAATAGATTTTTATCCCTCAGTACCTTCTCCAGCAACTTTCCCACCATTGACATCAGACTCACAGGTCTGTAGTTACCCGGAATACCCCTACTACCCTTCTTGTACAGGGGGACAGCATTAGCAACCTCCCAGTCCTCCGACACCTCACCTGTGTTTAAGGATGATACAAAGATATCTGTCAAGGCCCCAGCTATTTCCTCTCTCTCCTCCCTTAGCAACATGGGATAGATCCCATCTGGTCCTGGGGATTTGTTCACCTTAATAATCTCTAGCCTACCCAACACATCTTCCCTACTTACGTCAACGTGATCCAGAGTAAGCAAACTTCTATCCCTCATCTCAACATTCATCATGTCCCTCTCCTCAGTGAACACTGATGCAAAGTAATCATTCAGAATCTCACCATTTTCTTAGGTTTGACACACAGCCTTCTTTCCTGATCCTTTAGTGGACCAATCCTTTCTCTAGTTACTTGCTTGCTTCTTATATAAGAATAAAAGGCTTTGGGATTCTTCTTAATTCTGCTCGCTAAAGTTATTTCATGATCCCTTTTAGCCTGCTAGATTCCTCGTTTAAGACAGGTCCTACTCTCCTGATATTCCTCCAGGGCACGTTCTGTTCTTAGCTGCCTGGACCTTATGTATGCTTTCCTTTTCCTCTTGGCTAGTCGTACGATTTCTCCTGTTATCCACGGTTCACGAACCTTGCCTTTCCTATCCTTTGGTTTCAATGGGACATGCCTACCTGCACTATCTTTAATCTATCTTTGAAAGTCTCCCATATCTCAAATGTGGACTTCCCTTTAAATAGCTGTGTCCAATCCATATTTCCCAGCTCCTGCCTTATTGTGATATAATTGGCCTTGGCCCAGTTGAGTACTCTTCCCTTTGGACCACTCTCATCTTTGTCTACGAGTATTCTAAAACTTAAAGAATTGTGGTCACTGTTCCCAAAGAAATCCCCCACCACAACTTCTACCACCTGTCCTGGCTCATTCTCCAGTACCAGGTCCAATATGGCCCCTTCCCTCGTCGGACTGTTGACATACTGCTCCAGAAAACTCTTCTGGACGCTTCTTACAAATTCTGCCCCATCCAGACCCCTGACACTAAGTGTATCCCAGTCAATGTCGCGTATTTTGTATGGTACGCTCTGTCTGTGTAACGTGCAAAACACTTTTCACTGTATCTCAGTACATGTGACTACAATAAATAAATCAAAACTGAAATCAAATTGCTGCTGTCTGACAGGAATCTCTTCACGGTGCTAATGAAGAACAGTAAAGGTGGAGTGAGAGGATTTTAACATTGAGATGCGCCTTGACTAAATTCCCATTCCAATTTTTCCACAAATCCCATCATAGCCCTTGCCATGCAAACGCCTATAAAGTTTCCATTCATAGAATAATTAGTTCATTGCAGCAATATGTTAAGCATTGATGTAGATCAGTCACATTGTACCTTGTTTCTCATTTTAAACAATGAAGAATAAAATCTTTAGTGGTCAATAATAATTTGCTGGTTGTTAATGGAAGCAGTGATAAAAAACAGTTTCTATAAGAAGGGTTATCCTCCATTCACTTTTGCTTTTCCCAGTAGGTGGAGGTGATGGTTTGCAATGGACCTTCTCCAGATTCAGAGTCTCCAATGTCCTCTCTCTGAAAACCCTCTAGAATCACATCCATCCATCTCCTTCTTTTGTTTCCTCTCTTCCTCCTTCCGGTTATGACCCACAGCTAAGGCCTTCCTATCATGAGATCCAGCCTTCATATGTTGGACTTGTCTGCAGATTCAACTCTCACCTTCATAACCTCCTTGGTTGCTTTGGTCGCCCTGACTGTTACCCGAATGCTGTGATTTCAAATCCTTACATTCACAGTTAGGCAGGTCACAATAAAGTACATTTCATTTCTCAATAGCGTATTGTGGCCTTGGTTCATTCCAAATATTTTCAAAAGCAATGAAGTAAGTTTCGAATTGGAATCACTGTTACAAAATAAGAGATGTGACAGGAAATCAGTACACAGCAAAACCCCATTAAGGGGGAATCATTGGGCTGTTAAATGATTTTGGTTCATGGATAAATATTGTTGACATCACTGGGGAATACACCTCTATTCTTCTTTCAAATAGGTTCTGGGATTTTTCATACGTACTTGAGATATGACAGGCCCCGGGTTTGAAGTCTTACTGCACGTACTGTGATGATTAGATTAGATTACTAACAGCGTGGAAACAGGCCCTTCGGCCCAACAAGTCCACACCGACCCGCTGAAGTGTAGCCCACCCAGAACAATTTCCCTACACCTAACACTACGGGCAATTTAGCATGGCCAATTCACCTAACCTGCACATTTTTGGATTGTGGGAGGAAACCTGAGCACCCGGAGGAAACCCACGCAGACATGGGGAGAATGTGCAAACTCCACACAGAGAGTCGCCTGAGGCGGGATTTGAACCCGGATCTCTGGTGCTGTGAGGCAGCAGTGCTAACCACTGTGCCACCGTGCCACCCGTGATAATGTTGCGACTTTAACAAGGTTATGTTGTACTTGTTTTTTTTTGTTTCAGGAGGTCATAAAGACACAGACTCCAGGAGGTCTAGGTTTGAAGGGATTTAGGGTCAATTTGATTATAGCTAACAGATACTGCCTCAGGAAAAAAAGCTTTCAAGTTCTAAAAAAAAAACCTCTTGTACAAAGCCAGTGATCCCAGCTCAGCTTTTCTCTGGTTTGGTTTGGTTTTAGCTGTCTGGAAGCAGTCAGAATTAGGCCCATAGAAGCAGGTCCACAGTGGCCCCTCTCTCTCTGACATCTCTCCTGTAAGACCCTGTGTTTGATTGTTCCTTTTGTGCCAAAGGGTATTTATGGGAATCATTGTAAGTATTTGAAACAGCATCATTAAGTTAGGAAGAACTTGTTGGGTTTTCAGATAGGTCAAGTTATTGTGTATTCTGTTCTTTGTGGTTTGTGTTTCATTTGGTAATCTTATTTAAAAATTCTGTTTTGTTTAAAACTAAGTGGTTTGACTAGCTGCATCTCCCCTGGAATATCCACTGTACACCTACTTAAAACAACGAGAAAAGTTACGGTCTGGGCTACTTTCTTGAAATGTTTTGAGGGGATCGGCCTGGTCCATAACAAGACATCACAGCATTCTCCAACTACTGCACTTGAGAGCCAACATATTACAAGTTCTTCAGCAATCCTCACATTCACTTGAACCCGATAGTGTCCAAAAATCTCTCCATCTCAGTCTGGAACTGAAGGGTTTGAGCTATATGGAGAGGCTGGGGCTGTTTTCCCTGGAACATCAGAGGCTAAGGGGGTGACCTGATAGAGGTTTATAAAATCATGAAGGGTCCTTTTACCAAGGGAAGGGGAGTCAAAAACTAAAAGTCATAGGTTAAAGGTAAGAAGGGAAAATTTTAAGAGGATTCTGAGGGGCAGCTTTTTCACACAGAGGGTGGTTCGTGTATGGAACAAGCTGCCAGAAGAAGTAGTGGAGGTGAGTACAATTACAACATTTAAAAGCCATTTGGACAGATACATGGATAGGAAATGTTTAGAGTGATATGGGACAAATGCAGGCAAGTTCAGTTGAGAAAACCTAGTCAGCAAGAACAAGTTGGACTAAGGATATGTTTCCATGCTGTATGATTCTATAACTCTACTCAAAAAATATACATCTCCAGTCTTCTGACATAAAGAAGTCCGAATATTCATAACAGTCAGAGTGTGGACATCTCTTCTCATCTCTGTCCCTGATCTCTTCTTGGGAGGAAACGAACCCTCATTCTCAATGCTTCAGACAGCAGAAGGATAGTTACATGAGTAGCTCATTTGGACTCTCAAGCTGTTTTTGCCATTTAAAAAGGCTATGGCTGTTCTGTGACCAAATCTTCTCTATCTTTGTCCCATATTAGGAGGAGGCGCTGGCCTAGGTGTATTACCAGTGCACTGTTAATCCAAAGAACCAACTAATGTTCTGGGGACCTGGGTTCAAATCCTGTCATGGCAGATAGAATTGGAATTTAGTCATTAAAAAAGTGGAATTAAGAGACTAATGATGACAACAAATCCATTGTTGATTGTCAGAAAAACCCATCTGGCTCATTAATGTCCTTTAGGGAAGGAAATCTGCCATCCTTACCTAGTCTAGCCCACACATGACCCACAGCAATGTGGCTTTGAACTGCCCTCTGAGTAATTGGGGATGGCTAACCCATCCACTTATTTGTCGTCCCAAGAACGAATAAAACAATATTCTTAACGTCTTTGAAGAACAAAGATCAAGAGACAGTATCTCAATGTCTATCTGTTGAGCCCTCTATGACTTTTGTAGATTTCAATGAAATCCCTTTCCCAAATACTAAAGTTGAGAGAGCTTAGGCCTATTCTATTTGATCCTATCTTCCCAAGAACCAATCTGCGAACCTTTGTTGCATCTGGTTAAAAAGAAATAAATCCTTCCTCACAGGAAAGGAGATCAAAGCAGTAAGCAATGGAAGGAATGGCCAAGTGCTATTATTGATAGACTGTTAATCCAGAGACCCATGGGATGTTCTGAGGACCCAGGTTCAAATCCCATCCCAGCTGGTGTAATTTGAACTCAGTAAGATCTGAAATTAGGAGTCTAATGAAGACCATGAATTAATTGTTGTAAAAACCCATCTGGTTCACTAATGCCCTTTAAGCAGGGAAACTGCCATCCTTACCTGGTCAGGCCTACGTGTGACTTCAGACTCACAGCAATGTGTTGACTCTTAACTGCCCTCTGGGTAATTATGGACGGGCAATAAATGCTGACCCAGCTAGTGACATGGTGGCTCAGTGGCTAGCAATGCTACCTCACAGCACCAGGGACCCAGGTTCGATTCCGGCCTCTTTCACAACCAATAAACCATCCGTGTGGCCAACGTCCTTATTCTTGTACAGCAACCATCTTTCAAAGAAGGCTAATCTGCTACATTCCTTTCCAATTGCTTGGTGTACCTGCATGTTAGATTTTTATCATTAGGTACGGAGTCCTAACTCTTTCAGAAAACCAAACTTTCCTGGCCATTTGTCTTTTAAAAAGGTAGGTTGTGCTGAACGAAGTGTGTGGCAAAGGGTTCATGGGGAATTTGAAACAGCCACAATTTGTAACAAAACCATGTCCTTAGGTGATAACTTCTAACCTTCAAAAACATCACAATTTTACCCTAGTATTGCTTTTTAGGACAGTTGCATGTGACATCGCTTATCTCCTTCAATCAACAATATCGATAAAGAAATGTGTACATCGGATCAGTGTGAATTAGGAGAGTCCGTTTGTGAAGTAAAAAGGTCGATACAAAATCTTCGCTAGATATGTTTTTCGTTTCTTTACTGTTTCATAAGATTACTTAGATTAGATTAGATTCCCTACAGTGTGGAAACAGGCTCTTCGGCCCAACAAGTCCACACCGACCCTCCAAAGAGCAACCCACCCAGATCCATACCCCTACTTTTACTCCCTCACCTAACACTACAGGCATTTTAGCATGGCCAATTCACCTAACCTGCACATCTTTGGACTGTGGGAGGAAACCGGAGCACCCAGAGGAAACCCACGCAGACACGGGGAGAATGTACAAACTCCACACAGTCAGTCGCCTGAGGCGGGAATTGAACCCCAGGCTCTGGCGCTGCAGGATCAGTGCTGCACATGCACCGATGTCCGTACCGTTCTGCACATACAGTGATGTCTGTTCTCGTCGGACCAGCTTTCTGTGAGTACAGAGAGCAGCTTTCTTACAGGTATTAAGTGTTAAATTTACTTTTGTTTCATTAATAAATAGGATTTCAACTTTCATTCAGGCTCTGCAACACTTTGCGTTAGACATTTGCGTGATTTTTGAGCGATCTTTTGGTGATCTGCCCCCAACCCCACTTTTCCCATCAGCCCCATTATTTCTATTAAGCGGTTTTCTGTTCAGCGAGGTTTCAATGGAACACAATTCCAGCATTGTAGGAGAACTACCTGCATTGTTTCAGCATCAACATAGATAATCAAAAACAGCTTGCAGGAGCTGCACAGGGACTGGGTGGGAGACTGTGGCTGTTTGCGCATTGTGACGTAATGGTGGTATCACTGGTTTAATAATCTTGGAGGCCAAGCCTGATGCCTGGAGTTGTGAGTTCAAATCTTACCACAGCAGCTGGTTCAACTTAAATTCAATGAACAAAGCGGAAATGAAAGCTGGACTCAGCAATGCTAACCGATGCAACGATTAACAGTTGTCATAATACTCCACTGGGTTCACTCATGTTATTGAGGGAAAGTTGTCTCCGAGCCTTAGTTGGTCTTTCCTATATGTGACTCCAGAGCCTCGGCTGTGCAATTGATTCAGAAATAGACTTACAGGCCCCTCAGTTCCAGGGAAATTAGGGTTGGCTAACAAAGGCAGACCTTGTCAGGAATGCACACATCCCATGAATGCACAAAGAAGGATTTCACCACACCATGAGATCCTTACACTGCCTTATCCAAGGAAGATATCGTTAAAACACCAGCAGAGAGGCAACAGACACTAAATAAACACTTCCGCAATTTGTCTTACACCACAGTGAGAGAAAACATTTCTCACGGCTTTCTTCCAGTTGTTGCAAATTAGTACTTCCCTTAATGCTGGAAGTGTACTTGGTCTTAGCTGTGCTGAAATAATGTATCTGTAACATATTCTATCCATGTTCAACAACACAGATAAAAAATAAACAAAGCTCCTATCAACCACATCCACAATGACAGCAATGTAGGAAAGTGGAACAGCAAGTTAAATTGCATATCTTACATCTTAGGGCTCAGGGTATATAAACCAAAGGATTCCGCTGTTCTGGACTTGTATTTCTGCAATGATAGACACCTTATTTCTTTATTTTCTAAGATCTTGTAAGTAAAGATGCTGTATCTAGGGTTCATTGTACCTGAGTTGGTGCTGGAAGTGGTGATGTAAAAACGTTTCACTGTACTCATTGAGTACATGCGATAATCAAGCTAAGTCAATTCAATTCACTTCAATAAATTAGTTCCATTGGGACCCCGCTGGAATATTTTGCCCATTTCTGGATGCCACGCATTTTGGAAGAATGTCCGAACATTGGAGAAGGTGAAGAAAAGATTCAAGAGCAGGGTTCCAGGAATGAGAAACTTCAGTTTCAGAGGTAATTTGGAGAAGCTGGGACTGTTGTCCATGGAGAAGAGAAGATTAAGAAGAGGTTTGATAGAGGTTTTCAATTTGAGAAGAGGTCAGGTCAGAGAAGCTGGAGAGAGGAACTGTTCCTATTGATGGAAGGCCCGGAGCCAGAGGATTCCAACTTCAGGTGATTGGCAAAAGAAACAATTGTAGAATTCGATAAAAGTTTTTTTTATTCCACACAATGGGTTGTGTAGGATCTAGAATGCACTGCTTGAGAGAGTGGTGGAGACATATTCAGTCAAGGCATTCTGAAAAGAATTGGATAATTATCTAAACAGAATAAATCTGCAGAGTTTCTGAGAGATTGTGGGGAAATGTGATGCGTTGAGTTACTTTTGGAGAGACCCAATGCGACTGAATGGCTTTCTCTGTATTGAAACCACTCTGTGATTCTGTATTACCGACAATACAAGCTCTTGATGAGAGAGAGAGAGAGAGAGGGAGAGAGAGAGAGAAACTGATAGCAGGAGGATTATTTTTCCATAACAAGAACTCACTACCCGTTAGGGTAGTGGAGGCAGAGGCCATCAGCGATTCCTAGAGGAATTCGAATGGACATCTGAAGGAAATTCAAGAGCTTCAGGGACAGAGAAGGAGAATGGGGACGATTGAAGCACTCCTCAAAGATCCAGCATCGACTCAAGGGAATGAAGGACCTCCCATAAATGACTCCATGGGCTGAACTTCAGCGGAAATTGACTAAACGTCAAATTTGCTGTATTTCATAGAGGGTTTCTCTGCATGAGATCGAGATGGTTTTCTCAGACCATTTTCCCAGATTCACCTCATTTCCTTATCCCTACTCATTGTACCATCCTACTCGGCAAAGAACGAGCCAATCCCAGCACCCTCTGGGATTCCTGACACCAACGCCTGCTCAAGAATGGACCATATGGGTTTGATATATTAGTCCCAGAAAGGGTAAGCAGAGAGGATTTGGTACCCTGCATGGGTTCGTATGTAGTCGCTGACCATAGAGCATGGTCTGAGCTGTTGGTGCTTGGCATCCAAGATGGAGGTCTAAGGGAAAAGCTGGAGTTGCCAGGTACTCACTCAGATGCTCAAGTTGGGATGTGTCATGACCTGGTTCCTATTCCACAGGTTGGAGAATAAAGTAACTGCTCTTCAGTGAGATGAGGTGCCATAAATGCTGTTAGCTGCAAATCTTATAAGATCAAATGGATCGGTTGGAGAGACAGTTAGAAGCAGTGAGACATTTGCAACAGCAACAGTATGTGATGGATGGCAGTTACAGGAAGGGGGGAAAGTCTCAGATACAGCCACAGAGATGGGTTAACTCCAGGAAAGGGAAGAGAGGTAGGCAGCTAGTGCAGGAGTCTTTTGTGGATATACCCATTTCAAACAGGTATGTTGTTTTGGAAAATGTAGGGGGTGATGGATTCTCAGGGGAACGTAGCACGAACAACAAAGTTTCTGGTATTGAGACTGGCTCTAATGCAATGAGGGGTACATCGGGTTCCAAGAGATCAGTTACGTTAGGGGATTCTCCAGTCCGAGGTACAGACAGATGTTTCTGTGGCCAGCAGCAAAAAAGCAGAATGGTGTGTTGCTTCCCTGGTGCCAGGATCAAGGATGTCTCAGAGAGGGTGCAGAATGTTCTCACGGGGGAGAGGGGCCAGCAAGGGGTTATTGTCCACATTGGAACCAATGACATAGGAAGGGCAAAGGTTGAGATTCTGAAGGGAGATTACGGATAGGCAGAAATTTAAAAGAGAGGTCCTCGAGAGTAGTAATATCTGGATTACTCCCAGTGCTATGATCTAGTGAGGGCAGGAATAGGAGGATAGAGCAGATGAATGCATGGATGAGGAGCTGGTGTATGGGAGAAGGATTCACATTTTTGGACCATTGGAATCTCTTTTGGGGGAGAAGTGACCTGTACAAGAAGGATAGATTGCACCTAAATGGGAAGGGGACTAATATACGGACAGGGAAATTTGCTAGAACTGCTTGGGAGGATTTAAACTTGCAAGGTGGGGGGATGGAGGGGTTGGGGGTGGGGGGGGGGGGGGGGGGTTGGGGGGGGTGGGACCCAGGGAGATAGTGAGCATAGAGATCAATCTGAGACTTGTACACTTGAGAAGAGAAGCGAGTCAAACAGTCAGGGCAGGCATATACAAGGTAGGACTAATAAATTAAATTGCATTTATTTTAATGCAAGGGGCCTAACAGGGAAGGCAGATGAACTCAGGGCCTGGTTAGGAACATGGGACTGGGATATCATAGCAATTACAGAAACATGGCTCAGGGATGGGCAGGACTGGCAGCTTAATGTTCCAGGATACAAATGCTACAGGAAGGATAGAAAGGAAGGCAAGAGAGGAGGGGGAGTGGCATTTTTGATAAGGGATAGCATTACAGCTGTGCTGAGGGAGGATATTCCCGGAAATACATCCAGGGAAGTTATTTGGGTGGAACTGAGAAATAAGAAAGGGATGATCACCTTATTGGGATTGTATTATAGACCCCCCAGTAGTCAGAGGGAAATTGAGAAACAAACTTGTAAGGAGATCTCATCTATCTGTAAGAATAATAGGGTGGTTATGGTTGGGGATTTTAACTTTCCAAACATAGACTGGGACTGCCATAGTGTTAAAGGTTTAGATGGAGAGGAATTTGTTAAGTGTGTACAAGACAATTTTCTGATTCAGTATGTGGATGTACCGTATAGAGAAGGTGCAAAACTTGACCTGCTCTTGGAAAATAAGGCAGGGCAGGTGACTGAGGTGTCAGTGGGGGAGCACTTTGGGGCCAGCAACCATAATTCTTTTAGTATTAAAATAGTGATGGAAAAGGATAGACCAGATCTAACAGTTGAAGTTCTAAATTGGACAAAGGCCAATTTGATGGTATTTGGCAAGAACTTCCGAAAGCTGATTGGAGGCAGATGTTCGCAGGTAAAGGGATGGCTGGAAAATGGGAACCCTTTAGAAATGAGATAACAAGAATCCAGAGAAAGTATATTCCTGTCAGGGTGAAAGGGAAGGCTGGTAACTACAGGGAATGCTGAATGACTAAAAAAATTGAGGGTTTGGTTAAGAAAAAGAAGGAAGCATATGTCAGGTATAGACAGGATAGATCGAGTGAATCCTTAGAAGAGTATAAAGGCAGGAGGAGTATACTCAAGAGGGAAATCAGGAGGGCAAAAAGGGGACATGACATAGCTTTGTCAAATAGAATTAAGGAGAATCCAAAGAGTTTTTACAAATACATTAAGGACAAAAGGGTAACTAGGGAGAGAATAGGGCCCCTCAAAGATCAGCAAGGCGGTCTTTGTGTAGAGCCACAGAAAATGGGGGAGATACTAATTGAGTATTTTGCATTAGTATTTACTGTGGAAAAGGATATGGAAGATATAGACTGCAGGGAAATAGATGGTGATACCTTGCAAAATGTCCAGAAATGTCCAGAAGTGCTAGATGTCTTGAAATGAGAAAAAGGTGGATAAACCCCCAGGACTTGTTCAGGTGTTCCCGAGAACTCTGTGGGAAACTAGAGAAGTGACTGCTGGGCCTCTTGCTGAGATATTTGTATCATCGATAGTCACAGGTGAGGTGCCAGAAGACTGGAGGTTGGCTAACGTGGTGCCACTGTTTAAGAAGGGTGGTAAGGACAAGCCAGGGAACTATAGACCAGTGAGCCTGATCTCGGTGGTGGGCAAGTTGTTGGAGGGAATCCTGAGGGACAGGAATGTATTTGGAAAGGCAAGGACTGATTAGGGATAGTCAACATGGCTTTGTGCGTGGGAAATCATGTCTCACAAACTTGATTGAGATTTTTGAGGATGTAACAAAGAGGATTGATGAGGGCAGAGCAGTAGATGTTATCTAGATGGACTTCAGTAAGGCGTTTGACAAGGTTCCCCTTGGGAGACTGATTAGCAAGGTTAGACCTCACAGAATACAGGGAGAACCAGCCATTTGGATACAGAACTGGCTCAAAGGTAGAAGACAGAGGGTGGTGGGGGAGGGTTGTTTTTCAGACTGGAGGCCTGTGACCGGTGGAGTGCCACAAGGATCGGTGCTGGGTCCTCTACTTTTTGTCATTTACATAAATGATTTGGATGCGAGCATAAGAGGTACAGTTAGTAAGTTTGCAGATGACACCAAAATTGGAGGTGTAGTGGACAGCAAAGAAGGTTACCTCAGATTACAACAGGATCTTGACCAGATGGGCCAATGGGCTGAGAAGTGGCAGATGGTGTTTAATTCAGATAAATGCGAGGTGCTGCATTTTGGGAAAGCAAATCTGAGTCGGACTTATACACTTAATGGTAAGGTCTTAGGGAATGTGGCTGAACAAAGAGACCTTGGAGTACAGGTTCATAGCTTCTTGAAAGTAGAGTTGCAGGGAGATAGGATAGTGAAGAAGGCATTTGGTATGCTTTCCTTTATTGGTCAGAGTATTGAGTACAGGAGTCGGGAGGTCATGTTGCGGCTGTACAGGACATTGGTTAGGCCACTGTTGGAATATTGCATGCAATTATGGTCTCCTTCCTATCAGAAAGATGTTGTGAAATTTGAAAGGGTTCAGAGAAGATTTATAAGGATGTTGCCAGGGTTGGAGGGTTTGAGGCTGAACAGGCTGGGGCTGTTTTCCCTGGAGCATCGGAGACTGAGGGGTGACCTTATAGAGGTTTACAAAATCATGAGGGGCACGGATAGGGTAAATAGGCAAAGTGTTTTCCCTGGGTTGGGGGAGTCCAGAACTAGAGGTTTAGGTTGAGAGGGGAAAGATATAAAAGAGACCTAAGGGGCAATTTTTTCACACAGAGGGTGGTACATGTATGGAATGAGCTGCCAGAGGATGTGGTGGAGGCTGGTACAATTGCAACATTTAAGAGGCATTTTGATGGGTATATGAATAGGAAGAGGTTAGAGGGATATGGGCCAAGTGCTGGCAGGTGTGACTAGATTGAGTTGGGATACCTGGTCGGCATGGACGGGTTGGACCGAAGGGTCTGTTTCCTTGCTGTACATCTCTGTGACTCTATGACTCTGGCTGTCAGAATAATGAGCAGCTTGAGTTTTGCTTCCGTTACTTAAGGAGGAACGTAGTTGCATTGGAAGCAGTTCAAGGGAGATTGATTCAATCGATTCCAGAGATGAGGGGTTTGTCTTATAAGGAGAGATTGAGGAGTTTCGGTCTCTATCCTTTGGTGTTCAGAAGAATGAGAGGAAATAATTGAAGGATATAAGCCACTAAGGGGAGGTGTTGACAAAGGAGAAGTTTTGAAGATGTTTCCTCGTGTCGGGTAATCTAGAATGTGACATTATTGTTTCAGGATAGGGTGTGGGGCAGAGTGAAAACACAGATGAAGAAGAATGAGTTATCTCTAAAGGAGGGCAGGTGTCGTGTGAATTCACCCTAGTCTCCTCAGTTGGCAAGGTCTTGTCTTGCTGACCAACATTTGTTTGAAACACAGGACGTTTTACTCTTGGTGTCCAATGTCTCTTCACTGACCACCTCACCCGATTTTCCCATATTTTCACCAACCCCCAACGCGTTCATGTGCAGTCTGCCAGAGTATCCTTTGCCCTCGGACTCTACACCAGTCACACAATGCATCGAAGACAACTTCAGAATTGTACTGAGCAAAACAAAATTATTTTAAATGACAGTTTATCGATCAAACAATGGTTCATTAGTCGATATGGTGATGGAATAATGTAAACGAGAATGAGCCAAGTGTGTGCATCATTTTTCTTGGCATTATGAGGAACGGAAAGGCAAAAATAATGACGAAAACTTTGTCAAGATGTGAAAAATAAAAGGTTACATAAAGACTTCGCTTTGCCAGGTTGTTTTTGGCAGCAGAATTGTATTGTTAATTTGCATAAACATGCTTGTAGAATGCAACAGTTGTGGCTGATGCCAAGGCAATTCTGTACTCTAAGGGGTTCCACTGATTAGGCGTCAATCCTTGCCAGTCTATCGTCCCTTTTATATTTAACTCAAGCTATCCTCAGGCTTCAGTACTGGAGCTACTGGCGACTGGTGTTTTTATTATTTGGGGAATTGCATCTCCCCCAAGTCAGGCTGAAAATAAAACAGGCGCCAAGAGGTCACTGCCTAAAGATGACAGATCCTTTCTTTCAAAAAAAAGAAAACTTTCAGCACAGCAACACATGAAGTTCAAAGTTAGAACGAGCTTTCAAAGTACAAATAAACCCTGGTAAATATGAGCCAAATGCAGGCACAAGGGATTAATTTAGTTCGGGACACTTGGTCGACATTGGGATGAGTTGGATTGAAGAGTCTGCTGCATGACTCCATACCCTTTAAGATTTTCTCTTTAAAGAACAGGATTTTGTTAGCTTTCTTTTATTGCTTCTGGAGATCTAGTATTGTAAGAAAGTCCAGCATTTCTTGTGCATTTTAATGTGTCCTTGAGTAGGTTAATGCCCTTCTTCACGAGCTGCTGTTGGTCTGTGTTGTGATACATACCCACAGTGCTGCGGGATAGGAAGTGACAATAGAGTTTAGATTAGAGTGGTGCTGGAAAGGCACAACAGGTCAAGCAGCATCCGAGGAGCAGGAAAATCGACATTTCGAGCAAAAGCCCTTCATCAGGGATCTGCATCTGAGCATCTGAAAGTGAGCATCTGCAGTCCTCGCTTTTGTTTAGGAAGTGACAATAATCTGACCCAGCTGTTAAAGGGAAAAAGTCAAATAAATTGCATTTGTAAAGTGCTTTTAATCTCCTTAAAGTGCCTCTGAGACAGTGGATTACGGTTGAAGATCAGTCACTGTTGTCAGCAAGCAAGAAAGGACAGGCCATCTCCCACATGCGTGGTTCATGGTAGAACTGGTGCTGTTATTCAAGTATCACCAACCTATCTTCCACAAGCTCCTGAATCGTCAGATACACCCATTGCATTATGGCAACAATTTGTCAGCAAGCTTGGATGTGTTGAATTTGGTTTCCTCATCAAAGTTATTTATATGCGTCTTAAATAGCTGGGGCTCAAGCACTGATCTTTGCAGTACCCCACTCGTCATTGCCTGTCACTCGAAAAAGGCCCCTTTTTTCCGCACTCTTTGTTTTCTTTCTGTCAACCAATTCTCAATCTGTGTCAATACATCATTCCCTATCCCATGTGCTTTAAAGTTACCCACTAACCTCTTACCAATGAGCTTACTAAAAGCTTACTGAAATTCCAAATACACCACCTGCACTGGTTCTCCCTTATCAAGTTGATGAATTACAGCCCCAAAAAACTCCATTCAATTTGTGAACCATGATTTTGCATTTTGTGCTGGTTTTGTCAAATCCCATTAATGTTTTTCAAATGTCTGTAATCATGACTTTACTAATAGACTTTCGCATTTTTGCCACTACTAGTGTTCAGAGGGTTTTACCAGGATGTTGCCAAAATGAAGCATTTGAGTTATAAGGAGAGGCTGGATAGGCAGGGGTGTTTTGCACTGGAGCATAGGAGGTCGAGAGGTAACCTTAAAGAGTTTCATAAAATCCTGAGGGGTATAGATAAGGCAAATGGCGGGTGTCTTTTCCTTAGGGTGGGGAATTTCAAGACAAGGAGGCAGATATTTAAGATGAGAGGAGAAAGATTTTAAAAAGACATGAGAGACAATTTATTTACACAGAGAGTGGTTCATGTGTGGAATGAACTTTCAGAGGAAGTGGTGGATGTGGGGGCAGTTACAATGTTTGAAAGACATTTAGATAAGTATATGAGTAAGAAATGTTTGGAGGGATATGGGTCAAGCGTAAGCAGGTGGGACTAGCTTAGTTTGGGATTACATTCGGCGTGGACTGGTTGAACCAAAGGTTTGTTTGCATGCTGTATGACTGTGACTCTCTGATATCAGGGCATCTGGGCTTTAATTCTCTCCATCTCTTTTTTCTCTATTTCCCTTTTTTAAATAATGGAGTTACTCTCTAATAGGTGAGAACTGCTGTAATGTCTGTAGGATTTTGGAAGATGAAAACCAATGCATCCAATATTTCCAGGGGCCCTTCCTCTAGTACAGTGGGATATCAATTATTAAGCCCTGGGTATTTGTTAGTTTGTAACTCTAATAACATCCCCAGCAGCATGTTCTTACTATCGGCGATTTCTTTTAATTCTGTCTTCTCACTAGATCCTTGGTTCCTTGAAATTTCTAGGTGGTTATATATTGATTTTTCTAAAAGGACAGAAACAAAGTATGTGTTCAATTAATCTTTGTTCCCCATTATAAATTCCTGACTGCAAGGAACATTTTTACTGATCTTTTTCTCTTCATATATTTATAGAAGCTTTTACAGTCCACTTCTATGTTTCCTGTAATTTTATTCTCACACTCTATTGTTCCCCGCTTCATCAAATTTTTTTGTTCTCATTTGCTGAATTTTAATATGCTCCCAATCAGAGGATAAAGCGTGGAAACACACCCTTCAACCCAGCTCGTCCCTGCCAACCAGTTTTCCGAGACTGAACTAAACCTATTTGTCTGCATTTGTTCTATCTCCTCTTAAACATTTTCTATTCATGCACCTGTCTAAATGATTGCTAAATGTTGGAATTGTACTCACCTCCACCACTTCCTCTGGTAGCTCATTCCACATAAACACCACCCTCAGTGTGAAAAAGTTGCCCTTCAGGTGCCCTTAAAATCTTTCCACTCTCACCTTAAACCTATGCCCTCTAGTTTTGGATTCCCCAATCCCGGGGAAATGTCCTTGGCTATTCACCTTAAATATGCTCCTTATAGTCTTATAAGCCCCTATATGGTCACCTCTCAACCTCCTACATCCAGGGTTAAAAAAGTTCCCAGTGTATCCAGTCTCTCCTTATCTCTGAAACTCTCCAGTTGAAGTAACATTCTTGCAAATATTTTTTGAACCCTTTCCAATTAAATAATATCTTTCCTGTAGCAGGACGATCAGAATTACGCCAAATGTGCCTTTACCAATCTTGTACAACTGCAATGTGACATCCTAACTCCCGTACTCAATGTTCTGACCTATGAATGCAAGCATTCCAAATGCCTTCTTCAACACTCTGTCTATCAGTGATGTGCCTTTTAATGAACTATGTAGCTGCACCCCTATACTTCTATTCAACAACATTCCTCAGGGCCTGATCATTAACTGTGTAAGTCCTGCCCTGATTTGCTCTACCAAAATGCAACACCTTGCAGTTCTCTAAATTTAACTCCATCTGCCATTCCTCGGCCTATTGGCCCAGTTGATCAAGATCCCATTGTACTCTAAGATTATATTTATCACTGTCCACTGTATCACCAAGCTGGGCATAATCTGTGAATTTACTAACCTCACCTCCTATATTCTCATCCAAATCATTTATATAAATGATCTACAACAGTCAAACTTGCTCCTTTTTCAGCCAACTGGGTATGTCTCCTTTTTGAATGTCATACCATCACTAATTTGTTTTGGAAACCATCGTTGTGCCACATTTCCTCTTTTATTTTTTGCCCCAGACTGGATCATTGTAATTCATGCACATTCCATTTCAATATGAAGCCGATAACCCTTTTCATAAAGTTCCTAATGCATCCTGGTCAATTCACACTTTATACAATCAAAATTCCCTTGATTAAAATTCAGGACCCGAGTTTCAGATTTGACTACTTCATTCGCCACTTTAATGAAAGATTTTACCTTATTATGCACTTTCCCAAGGGACCCCCCACAACAAAATTGTTAATTGATTCTTTCTCATTGCACGGTACCCAATCCAGAATTGTCTGATTGCTCCCTCAACGTATTGGTCTAAATAAAGCCATTACATACATAGTTCAGGGAATCCTTTGGCACAATATCATTGCTAGTTATGGTTTGTCCAATCTATATGTAAATTAAAGTCACCCATGGCTACATATGTACCCTCATTGCATGGACCTCTGATTTCTTGTTTAATGCCTTCCCTTACAGCTCTACTACCTTTTGGAAACTAATTCAAAATTCTTACTGAGTTTTTACTATAAGGAAAACAGCTCACAACAGGAGAGAAATTATTAATGTAGGTGGTGTGCTGTTCATCATTCAGATCCTCACTCTTCGGAGATCCTGCTCTGACTACTCTGAGCAGGTCTTGGATTGGTTCCAGAGGTTGCAGGAGTTCCTGAATGAAGCCTATCCCTGTTGACTTCACTGAAGTCTACCAACAACAATGAGCAGCTTCCACCTCTGTGCCTGCGCTAAACAACGAGGCAAGTCAGCAGTAATGTGAATCTGGAACTCTGGCTGAAGGGGAAAAGCAGAAAGAGGCAACATAAATCAGGCATACTGTGAGCACATGCTCAGAGTGAGTGGGTGCTATGACAGTGAGTGAAGAGCCCAGAGATATTGAGCCGGTTGGATTCCATGAGATGGGTATGTGTCCCAGAACACACAGTGTCCTTGCTGCAGCGTTACAAGGAAGGCTGCTGGTTCACCCCCAGGGGCTGCATTGGAGTGCAGCTGTACCCTATCAGTGGATCAGAGATGTGCCATCTTAGTGGCTGGCACATGTTGGATGGCAATGCCAATGGATAAGGGGTGGCTGTGACCGATGCCCATGGACCATGTCCTGAGGTGTTGGTATCACTTTCCAACCTGGAGGTTGTTCTGAATAAACAGGGAATTGAATCACCAGCTGCCTATTTTGGTTCCTTTGTCTTTTTGTTCCCAACATCTTGATTGTTTGACAGGTTTGATGAAACAGAAGGCTGAATATTGCTGAAGCGAGTTAATGGGGTGTTTCACAATCAACAACGATCATCAGTTAGCAACAAACCTCTGCCTAACGAGAATCTCTCAACTCCCGTTATGTCTAGAATTAAACACTGGGTGAAAAAGCTTTGTGGAGCAGTGGTAGTGTCCCTCTAACTCTGGGCCAGGAGGCTTGGTTCAAGTTCCATCTGCTCCAGAAGTTGCCATCATAATGTTTAAAAGAATCTAAAAATAAGGCATGACCTACTCCTGATATTGAGATGGAGCACTTAATTATTGGAATCTGCCACATCTCTCAGTGTAGACCACATCACTCAACCCTATGAGATTCCACTTTGTTTCAGTCCCCAGCAAGCGACATCGTTGATTTAATTTATTATTGCTACATGCACCGAGATACAGTGATAAGTATTGTTCTGAGTGCTATCCAGACAAATCATACTTTACATAAGTACATCAGGGTAATAGAACAGAATGTAAAATATAGTGTTACAGCTACAGAGAAAGATCAACTTTGATATATGAGAGGTCCATGCATGAGTCTGATAACAGCGGGGAAGAAGCTGTTCTTGAATCTGTTGGTAGATGTTTTCAAACGTTTATATCTTCTGCCCAATGGAAGAGGGTGGGAGAGAGTATAACTGGGTGGGAGGGGTCTTTGATGATGTTGGCCGCTTTCCTGAGGCAACAATAAATATGGACAGAGTCCATGGACTGGGCTGTGTTCACTACTTTCTGTAATTTCTTGGGCCGAGCAGTTGCCATACCACACTGTGAATCTCAACCCAAGGTCTGAGTCATTGAGGAATGAGATGTGGCTGTGGATGCAAACGTTGGCAAATACCTGATCAAACCACCAGGAGCGACAACGAAAGTAGTGACAATGTATAAAGAAAAGGATTAGAACAGAAAACCTGTCAGAGAGAGGAACAGAACCTCTTCAAGGTGGGAGTAAATGGAAGAGATGCAGCGGTGAGTTTAACACTTAACAAAAAAAAATAAAGAACTGTGAACGTTAGAGGTCTGATATGAAAACAGAAATGACTAGAACAGCTCAGCAGGTCTGAGAAATGCGATATAATTTCTGCATCATCGCTGTATGAAATGTAAGATGTACCGCACATGCAATTTAGATTAGATTAGATTACTTTTACAGTGTGGAAACAGGCCCTTTGGCCCAACAAGTCCACACCGACCCGCCGAAGCACAAGTTTTTCTTGTTTTTAATCAAAACACAATATTCCACTTGTGTTTTCTTAAAGAATTTGACAAGTGTTGATAATGCAGGACCTACTTTTTCTATATTTTTAGTGACTGTCTTTAGCTAGTTAATGCTTTAATATTCTCATATAATGTTAACATTCCCATGAGTGAATAAAAAAATGTCATTCTGAAGTTCACTCAATTATATATGACATGGAATGACATTACCTGTATCTGAACCAAGGAAGGCAGATAGAGTTAAGATTCAGTTCAGCTCTGATCTATGTGAATGCTCAACCAGACCGGAGGAATTGAGTAGCACGCTCCTGTTTCTCTGCTTTATCAGTCTTTTTGAATATGTACGACTTAAAACAATGATGAATTTCCCACTTGAGGTCAAAAGTTATACTCGAATTTTTTTTTAAATGATGGCATTTCACAAAAGTTGTAAGAAACATTGTTAATCACTTATCGATGTTCATTTGGAAAAGTTCTTCTTTGGTCGCCAATTGTGTGTTTTCAAACAGAAATTGAGAGTAATTTGTTATAATTTCATTATTACTGACTGGCAAGACAGATTACTCGGATTGGTTCTTACACTTACATTTTTGTTGTTAAAGTGGGTATATTATCTTATATCAAGTGTGGAGAGGTAATGTGCCGTTTGTAATGACTCAAATCAGCTTATTCAGCTATAACAGTACTTAACACTGCATCATCGCTGTATGAAATGTAAGATGTACCGCACATGCAATTTAGATTAGATTAGATTACTTTTACAGTGTGGAAACAGGCCCTTTGGACCAACAGGTCCACACCGACCTGCCGAAGCGCAACCCACCCATAACCCTACATTTACCCCTTACCTAACACTACGGACAATTTAGCATGTCCAATTCACCTGACCTGCACATTTTTGGATTGTGGGAGGAAACCGGAGGAAATCCACGCAGACACGGGGAGAATGTGCAAACTCCACACAGTCAGTCGCCTGAGGCGGGAATTGAACCCTGGTCTCTGGCGCTGTGAGGCAGCAGTGCTAACCACTGTGCCACCGTGCCACCCACTTCTCAATAATATCACAGGCAGCCAATACTCGTCGTACGGAGGCTGTCTGCTGCAATTCTAAGGCTAACTTTAACAAGGTGGCCCACCAAGCACTGTGGATCAGTACAGGAGCAAGCATGCCTTGCTGCACTCTTACAGGAAGAATGTGAGGACCACTAACGCTGGACAGTCAGCATTGATAAAGTGTGGCGTTGGAAAAGGCACAGTAGGTCAGGCAACATCTGAGAAGGAAGAAAGTCAATGATCCTGAAGAAAGGTTATGCCCAAAATGTTTAATCTCTTGCTTCTCAGATGCTGCCTGACCCACTGTGCCTTTTCCAATGTTAAGCTTTATTATCTGCAATTGTACAGGGACAAATCTAGAGTACTGTATGCCTATCTGGTCTCCTTATCTAATGAGGAATGTTCCACCTGTGGTGGGAGTGCAACAAAGCTGTTTCAGGTCGATTCCCAGAATCCCTACAGTGTGAAGGCAAACCATTCGGCCCATCAAGTTCACACAGAGCCTCTAAAGGACATCCTACCCAGGCACACCCTCTCACTGTAATCCTGTGATTCCAATGGCCATTCCACCTAACCTGCACATCTTCTGACTGTGGGAGGAAACCGGAGCACCCAGAGCAAACCCACGCAGACACAGGGAGAATGTGCAAACTCCACACAGACAGTCACCTGAGGCTGGAATTGAACCTGAGTCCCTGGCACTGTGAGGCAGCAGTGCTAACCACTGAGCCACCATGGGATGGTAGGACTGACAAATGAAGAGAGACTGGATCGATTACGACTATATTCATTGGAAATCAAAAGGATGAGGGAGGGATCTCAAAAAGACCTGTATAATTCTAACAGGACTAACCAGGCTAAATACAAGAAGGATGTTCCAGATAGCCAGGGAATCCAGAGGCAGGGATCACAGTATAGGGTAGGGCATTTAGGACTGAGATGAGGAGAAATGTATTCAACCAGAGAGTGGTGAGCCTATGCAATTCCCTGCCATAGAAGTGATAGAAGCCAAAACGTTGAATGATTTCAAGAAGAAGTTAAATATGGTTCTCAGAGCTAAAAGGGTCAAAGGGTATGGGGAGAAACTGGGAACAGGGCAGTGAGTTGGATGATCAACCATGACCATATTGAATGGTGGAACAGGCTGGAAGGGCTGATTGGCCTTTTCTGCCTCCAGGTTCTATGTTTCTGTGAAGACCAGGAGGATGAAGAACATATTTGCTGAAAAATAACTCAAATTCATATCTTTCTCATGCAGCCCAGGCACATCGATGATGGTGGTGGTAGGAAGTATTTGCCATCATAAACCAAGTCCCACTCTCGAAAAGGCTGAATTGAACTTAGTGGTCAAAGTGGAAAAACTAATGCAAAAAGGAGTCTCAATGGAAATGTCATAGAACATCGAACATAGAACATCAACCATCGAATATC
The DNA here is from genome assembly GCF_047496795.1 of Chiloscyllium punctatum. Lineage (NCBI taxonomy): Eukaryota > Metazoa > Chordata > Chondrichthyes > Orectolobiformes > Hemiscylliidae > Chiloscyllium > Chiloscyllium punctatum. Next base: position 25,333,181 of record NC_092770.1, on the reverse strand, counting down.
AAACATAGAACATCGAACATAGAACATCAACCATCGAATATCAAACATAGAACATCGAACATAGAACATCGAACATAGAACATCGAACATAGAACTGTAGAATACAGTAATGGACCTGTAGCCCATGGTGTTGCGCCGAACATGATGCCAAATTAAACTAATCCCTTCTGCCTGTCCTTGGTCCATATCCCTCCATTCTTTGCATATTCATGTCCTTAGCTAAAAGTCCCTAACTCACCTCTGACATCTGCCACTATACCATTTTCATAACAGAATGTAAACATGGGAAAACTCTTTTCATTAGGCACAGTTTTCCACTTGACCTACTGTTCTTGTTATAGCTTATGGCACAATCATCCATATTGTCCTATTCCCCCATACCTTCCTCATCAGCCTGAAATGCTCTCTTCAATTTATGTTTTCTTTTACTATCAGCCAGCTGGTAAACGTGCACATTCTATCACTCTGTTCCATTTTGGTTAATTGAGCGTTTTACTCTCGATTGAATGTATACAACATCTTCAAATGCTGCACTATAACGGTAACATTGCTTGACATTTACTGGATCTGATTTGCAAGTCTGCTTCTAGCAATGTGATTGAGTCCCTTAAAGGGATGAAATGATGGCGTCGACAATATGTCATGTGGGTTATTGGAGGGGAACAGCATACTTGTACTTAAGGTGAAGCCAAATAAACATATGAGACAGAAGGATGGGCTGATGGGATTACATGAGGTATGGTGAGAAGAGGTTGTGTGGAGCATAAACACAGACTTAAGCAAGTTACATGGAATGACATGGCATTACTGAGCATTGGATAATTATTTGAGTAGAAATGGTGTGCAGGAAAATGGGGATAAAGGCAGAAGATTGGCACTAAGCGATAAAACAGTGAATACATGATGGGCCAAATGGCCTCCTTCCACGTTGTAACCACTCTGTGATTCACTGATATGGAGGCCCACAGCACAGAAAGATGTAATCAATATGATCCAACATGTAAAAACACGAGTCTCCACCTCCCTCCTCAATTCAGTTCAGCCAATCACTGTAGTTTGTATACATTTCTGACTCACGTGTTTAAACATAGAAACATAGAAAATAGGAGCAGGAGAAGGCCATTCAGCCCTGCAAGCCTGCTCCACCATTCGGTATGATCATGCCTGATCATGCAATTTCAGTGCAGTAATTTCTGCTATTAAGTGCATTTCATCAACACTCATTGGCTATAACATGATTGTTTGTGAAATGTCAACATGTAATATGTGTGTTGGCTATTATGCGATTCCAACCCCAGCAGTTTAAGCATTGTTTTTATTCTGCAAGTTTTATATCGTGCAAGGTCTCACAAGAACGCAACTATCGCGTCAGAGCAGAAAGGACTGTATCCCACTCCTGCCTTCTCTCCATATCCCTTGATCCCTTTAGATCACAGTTACTCATAAAAGCTCCTGTGCTGTTCACTCCAACTGCTCCTTAAGTCCACATTCTATCCACTCTGGGAACTTGGGCTGAATGGTCTGCTTCGGTGCTGAAAATCGACGTAAAATAGCTCTGAGAACATCACTTGAGAGAATGACCTCAAGTTTGCCACTGCTAAGGGCTGCAGAGTGTTGTCAACAAGAATATCAATAGGAGGCAGGATGTCAACTCTTCTTACCTCCCCCAGTCAGGCTGCAATGTATTTGTTGTGTTTCTGCGCCTGTCCCTTCAGAAGGATTAAGAATGTGGCTCATTTCTCCAGTCTTAAACAAGCAGTCGATTTAAATTAACTCATCTCTCAAGAATCGTTGGCATCCGCAGATACCTGGCACTAAGCCAATTCCTCCCAGCGTCACAGATCAATTTCTCTGTAGAAGTGCAGACAGGGATGTTTGACTTGTGATCGCAGCGGAATACAGTGTCGGCAAAAAACAAGAATCCAGACCTCAACATCAAACGCAGTATCGTTGTTTTTCCTTAAAGTTTTCTTCCTGTGACACTGTCCAGAGGTTGAATGAAAACTCCCAGTGATTCCGAATACATTATCTCACTGCCCCCTCAAGCTGTTTCTAAATGACAGCTGTTAGATTTTAATGGAGTGGTTTCTGAGGTGAAACTGCCAAAAAATGACAAGATGTTTCTGGGACAAACTCCTTGAGACACCAGAAAGGTGAGAACAAATTTGTCATCTATTTTTCAGGAAACATGAGACTTTTTCTTGTGATTAGATTAGATTACTTAGATTAGATTACTTACAGTGTGGAAACAGGCCCTTCGGCCCAACAAGTCCACACCGCCCCTCCGAAGCGCAACCCACCCATACCCCTACATCTACCCCTTACCTAACACTACGGGCAATTTAGCATGGCCAATTCACCTGACCTGCACATCTTTGGACTGTGGGAGGAAACCGGAGCACCCGGAGGAAACCCACGCAGACATGGGGAGAATGTGCAAACTCCACACAGTCAGTCACCTGAGGCGGGAGTTGAACCCGGGTCTCTGGCGCTGTGAGGCAGCAGTGCTATTTGTTATTTGGATCCTTGGGAGGTTGGAAGTGCTAGCATTTCATGAGATACATTCTGCTATAGCCTACAGACAAACATGTAATTAAAGTGATGTAATCATTTAAACCAGGTGAACCCACAAAATGCCCCAGAACATAGGTATTTTCTAATCACTCTGTTCAGAAATACTATTACACACCCCTGAAGCAGTACGACTTCAACCCAGACCTCCTGACTCTGAGGTAGGGACACTACCACTGTGCCACACGTGCTCCTGAAGCTCATGGAAGTATCTCTAAACCAGCCCTGGCAATTCCTTCTGAATAAGTCTTAATCACATTCCATTTTGCACTCACCAAAATCAATGTTAATGATTTCAAGGACACTTCATCTGATATCTGATGGTTGTCATTTAAACTTCTAATGGTACAAAATTAATTAAAAGTCACCCTAATTGGAACTGTCGGAGACCACCAAAACCAAACCCTGTGAAAGTCTAATTATAAAATCATAGATGAAAAGGAACAGCAAAGCAATGTATTAGAGACAAACCATTTTTGTAAATACAGCTATTTCTGTAAATAGCTATAGTCGCTTGCAGACTAACTGACAATAAAATGCAACCTTGAATCTTATTGCACATTATGACATCCCTGGGCTAAAATATTAAATGTCAGTGGCTGGAAGGAGGTCATGTGTCAAAATATATTTTTTGTCATTATCTCCTAATTCTCCAGCCAACAGACATTTGCCTGAATTGAATGAACTATCAGCTGGCAAAATGACAAAAGTGTACAAGACCCTGAAACTGGAGGGTGACGTTAACAAGGGGCAAAATGTAAACTCTGTGCAAGTATGCAGTCTCTGTTTATCCACTGAGAAGTGAACTGAAATCTGGCTGGAGAAACCAACCAGGAGGATTTGAAGCCACCATAAGATAATTCTCCAAATTGGAAAATTTATCTGTCATTAAGTAATTTTCTCTCAGCGAAAGTGTTTTTTTAAAATTTCTTGTCCATAAGTGAATTGAGTTTTGTCATTTCCAAGATGATAACTCAAAAATCACTCAAAACAATAATACTTTGGTGATGGGATTTTAAGATAGCTTAGAATAGAGTAGAATAGAATATCCTTTATGGTCGTGTGTACTCAAGTTTAGAAATACAGGAGAACACTGAAAAGTTGATAATGTCACCTCTTTTGGTGCCATCTGAAGTATAAAGTATCTAGGTGCAAATCCTAGATAAATCTTTGATTAAAAACAAACACAGAGAATACTGGAGAAACTCAATAAGTCTGGCAGCATCTCTGAAGATAGAAGCAAAATTGATGTTTTGAGGTTGGTATGGCATTTCAGAACTGGAAACTCTTCTGAGTAAGAATCATACCAAAGTCAAAAAATGGACTTTGTTTCTCTCTCCACAAATGCTGCCAGATTTGCTGTGTTTCTCCAACATTTTTGTGTCCATTTCAGATTTCCAACATCTGCAGAAATTTGCTTTTGTTTTAATGTTTGATTAAGTTTGTCTGATCTCAGATCTTTGTACAGTGCTCAATTGCTTGAGTCCTGCCAGCAGAGCAGGTAAGTGAAATGACCAATGTCTGACTTTTGGAGAGAAAATTTTGAGAGAGGTAGACATAGTACTCCTCGCTATGAGTAATGTAAATTGAAAATGTTGTTAAATTCTAAGATATTTTAAACCACTTAAGCGGTTCGAAGTTTGTTAAAAATCACACAACACCAGTTTATAGTCCAACAGGTTTAATTGGAAGCACTAGCTTTCAGAGCACTCCGAAAGCTAGTGTGCTTTCAATTAAAGCTGTTGGACTATAACCTGGTATTGTGTGATTTTTAACTTTGTACACGCCAGTCCAACACCGGCACCTCCAAACCATGGTTAGAATTTTGAACTACCTCTGCCTTACTCTGAGATAACAAGAAGTAAAATGAGTTAAAGTCACCGTAGTCTAACCAGGGCTGCTGGTTACCATACCGGGGTATGGTTACCATACCAGGGTTACCATACCGGAGGTGCGGGAGAGATTGAGAAGGAGTGTCCTCTATGGTAACCTCACCTGTGCAAATTCCTAAATTATTAACCCATGCTAACCCCAAAAAAGCAAAGAACTGTGGATTCTGGAATAAGAAACAAAAACAGATATTGCTGGTGAAATGCGACAGGGCAGGCAGCATCTGTGGAGAGAAAGCAAAGTTAGTGTTTCAGGTCCAGTGACCCTTGTTCAGAACAGAGTCACATTGAGCCTATGCTGTTGGTATCCTTCTGCATTACAAACCAACCATCCAGCTTACTGGCTCCCTAACAAGGATATGTGAATGAGGGATTTTAGATGCAAGACAAGAGATTGGGCTTATTCTTATTGGAACAGAGATGATTAAATGGTGACCTTATTGAGCTGTTCAGAGCTATGAATAATTTTGATTGGATAAGGGAGGATATTCTGTTTCCGTTAGTTGTTATGTCAATAACTAGGGGGTCGCAATATCAATACTGTCAGCAAGAGAGCTAGGAGTGAGATGAGGAAAAACCTCTTTACTTAGAAAGTTGTTAGAATGTGCTGCCTAGGAGAGTGGCGGAGGCAGATTCCATCAAAGGTTTCAAACGAGAGCTGGATATACATTCGAAAGTGATGAAGTTAGAGGGCTATGGAGATAGGGCTGGAGAGTGGGACTAGCTGGGTCGCTCTTTCAGGAGCTGGTGTACACATGATGGGTAGAATGGCCTCCTTCCAGACTATAATACTCTAGGATTCCATTTTGCAATACAATTCATACAAAGCAGAGATTCGAAAAAAGTGATAGCAGAAAGAGAAGCAGAGGTTTTATATTGAGATGAGATTGTCAGTAGTAGGTAAAGACGCATCAAGTTTGCAGTTTTTGAGTGTTTGTGAGCAGCTTAGTTGTTCAAGAGGATGGCTCCATTTCTCAGAAGCTTTCAGCTACCATGACCAATCAACCGAAGAGATTGTTCACTCCTGTAACTGCCTGTGTAAGATGCTGGCAGTCTTACCTCAGTGACTTGCAATTAATGTACCATAACACTGTAAGCAGTGAATGAAATCCAATTGTACTGGTATTATAAATACATTTTTCATGATATTTCCCAAAGTAGTTATTACAAATCAACGTACACTCCAATATTGAACATTATTTCACATTCATTTCACAGAAAGAGAGTTAAAAGTGATTAAAGGAACTGCTGAAAGTTGGTCATAATGTTCCACAAATTGAAATATAATTATTTTTGTTTCCAAGGTAGTTATGACCATGGTAATGATAAAGTGTTGCTGTCTGAACATTGTTACTGGGTCAGGAATATACTAACTAGAGCGAAAGTGAAGGGAAACTGCTGCTCCCTCTCTCTGGACCCTGTGAAATAAATTGTCATACTGCTGACAGGACAGGGCAATGTGGCAAACTGCACATCCACCTCAACTTACACTGGGAGATGGCTACAAGTTGTACCAGCACAGACACATACATAGGGCTTGCTTTCTGAGGGAATGTGCTTTTAATTCCAGGAGAGAGCAGGTGTCCATCCCATAATGTAATAAAAACATTCCAAAACATTGACTCCAGGTTAGGACTGTGACAAAGCCAGTGCAAAAGGGACTCAGTGTAAAATAGACCTTTTTGTGAACTCACTGGCAGCAACGCCTTCAACTGTCACAGGGTCATAAGGTTGTGAATCTAATCGAAAGATGTGGTGCTGGAAAAGCACAGCAGGGCAGGCGATATCCGAGGAGCAGGAGAATCAACATCTCAGGTATGAGCCCTTCACCTCCTGCTCCTCAGATGCTACCTAACCTGTTGTGCTTTTCCAGTGTCACACTTTTCAATTCTGACTCTCCGGCATCTGCAGTCCTCACTTTCTCCCCAGAGAGATCTACAGCACTGAGAAAGATCCTTTGGCCCATTGTACTCGCATCGGCTAAAAACACCAACGGAACGATTCTAATTCCATTTCCATTGGCCCATTCTGTGTGCCTTCAAGTACACATCTAAATACTTCTTCAACGTGATGAGGGTGTGTGTCTCTACCACCCTTGCAGGCAGCGAGCTCCAGATCCCACCATCCTCTGAGTGAAAAGGTTTTTCGTCCCATTTTCTCAAGAACTTTCTGCCTCTAGCTCTAAATTTATATCACACGGTCCTATAATTTCATACAACTCAATCTGCTTCAAGGAAAACAACCCAGGTCTAGCCAATGGCTTGAGACTCTGGGTTTCGACTTTCCTACCAATAATCTGCTGTAGCACAGTGTCTCAGTGGTTAAGACTGCTGCCCCACTGAGTGGGTTCAAATCCACCCTTGAGCGATTGTCTGTGTGACGTTTGTACTTGCTGCCTGTGTCTGTGTGGGTTTCCTCTGGGTGCTCTGGTTTCTTTCCACTGTCCAAAGACATGTAGGTTAGATGGATTGGCCATGCTCAATTGTGCAGGCTAAGTGGATTTGCCATCGAAAATGCAGGATTACAGGTATAGAGGTAGGTCTGGATTTTATGAGAGTTGGTGTGGACTCGATGGGCCAAAAGACCTGCTTCCTCACTGTAGGGGGCTCTATGATTCGTTGACCGAGCTTTCATTGTCTATCTTGAATGGCTCAATTTCATATTTTGATTTGTAACATTTTTGTAAGGTTTTTTGGGTGTTTTCTGATGTGAAGTTATTATTATTATTCATTCCCTAGTCATTGAGTCATAGAGATGTACAGCATGGAAACAGACCCCTTGGTCCAACCTGTCCATGCTGACCAGATATCCCAACCCAATCCAGTCCCACCTGCCAGCACCCGGCCCATATCCCTCCAAACCCTTCCTATTCATATACCCATCCAAATGCCTCTTAAATGTTGCAATTGTACCAGCCTCCATCACTTCCTCTGGCAGCTCATTACGTACACGTACCACCCTCTGCATGAAAAAGTTGCCCCATAGGTCTCTTTTATATCTTTCCCCTCTCACCCTAAACCTATGCTCTCTAGTTCTAGACTCCCCTACCCCACTTTGTCTATTTATCCTATCCATGCCCCTCATGTGTCGGGCTGTTATGAAGAACATTGGTATGTGATGTCCTGGAATAAATGTCATCGAACACCAAATTTGCAAAAATATGTAAACATAGAAAATAAGAAAAGGAATGGGCCATTCGGTCCTTCAAAGCTGTTCCGTCATTCAATATGATCAGGACTGATCATCCAACCCTGTTCCCACCTTCGCCCCCATATTCTCTAACCTCTTTAGCTTTAAGAAGGAATCAAACGATTTGAGGCGCAGTCAACAACAGAAACCGTCCACGTTAAATGCAAAATACAGCAGATGCTGCAAATCTGAGACCAAAAGGAAATGCTGACAGGACCCACCTAAGTTGAGAGTATCCATAGAAATGATCACTAAAAGAGACAAAGAGCACTGTGTATTTATAACAGTGGAAATAACAAATATGACAGTAATCTCGATCCGAGCAGCTGCATGATCATCTTGCATTTTACTCTGTGACAGGTACAATTCTGAAATCTCATCACTGTTGGGAAATATATTTGCTATTGGCAATTCCAATGTGTCAAACAGAAGACTGACAGAAGTGGCATAACAAGGCTTACCCCCCAATGGGATGTTTGTCTCAGAGATGTCATGTAATGACTGTACCACAAAACAATGTTAATGACTTTTACACTGACTGAAATAACAGTTCGATATTGGCATCTCCATTTGGACAAATCTGTGTGAATTTGCAGCTGGCTGGTGTGACCAAACTAAATAAATCTGAAATGATAGGGGGATAAGTCCATGGTGTGATCAGGTAATGAAGGGATGGCCCAAACAGCTTGTGCAGCCAACACGTTTGCTCATTTTACATTAAACTGCAAGTTGCAGTTTCACTGTTTGAATTTTAGTCTTATCGGGCACCTGCAGTTTGGTAGACACGGCACCATCAATCTTGGCTTCATCACTGGACACAGGAGTGAACAGCGGCAAGATATCTCACTGGTACAAATTGAGATCAATTGAGGTATTCCAATGTCTACTCAAACAAATGCAAAATACCACAGATACCGGAAATCTGAAACCAACATTGGGAACGCTGGAGGAACTCAGCAGATCTGGCAGCATCCGTAAAGAGAAAAATTGTGTTAATGTTTTAAGTTCAGTATGACTCTTCAGAGCATTTCTGAAAAAGTAAGCTATGATCCTGTTGAATGATGGAGCAGGTTCAAGGAAATAAATGATCTGTTTGCATAGATCTGAATTGATTAAACTGTTCCTATTTCTTATGGTCTTATTGACTCAAAGCATTAACTCTGTTTCTCTCACCACAGATGCTGCCAGACCTGCTGAGTTACTCCAGCTTTCTCTGTAAGTTTGAATCCTATGCCTATACCTCTCATTGCCTCAACTTGAGTCCGACGACTGTCTCGTTAAAGACTAGGAAGTTGAAAGAATAGAACATAGAACAATACATTGTAGAACAGGCCCTTCGGCCCTTGATGTTGCACCAACCTGTGAACTAATCTAAGGCCATCTCCCTACACTATCCCATCATCATCCATACGCTTATCCAAGGACTGTTTAAATGCCTCTACTGTGGCTGAGTTAACTACATTGGCAGGCAGGACATTTCACACCCTTACCACTCTCTGAGTAAAGAACCTGCCTCTGACATCTGTCTTAAATCTATCACTCCTCAGTTTGCAGCTATGCACCCTCATACAAGCCAATGTCATCATCCTAGGAAAAAGACTCTCACTGTCTACTCTATCAAGTCCTCTGATCATCTTGTATGTCTCTGTTAAATCACCTCTGAGCCTTCTTCTCTCCAATTGAGAACACACCCAGGTCCCTCAGCCTTTCCTCATAAGACCTTTGCTCTTGACCAGGCCACATTCTGGTAAATCTCCTCAGAATGCAGCTCAGATACGCAAAACAGAAAAAGAAGCAAATTAATGAAAGACTTAATTTATGAGAAAAATAGGGATGTGACCTAAAGCTAATAAAATAACATTATTTTCTATCAGAGATTTATGGTTATTAGTACAGTGGGCTTGCTATAGCGTGTCAAATGCCTCTTAAATGTTGCAATTGTACCAGTCTCCACCACTTCCTCTGGCAGCTCATCCCATACACGTACCACCCACTGCGTGAAAACGTTGTGCCTTAGGTCTCTTTTATATCTTTCCCCTCTCACTCTAAACCTATACCCTCTAGTTCTGGACTCCCCCACCCCACACCCCAAGAGTGTGGTGCTGGAAAAGCACAACAGCTCAGGCAGCATCCAAGGAGCAGGAGAATCAACGTTTCGGGCAGGAGCCCTTCATCAGGAATGTGGCTTATGCTCTAAACGTTGATTGTCCTGCTCCCCGGATGCTGCTTGACATGCTGTGTTTTTCCAGAGCCACATTTTTCCACTGACTCTCCAGTATCTGCAGCCCTCACTTTCTCCTAGTTTCTATAACGTGTGTTTCTTCAACACAAATTGGTTTTAACTTGATTGAAGAATTTAGACCGTTATTTGCAGAACGTAAACTTTCCTTGCCTGTATTGGTTGTAACACAAATCCAGTCCCATTAGTTTAAATAGCACGACTGTTGTGTGATTTCTTATAACACAAGATCACACAAAATCGTACTATAGTAGAATTGACTGCATATGACACTTCAATGATTGATAAAGTTTAAAAGAGACTAAACTCACAAAAGATGCTCATCTCCCGACTGCTTTTATTGGTGATGCACAGAAATATTGTGGGCCTTTTGAGATCAATGCAGATATAAACCCACAAAAGGCCAGGAAACAAGGGCAGAAAGAGACTGAGCAGCTTATTCACCATTGAAATGGATATTCTTTTAACCAGACAATGTTATTCCAATGTTACACAATGCACAAGTGGAACAAGAGTGAGAAGGAGAGGGTGTCCAAGCTGAAGAAATGGCTATTCCTTCACTCTGAAAGTGACAGTGAAACATATTTCATTCATTTCACAGAAGTGTGCTGTAGAGCTGAGAGATTCCACCATCTACCCCCCCTCAACACCTCCCCCCACCCCCCCCCCCCACCCCCCCACCACCACCCCAGGCATTTAAGCCAGGCTTTTGGGAGCAGTCAGTCTTCAGCCAGCTGTTTTTCACTTCCTGCTGATAGGTGTCTCCTTGAAAACTGTACATGCAAAAGAAACTATACCAGAGCATCTACCAAGATGAATGTCCATTCAGGGGAATGTTCATCTCAGCGAGGGCTGGGAGCAGAAAGCTGTCCACATGAAATTAATTTTAATGCACAAACACGCCTCACATCCTGTTTAGTTCTTGCTCGGAATATGTTTGTATCAGTCAAGCTACTGGGAATGTTTTGTTCTGACTGGTACTGCCTTAACTGGAAAGCACATTGACAGACAGTTATACTTGTCATATCTGAGCAAATGAAGCTTACTATCTCAGGTTAGAAGTACATTTCCAAATCAGGCCCAATATGATATCTGAGAAAAGTTCATGTTGAAGGAATGATGAGGACAGTAGTGAGTGGATATAAAACTGTCTGAATAATAAGAAACAGATTGTGATAGATAGTGGATATCTTTTGGACTAGAGGAAGGCTTGATTTGAGTCACATGTACCGAAATACAGTGAAAAACTTTGTTTGTGAGAAGTACAGGCAGATCATAGTAAGCAAGGACATAAATATCATAGGGTGCTTAGACAGAGTAAGGAATATAAGTTATACTGCACAGGTATGTGTGAAGCAAGATCAAGTTAGAGAGTCCAATCATCAGTCTAATAATGGCAGGGAAGAAACTCTTCTTGAACTGGTTTGTGTTGGAGTTCCCTAGGGGTCAGTATTGGGACCCTTGCTTTTTCTGATTTAATTAATGATCAGGACATTGGAGAGTAGGGGTCAATTTCCAAGTATGCAGATGCTACAAAGATAGGAAGCATTATAAACCACGAGGAGTGCAGTATGCAGCGTCCAATGGATATTGACAAGTTGGTGGAGTGGGCAGACAGGCAATAGATGAAGTTCATTCTAGGGAAGTGTGAGGTGTAAAGAAACTATATAACAGAAAGCATATCACTCTAAAGAGTGTGCAGGAGAAGAATAAAAAGGGAGAAGAGGTGGAGAACACAATATAGGAGGCACTCAGTAATAGTGGAGAGGTAATTCCAAACCTGTGTAAGACACCCATTTTAGACAACAGCTGGAGCATTGTGTAGAGCTCTGGACACTACATTGAGGGACGAATATTAACACACTGGAGAAATTGCAGAAGATGTTTTTACAAGAACGATTCGAGGGACGAGCAAAATCAGTTTTGAAGCTGAGCAGGGAAGGTGAGATTGTTTTAATTGAAGAGGAGAAGGCTAAGAGGAGTTTACATTCACAAATCCCTCGTCAGAGAATCTAGAACCAGAGGACAGTTTAAAATTAGAGGACCACGATTACAGAGTGTCATGGGTCTGTGGAAATTCTTCCACAAATAGCAGTGGTGGAGTGTAATTCGATATTTTTATGGTAAAGGTTGATAGGCTGTTGCTTAACAAGGAGTCAAAGTTTCTCAGCAAAAATGGAGTTTCTCTCCTGAGTTTTTATTTAACAAGAGAAATTCCAGGTATGCTGTGTAAACAGGGCATCAATAGAAACATAATTGAAAGTAAAATGGGCTCATTTACTCACTACCACTCACATTTTCTCACAGATCAAATCTACACCATTTAAACCAATCTCCAGGAAGACTTTGATCAAGTCAGGCAGATGTAAATTAGTATGCATTATGTCCTTGCTTTATACTTATTTACATTGCACAGTTCCTATGTCTGCAATAGGGACAAATAACTGAGTGCATTTGTGGATCTGTAAGTCTCTCTTTGATGTTGCTATTACAGAGAGGACAATGCAATTACAGTGTGAACAGGTAACATTGGCAATTTCCATTGTAAAGATGGGTTACGGGAATCTATAATGAAAATGAAATTGATGGTAAGTGCAAGCAACTATCATATTTTTCATACATTTGCTAGGTGGGCATCAATTAGTATGTAACGTAGAGTAATGCCAATAGCACCGGTTCAATTCCCACACCATCTGAGGTTACCTTGCAGGACTTCCCTTCTCAACCTCTCCCCTTGCCTGGGGTATGGTGACCCTCAGTTTAAAACCGCCAACAGCTGTCTCTCTTTAATGAAAATGGCAATCTAATGGTCTAATAAGAGTATGGCAACTTCACCTTCATTTGATAGATAGAACTGTTAAAATGAGTATGCAATGCAATAGTAAATGATTAAATATTAACCATGAATTCAGCTTAAAGGTTGCCATCCTATTTTTCTCGATGCTGTCCTCAGTGATAGAATGACCCTTGCTTCTCTATTTATGTCTATGTGGGTTTTTCCTTAAATCTCTGGGATCTCACTTAAGGCAGAAGAGGTTAACCCAGCCATATCAAATTCTAATGATCTCCTTGTCAGTTTCAAATCTATTTCAGAAGTGAGAAATCAATCACTGATTTCTGCGCACGCAGGAGTCCGGTGCCACTCGGCATACGCAGAGAAAGCAGTAATGGTTCAAAGATCAGAAAATTAACACCGATCTTACACAGTAAAAGACAGCTTGAAAGTATCCAGGAATTCACTACTAGCCCACAATAAAATGACCCATTCCAAAAAACACAGTCATGGTCAAATGCCAACAACATTTAGTCGTGCTGTTATGTTTCTGTACTCTGACACTGCCAGCCTATGGGATAATGGTATTGCTTTTAAGCAGCATATAATCCCCTTTAGTCAGCTCAATTGGTGATACTTTAACCATGCATCAGGAAGTTATGGGCTTAAGCTCATTCCAGAATTGATTCACAGATTCACGGAGGTCGTCAACACTGAAAGAGACCATTCAGCCCACTATGACTATACTGATGTTTTGCTGAAGAATTCACAAATTAACATCACTGTCCAGCTTTCTCCCAGCAAATCTATTGTCTCCCTTTCACTTCCTTTCCAATTTTCACTGAAACATTCTGAAAGTTTTAGGCTCCTTATAATAAAGCTCCTGAATTGGAAACAGATCCTGATATTAATACTCAACCTGACAGTAATGCAGGTGCCAATGTTAATAATGACTTCGAAACTAAGGCAATTGAACTGAAAACAGACCTGGAAAGAGACCTGTGTAACATTTTGAAAATATCCAGTTTTAGAAAATTGAGGTTGCTGGACAGCCAGACTTCCACGTGTTGTACCTGAAGCTGATTGGATCTCTGTGAGCAGGTGATCATGCTCAGAGGACAATGGATGTGGTCTCCTTTACACTGGAGAAGGGAAATGCAGACTGAGCAACCGCTTTGCCAAACACCCATGTTCTGTCTGTAAAAATGACCTCGAGCTTCCAGTTCCCTTCAACGCATCATGTTCCCTGGCCAACATTTCTGTCTCAGGCTTGCTGCAATGTTCCAGACAACCTCAATGCAGGCTGGAGGAACAGTGCCTCATCTTCCATCTTACAGATTTCAGGACTCTACATTGAGCTTCGCAATTTCAGAACATGAACACCCTCCTCCTTGCTCATTCTCTTTCCCCACATCCATATGTCCTGTCCTACATGGGCTGCATGACTCATTATGAAACATTTACATTTCTCATTCATACCATATCCAGATACTATCTCTCCCTCAGCTTATCATCAGCAAGCTCTATGTTTGCCAATCCCTTTTCCTCTCTGTCTCTTTGGGCACTGACTCCATGATTTCTATACCCTACCCCCAACCCCACCCCATCACCAGCATAAATACCACCTTTTTCCAATTATCTTCAGTTCTGACAAAGGGTTACTGGTTCTCTGTCCATAGATGCTGATGGACCTGCTGCGTTCTTCAGCAATCTCTCTGATGGAGGAGGGGAAACAATTCTGGTTGTAACAGGCTGCTCTTTTTTTGAGGTATTTTAGGTGTTGGAGGTGAGCTCTTCAAATTCCAAGAGCAGTAATTGCTGTTTATATGCTGTTGAATTGTTTTGGAACTTTGGAGAAAAGAAAAGTCAAACAACAGCACTTTTAAAAGGGAGAGGAACAGACAAAGGCAGCACTTGGTGAGGCAGGAGAGAGAGAAAGAGAGAGGGAGAAGAAAGAAATCCACACTGCTAACTGACACAGCGATGAACCTGCACAGTTACTGCCTTTGCTGTTTGAATTCATGTATCACTGGACATCGGAGTGTGTCTGGGAACATTAACAAACAGTGAAATTCACAACTAAACTTGGAGGAACCTGTTTGGGAGCGGTCACAGCACAGAAACAGAGAAGTGAATATTTTTAAGTGTAGCCTGACAGTAAGTCTGCAGAAGTGAGTAGAGTGGGTTCTTTCTTGATTATATGTTTAATTGAGATATGTCTCTTGATTAAACTTAAAAATTGAAGCCAAAAGTATTAAGTTAACCTGGAGCAGTGTTTTGTAGAGGAATAAAACAGTGCTATTTTCTGGGTCTGCAGATTGAAAGAAGCAAAAATGGCCTTTAGTAGAGTGATATGCTCTTCTTGTCGGATGTGGGAGTCTGGGGAGTGTTTAAGGGTTACTGAGGATTATACCTGCAATAAATGCTGTTGGTTGTGAATCCTATCAGATCGAATGGATCAGTTGGAGAGACAGTTAGAGACAATGAGGAAGGGGGTGCAATAGATGGCAGTTATAGGAAAGGAGAAAAGTTCCAGATACAGTCACAGAGATGGATTAACTCCAGGAAAGGTAAGAGAGGTAGGCAGGAAGTGCAGGAGTCTTCTGTGGCTATCCCCATTTCAAACAAGTATGTTGTTTTGGAAAATGTAGGGGGTGATGGATTCTCAGGGGAACGTAGCACGAACAGCCAGGTTTCTGGTATCGAGACTGGCTCTAATGCAACGAGGGGTACGTTGGGTTCTGAGAGACCGATTGTGTTAGCAGACTATCTAGTCAGAGGCACAGACAGACGTTTCTGTGGCCAGCAGTGAAAAATCAGAATGGTACAGGATCAAGGATGTTTCAGAGAGGGTGCAGGATGTTCTCAAGGGGGAGAGGGGCCAGCAGGAGGTCATTGTACACATTGGAAGCAACAACATAGGAAGGGAAAAGGATGAGATTCTGAAGGGAGAATATAGAGAGTTAAACAGGAACTTAAAAAGGAGATTCTCAAGAGTAGGAAGACTTGAGAGCAGGGAGATTTGCTCGAGCTACTCAGGAGGATTTAAACTGGTAAGGTGGGGGTGGGGGGAATGTTTCCATGCTGTATATCTCTATGACTCTATGACTCTATTTTGATAAAGTGTGCAGCTGGAAAACACACAGCAGCTCAAGCACCACCTGAGGATCAAGGGAGTCAACATTTCAGGTCAGAACCTTTAATCACAACTGGGGAGGGGGAAGGGGGCTGAGAACCTGAAACATCGATTCCCCTGCTGCTTAGATGCTGCTTGACCTGCTGTGCCTTTTCCAGCTCCACACTTTATCAACTTTGAGTTTCCAGCATCTGTAGTCCTCACCATCTCCAACTTGGTTTCAGATTTCCAGCATCCTCATTCTTTGTGGATATTACAATGGAGGTTGGGATTGGATTAACAGAAGAGAAGAGCAGGTAAGGAGGAGAGTGCAAAAATTATGAGGCACACTCTCCATGACCAAAACTGTTGGTGTTTCTGCTTGCGGCAAATTCCTTTTAGGTCCCATTCCCACAAAAATTAACACCAAATAATTTCCAACAAAAATGTTTGGCTTTTTTCACTTGCCTTACTATTGTTCTTAACATTGTTAACGATCAAGCAGTGGACTTATTCAAATCAAACCTGCTCAGAGATGATACGACTGTGATGATACAATGGATGGAAGAGATTTTATCCTAATTGTTTTTGTAAAGAAAGATTGAGATCAGAGGTGGTAATTGGTCGCCTTCAAGGCCCATAAAGTAAGCAGTTTGTGAGGCCTTGTCTTTTATGAGGCCTTGTTTTTTGTGAGGCCTTGTTTTTTTCCCCCTAAGGTTGGAACAATAGATACAGCCTGGATGGGTGGGTCAGGCTCCCACAGATCCAGGATTTTTACTTTTAGTTTTTCAATAACAGCGGTTCCTGGTTTGGAAGCTGCAGTCCATTTCTCCCTGCTACTCTCTCTCCCAGAGTTTTCTCTTGATTTTTCCTCATGGCTGGAGAATTGCCTGTAAGACAATATATTCTACTGAATTTGCATTTGACAAGGGATGATTTATAGAATGCTGCAATACTGAAACAGTTAAGCAGTTAAATAACCTATAACTCTGCTAAGTTTTCCAATAGATTTAATTCCTCTAATTTCTTCTTTCTTTTGTCGCATTTTAACTATAGTATGAAAATAAAGTGTGTTTTGCTTAACATCCAGTAGTTTATAGAATGATAAAGTCATAGAAATGTACAACACAGAAACAGACCCTTCAGACCAACTTATCCATTCCAACCAGATATCCCCACCCAATCCAGTCCCATTTGCCAGTGCTTGGTTCATATCCCTCTAAACCCTTTCTATTCATATACCCATCCAAGTACCTTTTAAATGTTGTAATTGTACCAGCCTCCACCACTTCCTCTGACAGCTCATTCCATACCTGCATCGTCCTCTGCATGAAAGATTTGTCCCTTAGGTCCCTTTTATATATTTTCCTTCTCACCCTCAACCTATGCCCTCCAGTTCTTGAATCCCCGACCCCAGGGAAAAGACCTTGTCTATTTACCCTATCCATGCCCCTTAAGATTTTATAAACCTCTATAAGGTCACCCCTCAGCCTCCGATGCTCCAGGAAAAACAGCCCCAGCCTATATTTTGACTAAATGACTTGTATCTGGAACACAATACCTTACACTTACCTTTAAAATAAGAAAAAAATAGCATCTAGGCTATCTTCTTAATATATTTGGAGGGGGTTTAGTTTAGTCCATAACATCAAACATCTCTGGAGCAGATGGGACTTGAACATAGGCCCCCTGGTTCACAGGTAAGGACACTACCACTATGTCATAAGCACCCTGATGTCAATCACTTTGAACGCTATTTTGCTCAAGTACCAGCAATTTATCCATTGTCAATTACCGGCTCTCTTTGTCTTTCATTCAGGCACAGAAAAAGAAAGCTTTTGCCTTTGTATTGTGATTTACACAATGTCAGGATGTCCCAAGTGTGTTTACCGCCAAGGACATAGGTTTTGAGGTGAAAGCAGTGGATGTGCTGCAGTGGAAGATGGGCTGGGCTACAGACAGCCTCTGTGATAACTCATCCAAGTGGACACTCATCATGAATAAGAACTGACAATGGGTATCATTGTGCTATTCCACAACATAAAGCACCACAATCAAGCTCTACTCTCTACCCAGCCTCTGCTTTGCACTTGAGATCATTAATTAGCAATCAGATGTTGACGACAATTATAATGGGCAACCACTATCATGATTGAGACTACTTAGCATCAACAGGACACTACACCCTGGTTTATTTGGTTTGGCTTTTAAACAGGGGGCATAATTTTTTTTTAGAAACTGTGTCACTGAAACCGGGGACTGTTGTGGTACAGTGGTAGTACCCCTCCCCCTAAACTGGGAGGATAGATTCAAGTCCCGCCTACTCCAGGGGTGTGTAATAAAATCTCTGGACATGTTGATTAGAAAAATAGGATAAGTTTTCCAAAAAAACTAGAAATTGAAAGGGCTTACTTTGCTAAGGTTCTTATATGCTTGAGTTTAGAAGGCTGAGGGGGGATCTGATTGAGACGTATAAGATTATTAAAGAATTGGACACTCTAGAGGCAGGAAGCATGTTTCTGCTGTTGGGTGAGTACCGAACCAGAGGACACAGTTTAAAAATAAGGGGTACGCCATTTAGAACAGAGTTGAGGAGAAACCTCTTCACCCAGAGAGTGGTGGGTGTATAGATAGCTCT
Source organism: Chiloscyllium punctatum (assembly GCF_047496795.1). Classification (NCBI taxonomy): domain Eukaryota; kingdom Metazoa; phylum Chordata; class Chondrichthyes; order Orectolobiformes; family Hemiscylliidae; genus Chiloscyllium; species Chiloscyllium punctatum. The sequence continues at coordinate 25,314,767 of NC_092770.1, read as the reverse complement.
GCCCCAGAAGGCTGTGGAGGCCAAGTCTCTGGATACTTTCAAGAAAGAGTTGGATAGAGCTCTTAAGGATAAGGGGATCAAGGGTTATGGGGATAAGGCAGGAACAGGATACTGATTGAGGATGATCAGCCATGATCATAATGAATGGTGGTGCTGGCTCGAAGGGCAGAATGGCCTCCTCCTGCACCTATTGTCTATTGTCTATTGTGGCACTTTAATAATATCCCTACTCCTGGACCAGGAAGCCTAAGTTTATATTGCATCTGCTCCAAAGATATGTAATAATGTTTCTGAACAAGTTGATTCGAGAAATAAGTTAATTTTTTAAAAAATGACTTACTGGCTCAGGTGTTTGTGGTAGGCTGGTACTGTCCGTCTCTCGGGACTGGGAGACCTGGGTTTGAATCCCAACTGCTCCAGAGGTGTGTAGTAACTTCCCTGAACATGTTGAATAAAAATAGGTTAAACAAAAATTTAAATTTGATATGACTTACTGGCTAAGGTGTTAGATGGCACGGTGGCATTGTCCCTACCTCCTGGACCAGTAGGCCTGGGTTTGAATCCAGAGATGCATAATTACATGTTGAATGAAAAATAGGTTGAATCAAAAATTGAAATAACTTATGGGAGGCTGTTGTGATGGAGCGATAGTGTCTTTACCTTTGAGCTAGGTGGCCTAAGTTTGAGTATGTTATATGATAAAGTATCTTGGCGTGACTTGTTGACAAATGAATTGCCAGCTTTTGAATTGAGAGCCAATCTAATATTCCGATGATGAAGGTCAACTATTAGCATGCAGTTAGGTACTTTTCTGAACTCCCATGAATATAAATAATATGTTGGTTAAAATCAATAAAACGTCCTACAAATTACTACCAGCCTGGCTCAGTGAAAATGAAGAGTCAGGTTGATGAAATGCAATTGCATTATTGTGCTCATTCTGTTTATTAAAGCCGCCAGCAAATGAAAACAGAAATGATATTTCTCCCTCAAACCACAGAAAAGTCAGAATTATTCAAATGAGTGGTAATCACAGATGTAACACTATTAATATCTTAATAGGTTACTTCTTTCTTTAACCCATTAAATGTCACAATTAAGCTTGAAAGAAATATCATTGGTCCAATTTAATGTCAGCCATTGAATTTATCTGTCACTCAACCAATTGGTATATAATAGAATTTGCATTTTTGTTCTGCTGTGTGAGGCAGGATGACAATTATTTCTTTACTTCAAGTTACAAACTGGTCACCCCCAGCCTTGAAATCCCACCGACTACTGATTTTATTTGCATTTATTTCTCAACAATATGCTGTTTTCCTTGAGGGGGAGAAAAAAAATCATATATGCACTTCCATCCTAATAAAATCATCAGTACTTTGTCACTCTTCTACAACTGACAGCTTTGAGTACCCAATCAATAGCTGAGGGGCAAGAAAAGATATTTGATGTTATCACTGTTGCTCTGTCAGTCAGTTACCGGCCAAACATTAATGATTGCAAACATTCTACAAAGACTGGAAACCTGCAATTTATCTTTCTTTTCCTCCCCTTTTCTGTCTGATGGGTCATAACCATGAGATATTTATATAACTTAATTTCCTGTGGTTTGATAAGGTACTACATCTCTTATGTCTGTAATCATTACAGAACATATTAAGTCTATTTGTTGTATCGATAATTGATACTGTATTCAATACAAAGTCCTGAAGAATATTACTTTGTGGAATAGACAAGGAGGATGACTGTGAATTGCTGTGTAGTAAATGCATTTCATACGAAAAAAATCCATTCATTTCTTTCTCGCTGTTATGCGGACTTATACATTATCTTGTCAAGTGTTGGGTCCCCAGAGATTCATTGCACAATGAAATGCTTGCTAGTTGCCAGCATTCTCTCTATTTGCGATTGGATTTTGCACCACAGCCTTGTGCACATGGTCCTGTTGACTTCATAAGAAATCCTTAAAAATTAGCAGTCTGGAAAATTACAATCGCTGCAGTGAAATAAAAGGCAAGGCAATGAATCCATAAAGTTGATTGTGTGTATGTTTTTGTAAAAAGCAAGTCAAATAGAATTAAACTTTGCAATGTTTTTTTTTTCACTCCCAGCTTCTGTAAATCACACATCATCGCGTTGAGGTTAATGGCTTCTCCTTAGATGGGTAACCAACTAGTGAACAATTTAAAGTTTATTGTATAAATGGTTTCTCTTGGCCCTGGTTCCTTAACATTTACAAATTCAAATCATTTTGGGTTAATAAATTACATTCTTATATATCCCTCACACTCTTGTATAGCATTGGCCAATGAATTTATGAATCTCATCCTTTTTTTACACAAATTCCTCATGATGTTAACCCTCATTCTCTCTGTGACATTTCAGCCTCAAATTTTCTGAGATCTGTACTCTTCCAGTTCTTGTTTATCCTCATTTATACTGTGGTGGTGTTTAACTTCACCTGACAAAGGCGCAGTGATTTTAAATAAAGCTTGTGATTTTAAATAAACCTTTTGGACTAGAACCTGGTGTCGTATGACTTCTAACCTCATCTTGACTGTTTCATGATTTTTGGCCCTGTTTTCCTCCCCCAAACTCCATGTTGTATAATTCTCATTCTAAACCTCTCTACCTCACTTTTCTCCTCTAGGATGCTCTTTATAACGTACCCCTTTGATGAAACATTTAGACATATCACTTTCTGTTGCTCAGCACCAAATTTTGTGTTGTAAATGCACCACAGTGTACTTAACAATGTTAGAGGCAAAAGATTAATACGAGTTATTAATGTTATCTTATTAAATTAATTCAAAGATTGATTAAAAAACATGCTTTTGCTTGCAGTCTATGTCAATTGTAACAATTAATTGTAACAATGAGCACTTAAAATGCCAGGGTACAACAGACTATGGGCCAGAGTCAAAAAGTGTGGCATTGAAAAAGCACAACAGGTCAGGCAGCATCTGAGGAGTAGGAGAGTTAATGATTTGGGCATTAGCCCTTCATCAGGGATGTGGCTTATGCCCGAAACGTCAATTCTCCTGATCCTCAAATGCTTTTCCAGCACCACACTTTTCGACTCTAACTCTCAAACAATCGCAAGTCCTCACTTTCTCCTAGGTTATGGACTAAGTGAGGTAAGTGGGATCAGTGTAGTTTGGAGTCGTTAGTCGACATAGACATGGTGGGCCGAAGGGCCTGTTTCGATGCTGTATGACTCTATCTATCTCAAAATCATCACATTCCAAGGACACCTTCTAATGGTCTGGTTGGACCGAAGGATCTGTTTATGTGCTCTATAACCTCAGCAAGACTTGTTTGAAAATCCACAAGAGCATCTTTTATGCATTTAATTATGTGGGACATGCTTCTGTCACATAAGCTGTTTAGTGTTAAGTCGAGCCATTACTGTGTGTTGAGTTCTCTCTTCAAGCCTTAGGTTGCTTATTAGCTTTGGATATTCCACACCTGAATGCTTCTGAGTGTTATTATGTGGATATATATTTTGTTAAAATACTTCAGTAAGGTTATTTCATCTGATACACCTATACTTACAAGTTGTCTCCAGGGCAAAGCTCTATTTTCAATGTACTTTTAGTCCAATATCAGAAAACCAGCTCTAAATGCAATCTGCCAACTATTAACTGGATTGGGAACACTTACAAACCTCTCCATCACTCCAAGTTGCATTCATGGCTACTCCCAGAGGTAAAAGGAATTTTTGCGAAGCTCCTGGTCTATTTTAGCTTTCACAGCTATACCCTGTTAATCTCTTTACCCTGTATTTTATGTTCTATTTCTCCGTTCACACAAACAGGAGCTGTGCGCAATTGTTGTCACTTCTGAGTTCCTGCTCTGGAGAATGAGGTTTTCTTCCATTGTTATTCTTATCAAGGAGATAGTTAAAAATGCTCTTAAATTAACTCTTGGGCCTTTACTTTGCATCAAACATCAGTCCCCAGCCTGCGGAGGAGTTCAGTTTAGAAAAAAACAACACATCGCATAGTACGGACAACAAAGAAATGAGTCAACCAGCCCCCAGCAGACCTGCACTGGTGCATCTGCTCCATGCCACGTAACTGCAGCCACTTTTCAAACAGCATCTTCCAAACCTGTGGCCAATACCCACTTTGGATAAGGTGACAGATACATGGGACCACCATGAATTTCAAGTTCCCCTCCAAGCCGCATGCCATTCTGGCTTGGAAATATATTTCTGCTCTTTCTCTGTCACTGTGGTAAAATCCCAGAACTCCCTTCCAAACAGCACTGTGGGCACACTCAGGCCACATAGACTGCTGAGGTTCAAGGTTCACGGTCACCTTCTCGTTAGGGATGAGTGATAAATGCCAACCTAGATAAACTTTCCATTTCTTCCTCTCACATGTATTCAAGCTTCTCCTTTAACACGTCTAAGTTATTGGGAATATGGTAATGAATCTCTCACAAATCCTGGTGATAAATCACTCTCTGCTAAAGAAGTTTCAGGTTCCACTTGCCAAGCATCAACACTCTCCTCTCATACAATTGTAATGCTGTTTTCCCTTTGCTTTGGTATTCTTGTGAGTTGTCCTGATGAGTACGAGATGAAAACCCTCCATAACAATATTGTTATCTTTATTCAACAATACTAAAGAAGTTGTTCTAGATTTGATGTTGAGTCTGTTGGTGACTGTCTTAAATTGATGATTTCTTGTTTTGGACTGCCCTACAAGCCAGACATGGCTACAAAGAACATAGAACATAGAAAAGTACAGCATGGAAAAGGCCCTTTGGCCCACTATGCTGTGCCAAGGATTATTCTTAATCTAAAATAAAATAACCTAACCTACACTCCCCTCAATTCACTCCTGTCCATGTGCATGTCCAGCAGTCACTTAAATGCCCCCAGTGACTCTGCTTCCACCACCACAGCTGGTAACGCATTCCATACGTTCACAACTCTCTGTGTAAAGAATCTACCACTGACATCTCCTCCATATCTTTCTCCTAATATCTTAAAACTATGACCCCTCATACCAGTCAATCCTGCCCTGGGGAAAAATCTCTGGCTATTGACTCTATCCATGCCTCTTATTACCTTGTATACCTCAATCAGGTCACCTCTCTTCCTCCTTCTCTCCAGAGAGAAAAGTCTGAGCTTAGCCAACCTCTGTTCATAAGACAAGCCCTCCAGTCCAAGCAGCATCCTAGTAAACCTTCTTTGCACCCTCTCCAAAGCCTCCGTATCTTTCCTATAATAGGGTGACCAGAACTAGACACAATCTTCCAAGTGTGGTCTCACCAGTGTCTTGCAGAGCTGCAGCAAAACCTCGCAGCTCTTAAAACTAAATCTCCCGTTAATGAAAGCCAAAACACCATCCACTTTCTTAACAACCCCATCCACTTGGATAGCAACTTTGAGGGATCTATGCACTTGAACACCAAGATCCCTCTGTTCCTCTACACTGCCAAGAACCCTGTCTTTAATCCTATATTTAGCATTCAAGTTTGACTTTCCTAAATGCATCACTTTGCATTTATCCAGGTTGAACTCCATCTGCCATTTCCCTGCCCAGCTCTGCATCTTGTCTATGTTGGGTTGCATCCTGCAATAGCCCTAGATACTTTCAACGGCATCTCCAACCTTTGTGTCATCAGCAAATTTACAAACCCACCCCTCAACCGCCTCATCCAAGTCATTTATAAAAACTACAAAGAGCAGAGACCCAAGAACAGACCCCTGCAGGACCCCACTCAACACTGACCTCCAGGCAGAATACTTTCCATCTCTAACCACTCTCTGCCTTCTGTCAGCCAATCAATTCTGAATCCAGATAGCCAAATCTCCCTGTATACTGTACCTCCTGACGTTATGAATGAGCCTACTGTGGGGAACCTTATCGACTGCCTTGCTGAAGTCCACATACACCACATCCACCACTTGACCTTCATCGAGCTGTCTCATCATCTCCTCAAAGAACTCAATAAGATTTGTGAGGCATGACCTGTCCCTCACAAAACCATGCTGACTGCCTTTAGTCATGCTGTTCTTTTCCAAATAGCCATAAATCCTATCTCTCAGAATTCTTTCCAAAACCTTGCTGACCACAGACATAAGCCTGACTGGTCTGTAATTGTCAGGGATTTCCCTATTCCCCTTCTTGAAAAGAGGAACAACATTCACCTCCCTCCAATCCTGCAGTACGAATCCCATGGAGAGTGAGGATGCAACGATCTTTGCCAGCAGCTTAGCAACCTCCCTTCTTGCTTCCCGGAGCAGCCTAGGATAAATCCGGCCTGGCCCTGGGGACTTATCAATCTTTATGTTTGCCAAAATTTCCAGCACATCAACATCATCAATCTCAATCTGTTCAAAGCTTTTTTCCCACTCCTCAAAGTTCTCACTTACAATAAGATCCCTTTCCTGAGTGAAAACTGAAGTGAAACAAGAACTCATTTAGGGCTTCCCCTATCTGCTCAGACTCCACGCGCAAGCTCCCTATACTATCCCTGACAGGCCCTACCTTCTCCCTGATCATTCTCATATTCTTCACGTATGACTAAAATGCCTTTGGGTTCTCCCTAGTCCTCCTTGCCAAGCCTTTCTCGTGCCTCCTCCTGGCTCTCCTCAGTCCATTTCTGAGCTCCTTTCTAGTAAGCCTGTAATCCTCTAAAGCTGTGCTAGATCCTTGCTTCCTCCACCTTACGTAAGCTGTCTTCTTCCTTTTGATGAGTAACTCCTCTGTTCTCGTCATCCAAGGCTCTTTAATCTTACCCCATCTTACCTGTCTTAGAGGAACAAATCTGTGCATCACTCGCAACAACTGCACCTTAAACAGTCTCCACATGTTTGCTGTGCCCTTTCTGGGAACAATTGTTCTCAATCTGTACTTCCCAACTCCTATCTGATAGCATCATAATTTCCTTTCCCCCAATTAAGTATCTTCCCTTGATACAATAGATTGTGTCCAGTTTGTGTCCAAATTCAGCAAGACCTGGACAACATGTGCTGACAACTGGCAAGTGCCTGACAATGAACATTTTCAGCAGGAGAGATCCTAACCATCTTGACATTCAATAGCATTTCCCTCACTGAATTCCTACTAGCAACATCCTGGGGGTTACTATTGACCAGAAACTAGCCATTTAAGTACTATAGATACAAGATCACATCAGAGGTTGGGAACTTGGCAATAAGCACCTTGTTTCCTGTAGTGATTGGAACCAGGGCCAAGTGGATCTCATTGGCTATGACACCCTTGATTGGGGATGTTAACCTTCACCAATCAGGGAGTCCTGGCTGTCAGGTTTATAAACAGGAGACTCAGAAGGTCTCTTCAGTCCAGGGACTGGCTCTGAGCTGCTGGTCAGAGCCCCATAAAGGGTATCATGTTGACAGGGTACCCTCTTCTATGCAGTTATTTGACTTCCTGACTCCCCAAAGCCTGTCCACAATTTACAAGGCACAATGATGAATTAACCTTGTTTTCCTGGATGAGAATAAACAATGCTCATGAATCTTAACATCATCCAGGACAACTCAGCCCATTGGATATGAATCCCATCAAATACTTTCAACAGTCACTCCATTCACCATTGATGTACAGTGTCAGCAGTGTATACCACCCACACGTGCCCTGCAACAACTCAGCAGGATTCTTTAAACGGCATATTCCAAACCCATGACCTCCACCACCTGTCTTGCTATAATTCATGATTAGTATGTCAGTATAACAATATGAGACATAGTATGTCAATGTAGCTTTACGAGAAATGCTTATGACAATATCACTGCATCATAGCATGTGAATAAACATTTTAAATTCCATATTACCTCAGATAAAAAATAGAATTAGGTTTATTGTCACATGGATTCAAGTGCAAGAGCACAATGAAAAGTTTCTAATGTCATCTCACATGGCACCATCTTAGCTACAAAGTACCAAGGTACAAATCGTAGTTAGAAGAACGAAGAAAAAAAGATTATGTTACCTTATAGTTATTCATAATATAAGTTAGAAAAATAAGAACTAATATTGAAAAGATAAACATGGCAGTCTCCCTATAAAGGACCTGTAGTAGATCAAAATGGGAGTTTCCACACGTGGTCTGACTAGGTTCACAAGCCACTGATTGCCTGCACCCATCCCCAGTCCAACACTGTCCCCCTGCCACTCAGGACTCCAGTTAACTCCTCTCCATGCATCCAGCCCATTCCGCTCCAGCCCTCCAGGAGCAGAGAGCATAATCTCAAACCAAAGCAACACCATTTAAGCCAGATGAGGGGTGATTTCTTCTCTGAGAGGGGAGTGAATCAGTGGAATTCGTTCCCGCAGAGGGTTGTGGAGGCTGGGCCATGAGTTATATTCAAGGCTGGCAGAGACAGCTTTTGAACCAGTAAGAGAGTCAAGGGTAGGAGGAAAAAGGCAGGAGAGTGGAGTTGAAGATTAAGAGATCAGCCAGGATCTCAATGAATGACAGATCTCAATGGGCAGAATGGCCTACATCTGCTCCTACATCATAGGGTCTTATGGACTGCAGTGGGTCAAAAGGGAAATCACCATGCCCTGGTCAAGGGCATTTACAGATGGGCAATAAATGCTGCCCTGGCCAGTGCCACTTATGACTTGTGATTTTTTTTAAATTCTCCTTTTGGGTCATAATCATTTTGATGTTTCCATGATTCAAGGTCAAACCAGTTTCTCTGAACCTGCTGGAACAAACCTTTTTCATAATTTTATTCCCAGTATATTGTAAAACTCAGCAACAGTTCCCATAGACATCCTTTGCCATTAAGAGGTTGCACCATTGTCCTCAATTTTGTTTTGATCGTAATGAATAGGGTACAGAAAAACCCTTCATTCATTGCTGGCAAAAAGACTATGAAATGAATTCAATTGGCAATTCTAATTTTTGCCACTATCTGACCTTGGATTAATGTTCCCACTCTTTGCCTGTAGCATTGTGAGCTCGGAATTAATCATAGGCGCAGGACAGTGGAAATGTGAGTTTCATTTAGTGAGTAACCTGGGAACAGGAAAGATGCTTTCAGACCAAAGTAAAGCCTAGCGACAGTGAATAAAAGACTCAATGTGTTTATTTGTGCCATTGGCATCAATAGCATTTCAGAGGCAATTTTCAATTCCGCAGTGAATGATGTGGATGGCTTTTTTTCCCACTATTAATTATATTTTTTAGCTGTCAAAGTAGGCTTTATCCTGAAAGGAAGGTTAAAAAATTGTTTGCATGGTATTATTATATTTTCTTACTCCATAATTTGACACTTAAAAACTGAGGTACAATTCTCACCAGCTGTGACACCCCATGGAACTGCCACAGAACCAGCATTTATAGGACAAGTAGTAATTAGCTTTGTGAGGTGCCACAATTCTGATATTATTAATAAATCTCCACTTTTTAAAGTGATTTTTTTTCCCTTTATTAGGTTGCAGTATGTGAGCAAAGGATTCAATGCTGGAGTGGAGAGAGACCTACTGCTCTCTTTATTTTATTGCCCTCCATTCCAATTTCAAACCGCTTCCCCTTCCTCACCCCTCTCCCCCCCTGCAGCCCTGTCCGTCAATGTTGCAATTTAGTGCCTTTCAAAGTTTCTGCAGAATTGAACCTGAATAGAATTAACCAACACCCATTGAGTTTCCTCACACACATAGCAAAATGGCAAAGGTCATTACCCATAAGTCATTACAGAAGTGAAACCATTGTATTTGCCAGTATTTAGGACAGCTTCATCTGGATTTCTGTCAGTGGTAATAGGTAATTCGATCAATTTCTCTGTTGATACTTTCAATCTAATTGAAGTTACCCATTGAGATGAAAAGAAGCTTCATTGAATTTGATGCACTCTTGAACATCCTTGTTTGACCTTGTCACCTTGGTAACCTGGTCACATCAATCTTTACACATTGATCCCTCAATTGCTGTGCAAAAAAAGCCAATGGATCAGCTTTGCAGCCATTTAAAGGTTAGTTATTTGGAATATGTTCCAAATATATTTCAAATGTGTGTTTTTTTAGTATAAATGGTCACAGGATTTGCACTGAACATGTCCAAATGATTTTTGATTCTAATTGCACACTTGAACCATTTTGAGATGATGGCAGTGTTGTAGATGCAAACTGAGGGACTTGTGGTATGGGTGGATTAAAATGAAACAAAAGCAGAAATTACTGGAGAAACTCAGCGGGTCTGGCAGCATCAATGGAGAGAAAACAGAGTCAATGTTTTGAGTACCTTGACCCTTCTTTGGAAATTCGGGACACAAAATGTTAACTCTGCTTTCTCTCCCGAGATGCTTCTAAATTTATTGAGGTTCTGCACCAATTTTCGCATTTGTTTCATGATTCCAACATCCGTGTCTTTTAGAAAAACATCCTTTTTAGGCCTAAAAAGAGATTGAGTGAACCAAGTAAGAGGTTGAACAAAATGAGAAGTTGCTGGAAAAGCTCAGCAAGTCAGGGAGCGTCTCTGAAGAAAAGTCAGAGTTAACATTACGAATCTGATGACCCTCCCTCATTACTGGAGCTTGCACATCCATATAGCCTTTTGCAATCTCAGTACGCCGTAAACTGTTTTACAGTCGATGAATTACATCTGAGGTGACACCGTGGTGAAAGAGATTCTGCATCTGCAATAAAAGCAGTTGGTTCTGGTAATGCTCAGGAAGTGTGACAATGTCTGTGGAGAGCAAAACAGAGTTTACATTTCAGGTCAATGACATTCTATTAGAACTGCTGTGACACCCACAGAAATCTGATCTTTCAAGGGAATCCCTCTTAACCATAAAGGGACGCAGTTGTTCTAGCCCCTTATCATGGGGCCACTTGCCATCCTGACTTGGAAATATATTGTTGTTCCTTCACTGTCGTTGGGACAGAATCCTGGAATTCCCTCGCTAATGACATTGGGAGTCAACCCACAGCAGGACTGCAGCGATTCAAGAAGACAGCTCACCACCAACGTTTCCAGGGGCAATGAGGGACAAGCAATAAATGCGGGCGCAGGTCACAATGTCCACATCCCACAAAATGAATTTTTTTTAAAAAATAGGAGTGATTGGGCAGAGATAGAGTTCAGAAGGATGAGCGAGAACTGATTGAGTTATGTAAGATGCTGAAGGGGATTGTCAAAGTAGGTGCAGAGATAATATTTCCCATCTGGGACAATCTGGAAAGCAAGGGCATAGTTTTAGGCTAAGGAGTAGCAGGCTTAAAACAGACATTAGGAGAAATTATACCCCTTAAAGGGTCAAGAATCTGTGCAATTTATTACTCCAGAGTATGTTGGATGCTGGGACACTGAATAAATTAAAGAAAGAGATAGACAGATTTTTAACTCCTAACAGCTTGAAGGGTTATGGAGAGCGGGTAGTCGAGTGGAGTTGAGGCTGACCCCTCCTCTTAGCTCTTATGTTCTTATAATTAAAGCACATCTTATCCAGATTGCACCCAGCAGGCTATTCTTGGCAGGCTCGTCTTCCACCTTGGCACCAATGCCTGGAGGAAGAGCACCTCATCTTCTGCCTGGGGACCCTCCAACCACACAGCATCAATGTCGACTGCATCAGTTTCCTCATCTCCCCTCCCCCCACCTTATCCCAGATCCAAACCTCCAACTCAGCACCCCCCTCTTGAACTGTCCTACCTGCCCATCTTCCTTCCCACCTGTCCACTCCACTTCTCCTCTCTGACCTATCACCATCACCCCTCCCACCTTCATCTACCAATCGCATTCCCTGCTACCTTCCCTACAGCCCCACCTCCCTCCCATTTATCTCTCAGCCGCCTTGCCCGCTCCCCCGTCCCCAACATTCCTGATGAAGAGCTTATGCTCGAAGCGTTGAATCTCCTGCCCCTCGGATGCTGCCTGACCGGCTGTGCTTTTCCAGCGCCGCACTCTTCGACTCTGATCTCCAGCAACTGCAGTCCTCACTTTCTCATATTGTTGGCAATGGTCCGGTGATATTGTCACCCAGTTAACATTCTGGGTTCAAATATTGCCAGGAAATGATAGAATTTGAATTCAATTAAAAAAAATCTGGAATTAAGAGGTAATGATGACCATGAAACCATTGTCGATTGGTTGGGAGACAAACACATCTGGCTCACTAATGTCCTTGAGGAAAGAAGACGGCCATCCATATCTGGGTCTGACCGACATGTGACTCCAGTGTGATTGGTTCTACCTGCCTATCTTCTTTTCCACCTATCCACTCCACACTCTCCTCCTTGACCTATCACCTTCATCCCCTCCCCCACTCACCCATTGTACTCTATGCTACTTTCTCCCCATCCCCACCCTCCTCTAGCTTATCTCTCCACACTTCAGGCTCACTGCCTTTATTCTGGATGAAGGGCTTTTGCCCGAAACATTGATTTTGAAGCTACTTGGATGCTGCCTGAACTGCTGTGCTCTTCCAGCACCACTAATCCAGAATCTGGTTTCCAGCAACCACAGTCATTGTTTTTACCTGATTGATTCTGCTACCTCAGCAATTCAGGACGGGTGATAAATGTTGGGCTGCCTTCCTAAATTTATCTTTTTATTTAAAAAAGTCCTGACGTACAAAGTCCTGGCTACGGATACTTTTGTTATTCTTGGCACAGGGACTATGCTAACGCTGGGGCTAACATTCCAAGCTAACAAGCACTGCCACTTGATGGAACCACAGCTGTCATCTGTAAGCGAATGGATGATTTAAAGAAAAGGGAATCAATGGAAAAGTTGGTTCCAAAAGATCTGAAAATTATTCGAGAAACTCTGTAACTTTAATCCGTAGATGAATAATTAGGACGCCGTCCTAAAGCAAATCTTCTTTTTATCACTGCTTCTTTCACAAAAGGAAATGCCAATGTTTAAACATTAGTCGTACGTTAACTGCAGCACTGTGATCACTGTGACATTCACTGTGCTCTAACACAGACAATTCGGAAACATGAGGACCTGGCATACCAATCTCCACTCAGACATCTGGAAGCAAATATTACATCTTAAACCAAATTCTGATGTTTTTGTATTCACCTTGACACAGCAGAATAGGGGTGAAACTTGAAGAAATTCAGGTGTTGGGGAAGCCAGTGAATAAGGAAGTATTTATTGTGTCATAGTGATGTACCCACATTGAAACAGACCTTTCAGCCCATGTTGTCTTATTGGTGGGTATCCTTGGATACAGTAAATGTGCTATAATTAAGAGGACTCCACTGGGAGTTACATTTCTCCAATTCACTATCAGTAAATGTGCTGCACACAACACAGCCCCACAGGGGAGACAACAGTCTCATGGTATTAGCACTCCAGAGATGAAAAGTGAGTCACTGGAAAGACACAGCAGGTCAGCCAGCATCTGAGGAGTAGGAGAGTCAACATTCCGGGCACAAACCCTTCACCTTGATGAAGGGCTTATGCCCAAAATATCGCGTTTCCTTTCCTTCAGCCCCACTCATTTTGAGTCTGGCTTCTCCATCATCTGCCAGTGCTCATTTTCTCCGAAGTGTTAATCCAGCGACTCAGGTAATCTTCTGGGGCCCGGGTTTGAATCCTGCCACATGGTGAAGTTTAGACCCAAGAAAAATCTGGAATCGTGAGTGTAAGGGTGACCATGAATCCATTGTTGATTGTTGAGAAAAAGCCCATCTGGTTCACTCAAACCATTTAGGAAAGGAAACTGTCATGTTAATGTGGTCTGACCTACATGTGACTCCAGACCCACAGCAATGTGGTTGAGTTTGAACTGCCCTCTGGGCAATTAGGGATGGGCAATAAATGCTTACCTGGCTAGTGCCATCCATATCCGGTGAATTAATTATTAAAAAATAACAAAAGAAGTGTTAATAAATTGTGTGATGTAAGGTTGCAAAAGGATGAAATGGTCCAGCTCCTGAAATGAGGTGATTATCCTACAAAGGAAAGGCTGGAAAGGTTGAAAGAATGAGGGTAAGTTTATTGAACCATGCAGCAGGAAGGGAGCTAACAGGCTGGGTGCAGAGAGGTTGTTTCCAAACTAAGGTTCAGTGTTTAAAAATAAGGAGGCTCCGATTTAAGACAGAGACAAGGAGAAATTCTTTCACTCCGAGGGTCAGGACTCTGTGAAATTCTCTTACCTAGAAAGCAGTGGAGGCAGGGTCATTGAATGTGTTTAAGGTAGAGGTAGATAGATTGTGGTGACAAAGTGAGGACTGCGGATGCTGGAGATCAGAGTCGAGAATGTGCTGCTGGAAAAGCACAGCAGGTCAGGCAGCATCCGAGGGGCAGGAGAATCAACGTTTCGGGCATAAGCTCTTAACTAGAAACGTCGATTCTCCTGCTCCTCAGATGCTGCCTGACCTGCTGTCCTTTTCCAGCACCACACTGTCACGTAGATAGATTATTGATTATCAATGGAGTCAATAAGTACTGGAGATTGATGGGAAAGGGGAGATCAAGCTAAAATCAGATGAGTCATGATTGTATGGAATGGTGGACCAAGTTCAAGGGGGCTGAATGGCCTGCTCATGTTATTAATTCACATTTGTATATTCACAAGCAATGAGGTGAATTTCAGTTCCATAGTCCTGAATCTGATGCTGGTTTGAAAGGTCATTAGTTCATCAAGGGCTTGCAGTCAGACCCTTGCTGTGTTGTGCACAGAGGAAAGGAGGACCAATAGTGATAGTATTTCCTTATTAAGGGGAACAGATAGGCATTTCTGTGGGCGTAAATGTGGCTGTGGGATGGTACAATCCAGAAGGTAAAGTCAGGAATGTCACCAAGTGACCACAGGACATTTTTCTGAGAGAGGGTAAACAGCTGAGGTCATGGTTAGGAAGAAGGATGCAGCCTTGCAATCAGGATTTCGGGAGCTAGGTAGAAAATTAGCAAACAGTATAGTAACCTCCAAATCACTCCCAGTGCCACAAGCCAGTAAGTACAGAAATAGGATGATAAGGCAGATGAATACAAGGCGAGCAGGCTGGTGTAGGAGGGAGGGCTTTACATATCTGGGATATCTCTGAAGGAGATAGCACTCACACAAACCAGAAAGATTACATTGTGGTGCTGGAAAAGGACAGCGGATCAGACAGCATCTGAGGAGCAGGAGAATCAACGTTTCAGGCATAGGCCCTTCATCAGGAATGAGCTTTTCTGGTGAAGAGCTTATGCCCAAAACGTCGATTCTCCTGCCCCTCCGATGCTGCCTGACCTGCTGTGCTTTTCCAGCAGCACACTCTCGACTCTGATCTCCAGCATCCGCAGTCCTCACTTTGTCACTACAATCTATCTACCTCTACCTTAAACACATTCAATGACCCTGCCTCCACTGCTTTCTAGTTAAGAGAATTTCAGAGTCCTGACCCTCGGAGTGAAAGAATTTCTCCTTGTCTCTGTCTTAAATCGGAGCCTCCTTATTTTTAAACACTGAACCTTAGTTTGGAAACAACCTCTCTGCACCCAGCCTGTTAGCTCCCTTCCTGCTGCATGGTTCAATAAACTTACCCTCATTCTTTCAACCTTTCCAGCCTTTCCTTTGTAGGATAATCACCTCATTTCAGGAGCTGTACCATTTCATCCTTGTAGGGTCTTTCAAGTTCATTAGCTGCTGTTTTCGTGTGTTGGTGGGTTTGTGGGCTACCATGATGCCAAGGGGTCGGAATAGTCTGGCAGTCATTTCCAAGATGGCTTTGATGTAGGGGAGAGTGGCTAGGGTTTCTGGATGTGTTTTGTCTGCTTGTTTGGGGTTTGTTGCTGAGAAATCGGCGGACTGTGTTCATTGGGTACCCAATCATTTTGAATACACGATATAGGTGTGAACTTGAAATACCCTATACGGACAATGAGCAAAACTAATGTCATTTACAAAATATCGTGCAAGGACTGTAACAAATACTACATTGGACAAACAGGCATAAAACTAGCCACCAGGATACATGAACACCAATTAGCCACAAAACAACATGACCCTCTCTCACTAGTATCCTCACATACGGATGAGGAAGGACACCACTTTGACTGGGACAACACATCCATCCCAAGACAAGCCAAACAAAGACACGCATGAGAATTCCTAGAAGCATGGCATTCCAACCAGAACGCTATCAACAAACATATCAAGTTAGACCCCATCTACCACCTTCTGAGAAAAGGAACAGGAAGTGACTTCACCACAGGAAATAACATCACCACAGGACATTATATCACCAACCCAAAGAAACCCAAGCATGTAAATAGAAAGCAGGAATTCTCAGCATTGCTTCACCTGAGGCCCGCTGAACATGTTACCCGTAGGGTGACGAAACATCTGGAAATGAACCTTGCAGCTCAGTGAGCAAACCTGCATCCAGAGAACAGAAAATCAACAGGTGATGTCAGAGTAATGGAGAAAGTAATGAAATCGAAATCAGGGTTACTGTGCATGTATATAGTCATATAGCATGGAAGCAGACCCTTCGGTCCAACTCGTCCATGCTGACCAGACTACCCAATCTGACCCAGTCCCACTTGCTGGCATTTAGCCTTCCTATTTTCATATACCCATCCAGATGCCTTTTAAATGTTGTCATTGTACCAGCCTCCACCATTTCCTCTGTCACCTCATTCCATACACACATCCCCCTCTGTGTGAAAAAGTTACCCCTTAGGTCCTTTTAAAACCTTTCCCCTCTCACCTTAAACCTATGCCCTCTAGTTTTGGCTTCACCATAGGAAAAAGCTATTTACCCCATCTATGTCCCTCATGATTAAATAAATCTTATAAGGTCACCCCTCAGTCTCTGATGCTCCAGGGGAAAAAAAAACTCAGCCTGTTCAGTCTCTCCCTATAGCTCAAACCCTCCAGTCCCTACAAGATTCTTTCTGCACCCTCTCAAGTTTAACAACATCCTTCCTGGAGAAAGGCAAGAAGAACTGAAGGCAATATTTCAACGGTGACCTCACCCATGTCCTATTCAGCTGCAACATTAGAATCCCAACTCCTAGACTCAATATTCTGATGAATGAATGCCTTCTGCACCACCCTGTCTGTCAGCGACTTCACTTTCAAGGGACTATGCACTTGCACCCCTAGGTCTCTCGGCAAGACTCGCCAGGGCCCTACAATTAACTGTAAAAGTCCTGCCCAGGTTTGCCTTACCAAAAGGCAGCACCTCACATGACCTAAATTGAAGAATGCACAGGATATAGTGAATAAGACTGGGAGTTACAGACACTGAATATCATGTGGAAATATGATGTTACGGTAATAAAAAAATGTCAAGGTAGGATTAGTATTAGATATTCCAGTGTGCAAGGTGTTCAGAAAAAAAAGGAGAAAAGGGGGCTGGCAATACTTTATTAAGAAGAGCTTTATAGTGTTGGAGAAAGAGAATGGCCCAAAGTGTTTAAGGACTCAATTGATCAGACAAGAACTAAGAAACAAAAACTGTCATTGCATAGACAATAAACCAATGGAAGGATATAGAGGAACTGGGAAATTTCAGACAGGTGCAAACATTGCATGTGCCTAACCAAGAGTCGTTTAAATGTTCCTAATGTATCTGACACTACGACCATTGCTGACAGTGCATTCCATGCATCCACCACTCTCTGTGTAAAGAAGCTACCTCTGACATCTCTAATTACCTTAAAATTATGCTCTCTCGAGATTGTCATTTTCACCCTGGGAAAACATCCCTGGCTATCCACTCTATCTATGTCTCTCAACATCTTGTACACCTCCAGTCCAGACAGCATCCTGGTAAATCTCCTCTGCACCCTCTCTAAAGTTTCTCCATCTTTCTTATAATGAGGCGCCCAGAACTGAACACAATATTTCAAGTGTGGTCTAACCAGGGCTCTATAGATCTGCAGCATAACCTAATGGCTCTTACACTCAATCCCCCTGCTAATGAAAACCAACACACCATACACCTTCTCAACAACCCTATCAACCTGGGTGGCAACTTTGAGGGATCTATGGACATGGACCCCAAGATCATTCTATTTCTCCACACTGCCAAGAATCCTGCCTTTAACCCTGTATTCTACATTCAAATTTGACCTTCCAAAGTGGATGACTTCACACTTTTCCAGGTTGAACTCCATCTGCCATTTATCAGCATAGTTCTGCATCCTGTCAATGTCCCATTGCAGCCTACAACATCCCTCCACACTATCCACAACTCCATCAACCTTTGTGTCATCAGCAAACTTACTAATCCGCCCTTCCACTTTCTCATCCAAGTCATTTATAAAAATCACAAAGAGCAGAGATCCCAAAATTGATCCCTGGATAACACCACTGGTCACCAAGCTCCAGGTTGAATACTTTCCAATTACCATCACGTTTTGTTCTCTATGGCCCAGCCAATTCTTTATCCAGACAGCCAGATTTCCCTATTTTACATGTCTCCTTATTTTCTGAATGAGCCCACCATGGGGAACCTTATCAAACACCTTGCTAAAATCCACATACACCACATCCACTGCTCTACCTTCATAAACGTATCTTGTTATAGCCTCAAAGAATTCAGTAAGGTTTGTGAGGCATGACCGCCCCTTCACAACGCCATGCTGACTATTTCTAATCAAGCTATGGTTTTCCAAGTAATCATAAATCCTGTCTCTTAGAATCCTCTCCAATAATTTGCCAGGAGAAAATGAGGTCAGCAGATGCTGGAGATCAGAGCTGAGAGTGGGGCTCCAGCCTGAAACATCGATTCTCCTGCTCCTTGGATGCTGCCTGACCTGCTGTGCTTTTCCAGCACCACACTCTTGACTCCAATAATTTGCCCACCACCGACATAAGACTGACTGGTCTGCAATTCCCAGAATTATCCCTATTTCCTTTCTTGAACAAGGGAATAACATTTGCCACCCTCCAACCATCTGGAACTACTCCAGTGGACAGTGAATGTAGACCGGGACAAAGTGCATCGTTTAGTCCAGGAACCTTTGTCTATCAAACCAGGTCCTTGAAACTGAGGTAGGCTAAGTAGATCAAATGCCAGTGAGAGAACATTTAGAAGGTGGTAACCATTACATCGTCATAGAATCATAGAATCCCTACAGTGTGGAAACAGGCCATTTTGCCCAACAAGTCCACACTAACCCTCTGAAGAATAACCCACCTAGACCCATTCCACTACCATATTACTCTGTATTTGTCCTGACTAATGTGTCTAATCTAAACATCCCCAAACACTGTGGGCAATTTAGCATGGCTAATTCACCTAACCTGCGCACCTTTGGATTGTGGGAGGAAACCCATGCAGACACGGGGATAATGTCCAAACTCCACACAGACAGTTGCCTAAGGCTGGAATCGAATCCAGGTCCCTGAAGTTGTGAGGCAGCAGTGCTAATCACTGAGCGACTGTGCGAGAACTTCAAAAAGTAATCTCCGGTATGCAAATCATTAACTGAAAAGAGTCCAATTCAGTGAGGTACGAGTGGAGCTAGGCGAGTTTAACAAAAGATTGATGGGAAAAACTGTAGCTGAACAATAGACGACTTTCACAGGTGAAGTGGTTTCGGCATGGCTAAGATAGATTCACTCGAAAGGACAATGAAAGGCAAGAAAACCCAAAGCTGTCCGAAGGAAAAAATGAGATAGGAGTTATAATAAAGAAGAAAAAGTATGGTTATGACAGGAGTCAGGTAGAAACAGAACAAAGAGGAATGCAGAATGTTTAGGGGGGAGGAGAAAATGCATGTTAGGCAAATAAACTGGGTTGATGAGAAAATACTAGCACCCAATGCAAAAGGGAATCTCAAATGCTTTATAGGCACATCAGTCGTAAAAGCAGGAGTAGGTTTGATTGGAAAAAGGGGACATGAGGCATGGTTGAGTTATTAAATGGATAGTCTGTATCTCTTCACAAATGAGGGACGTGCTACCCAGACCACGGTGATGCAGGAGAATATTGTGGTAATGTCACTGGACCTGGTTATCAAGACCCAAGCTAATGTTCTGAGAACATGGATTCAAGTTATACCATGGCAGATGGTAAAGGTGAGTAGATCTCTGTAATAAAAATGCTAGCCTCACAGGAACCACTTACCTGCTATGGATTGTTGTAAAACACCACCTGCTCCATTAATGCCCATAGGGAGTGTAATGGCCTTCTTTTCATAGGACACACAGCATTGTTGCTGACACTTAACCCCACTCTGGGCAATTAGGGATGGGCAGCAAATTCTGAACTAGCCAATGACATGTTTATCCTTTGATGAATGAGAATAAAGCTCTGCCTCAAAATTGCTAAGGAGGAAATGTTGGATAGACTCACGGTTCTTAAAGTAGACAAGGCACCGGACCTGGTTGAGGATGTTGAAGGAAATGAGAGCTGAACTTGAAGGGTCACTGAGTATATGCTACACACAAGGCAGCTTGAGTATGACAGCTTGGAGGGAAGAAAGCTGAGAGAAGATCTGATAGACATTTTCAAAACCCTGAGACATCTGGATAGAATAGATAGAGAGAAGCTAGTGTCACTCATAAAAGGGCATCGATATGAAGTGATTTGCAAAATGTGATTTGAGGAATGGACTGCCTGGAAGTGTAGTGGAGGCAGTGTCCAGAAAAACATTAAAGAGGGAAGCAGATGAGAAATTAATTAGAAATGAGAGCTGAACTTGAAGGGTCACTGAGTATATGCTACACACAAGGCAGCCTGAGTATGACAGAATTGCAAACATTATGACCAACGAAGCTGGAAGGATGAGCCCAGCAATTACTGTTTAATTTCAGTGTTGAGGAAGCTTCAGAATGCAATAATCGCATGGAAAAAGGTTGATTGATTTGGAAGAGCCAGCATAGATTTCGAAAGGGGAAACCATATTTGAAGAGCTACTGGAGGCTTTTGAGTGGTAGCAGCAAGGTTCAATGAGGCTAATGTTGTTGATATGGTGTACATGGATTTTCAAGAGGGACTCGATATAGTGTCACTTTACAGACTTGCAAGAAAAGTTATGGGCAAGAAACAGTAACAATGTAGATGCAAAACTGACTAAGGATTAGGAAGCTAAGAGTGATGGTCAATGAGTATTTTCCAGGCTGGGTGAAGTTTTGTTGTGGAGTTCCCCAGGGGTCTGTCTTGAGACTCTTTATCGTTCTGATACATATTAATGCCTTGGTTCTTGGTGTGTAGGGGGCATTTTCCACGTTTATAGCTTTCTACAAAACTTGAAAACATTGTCACACTGTAAGAAAGACAGTGTCAGGCATTGACAAATTGGTGAAATGGTGGATAGGTGGCAGATGAAGTTCAATACAGAGAAGCATAAGGTGCCATATTTCAGTTGGAAGAAAACAAACAGATCATTAAAGTAATGGGTACAATGCTAAAGGGGTGTAGGAGCAGGGGATCTCGGTGTTTCTGCTCACAGGTCATTGAAGGCTGGCAGGGCAGGTGAGAAAGCAGTTACTAAAGCATGTCATATTCTGGGCTTTCTTAATGGGGGTGTCGAGTACAAGAGTAGAAGTTAATTCTGAGCCTATTCAAGACAATTGTTAGAACTCAGCTGGACTGTTGGGGCTGGGTGCCACCATTTGGGAGAATGTGGACACATTCAAGACAGTACAGAAAAAAAGTTTATAAAGGTGGTTTCAAGGATTAGAAACTGCAGTTAGGAGGATGGGTTGAAGAGGTTGGGACTGCTCACCTTGGAGGGAAGAAAGCTGAGAGAAGATCTGATAGACATTTTCAAAACCCTGAGACATCTGGATAGAATAGATAGAGAGAAGCTAGTCTCACTCATAAAAAGGCATCAATATAAAGTGATTTGCAAAATGTGATTTGAGGAATGGACTGCCTGGAAGTGTAGTGGAGGCAGTGTCCAGAAAAACATTCAAGAGGGAAGCAGATGAGAAATTAATTAGAAATAATGTGCAAAGGTATGGAGAAAAGGCAGGAGAATGGCAATTAATCACAACACTCGTTGGACAGCCATTGCAGACATGATGGCCTGAATGGCCTCTTTCTGCATTGTACCAATTCTGTGATTCTATACTTGACATTCCATTTGGTCTAATTGTTTAAAGCTCCCATTAGTTTCCTCTTTAAAATAGGTTCTAAGTGAGAACATTACAGCAGCCTCACACAGAAGACCATTATAACAAACCATTGGCGTGACCCCTCCACGTCTATCCGCACCTTGTGATAAAAATCCTGCCCAATACCTTAAAGCATATACTATTATCTTTGCTTCAACTCAAGACTTTCTCTGTTTTTTTTTCGTCCTCTCTTCCATTCTCTGACTGAGGAGGTCTTTTCCTCTGCACGTCTGGATCAGGGAATACCTAAGTAATTCAAGTGCAGTGAGACCACTTTAAGAAATGTATTGAGACAATTTGAAATAAAAGGTCAATTTGACAAAATTCCAATAACCTCCACACAAAGCTGTTACACATTGTAGACTGTAAAGAATCCTAATTAAATAAAAGACACCCTGTAGCAGGAACCTTATTTCGCCACATAGATAGTGCAATATTAAACATAATCTGCTCAGCCAAGCCACCCCTATCTGCCAAACTCATCAAGATAAGGGCTTTGCAGGCTGCATTAGTACTTCTGAGTAGCTGAGAAAAATCATCACCGAACAGATGATGACTGGTTCAAATAAAGCCTCAGAACTGACGTGGTGATAAAATTGACCACAGTTCCAACCCAACAGCAAGACCTTCTGAGGAAAATCCTTCATCATAAATGATTGTAAACTCCTGGAAAGCTGAGACATTAGGGGGTCCGCTAAATGCACTTTTGATGCTAACAAAGTTTGAAAATAGAAAAGTCGGCTTGATCTCATTTTTGGCACAGCTGACCTGTAAACCTTTATACAGTAAGAAAAAGACTTGTCACACACTCAGGCATAGAGGAACACATTAAAAGAGGAAAACAGGTTAGGCAGGCATA
The DNA here is from genome assembly GCF_047496795.1 of Chiloscyllium punctatum. Classification (NCBI taxonomy): domain Eukaryota; kingdom Metazoa; phylum Chordata; class Chondrichthyes; order Orectolobiformes; family Hemiscylliidae; genus Chiloscyllium; species Chiloscyllium punctatum. The sequence goes on along the minus strand of NC_092770.1, from coordinate 25,291,899 downwards.
CTGTATCTGTTCGAAATGACCTGACGCTTTTCAGAGATTGAAGATGAAATGCCAAACTATTGATAAAGGCGATGGAGAGCTGACAGAATGTAGCAAATCCACAGTGATGCATAATTGATTTTCACCAGCTACAGTACTCTCATCTCCTGCTTATAATGAATGCCAAATACCACTCAAGGTATCTGATGGGGCTGATTCCTGGAGAGAAATTCGACTAAAACACTTTCAAAAGTTTTCTTTCAATGTGGATCCGGAGAAGAAATCTTTGCGATTCGTGACCTCTCTTGATCTGAAGTGCTAAATCTGTGGTTTGTTTTATATCTATGAATATGGAACATTTAATCCCTTTTTTAAAATGGTGTGTAACTTAACCTGAAGTCAGTACACAAATGTGCCTCACTTCTTATGAATCTTTCATAAAACTACTAAAGAGGGTATAAACCTAAGCTGGGGGAGCTTGGACTGATTATTCTAATAACACTGACGTTATTTAATTTTTTATAGTTTTAATTTTCATTAAAATTGTATTAAAAGTGAGTTTCCTTCTATATTTGTATTAAAGATGTATAAATTTCTAACAAATGAGCAATACGCCCAAAAATTGAATTTTCATCTGAAATGTTCCATATTGACAAGTGAAAAAGAAAAGTAACCATACAAAATGAAATGTTTTTTGAATTCCTTGCTCTCCCTTTCTTACCCCTCACTGATTCCATTCATTTCAAGTGGCGACAATACCTGTCATCAGTAGCAATGTGGGATGCAGAGATAGACAACCTTAGATCCATCAATCGACAAACCAATTGTCCAAAATCTAGATTTTCTTGCACCAATTCTAGAAGAGTAAAGTTCCCAAAGAAATCTCCCTGGACCGTGGGAGCTGCACTGGTGTGTTTTGGCTCCACACTGGTTAGCTGCAATGAATGACACTGTATTGCACGCTTCAAGTCATTCTTGACATCACCTGATCTTGTTTGACCCAAGCAGCCCCTGGGATGGACTGGAATCACTGGTGTTTTTTTTAGAAACCCGTTGTCCTGTACAGTCCCAGGCATGGCAGAGATGGGGAGATTGGGTGCATTGTAGATAGGGACTTGGAATGGTGCACGTGTTGGACTTCTGTTTGCTTTTGTCCCAGGACCAGCTGAGGAGGTCACAATGCAACCATATCAACTCCTTTCAGAGGGTCCGTGCAGTCTCAGATGTTTAAAAGAATGGCAAATACTGTAGGAAGACGATCAATAACCCTTTTCCTCTCTGCCAGCATTGAGCTGGATCTATTTTCTTCTGCATATTCAAACCCTTTGCCCCCTTCCTGAATAGCTCCTGCCAGGCAGACCTCCCAATCTCTTGATTCAGAATTCATGCTCAGCTGATACACTCTTTGCTTCACTATCGGAGACCATGGGTTGGATTTTCATATCGGCAACAGGAAGCATGAGCCATTTCATGAATTTATAAACCTGGGCTTGTCATCCCTGCCTATCCTTGCTGTACTTCCACCTCCTGGGGATTTGGGCAAGCAGATGCTCTCTTCCTGACGCAGTACAGACGAGTGGACAAGATGAGGTGGACTAGTTAAAAGGCCTGCCTCAGTTTGCTTGAACATTGGATAACCTCCCTGCTATTTTGTTATGATCCCTCATTCTCACATTTAAATGCCCCACCCACCCATTTTACCATGCCCGCTCATTACTTCAATGTGACCTCATGTTCCTCCCATGACCCCAGCTCCACACTAAGTCCCCTTGTATGTCCGATGCACCCTTGCAAACCCAATGCCCAGGTATAAGCCTTTCTATGGTAGGATATCCCCCATTGTTACAACAGAGCACCTTGGAATACCTTTGAAATTAACATAAAGAGTAAACTTCTAACAATCTAATAAAACATTCATATTCAAAATATTTATTTATTATACAGCATCAAAGGCAGATAATTCTTCAATATCTCCTAAAACTGCAAGTCAAAGTGCAAAAGTAGTTCACTCCTGCAATCAAGTTTTCTGGATTTTGTGAAACTCAGCCAAGAATTCATAATCATCCTAGTTTTTGATATAAACCGCAGGAAAATGTAAATGATGGAGTTCATTGACAATTCAAGACCAGATAGCCCTTTTCTAAGCTGTAGATAGTGTTTTATTTTGTCATGTCCAGAAGTCAGAAAGAGGAAGGCACTTTTAAAAAAAAATCTATACTTTATTGCTTAAATGTTCTTAAATATTGACATTTGGCTAGACTCATTGCTGCCACTAATCATAGCCAAATCTGAAGCTGTAAGAACATTTGACAGTTATTGTCAAAATATCCTGCAGTCCTTTGAAGGCTTTCTCTACCCAGATACTTTCCAAGGAGATGCATTTTCCAAACTTTGCACCAGTCGACCAAGATAATATGGAGAAGCAAGTTCTGATTTTCCATGGTCCTCACAATGGAGACCATGATCTCAGACTGATGAGTGTTGGGTTCATAATCACAGCTTTCCTGACCCACAAAAGACTGTTAAAAATGTTGGGCTGTGAATTGGAATTTACATCCTGAATACTATCTTTTGTTTCACCTCTTTGTCCCGTTCCCACCTCCACTGGGAGATGGAAACCAAGCCACATCTGTTCCATCACATTTCCCCTTCCCTCTGAAATCTCTCCCTCATAAGTTCATCGTGCTCATTTGATCCCGACTCCAAAAGCTCTGATTAAACAACAATATATTCAGTCGATCTGCCCCATCTCATATTTGATGGCTTGTTCCATTCTTCGAAAAGAGATCATATAGCTGCTCCATCATTCAATAAAATCATAGCTGATCTTGTTGAGAATTCAGTTCCACTTACCACATCACCCTGCTCACCACAACCCTTAATTCCTTTACTGTTCGAAAAATCTAACTGTCTTTGCCTTAAAAACAGTCAATGAGGTAGTCTCAACTGCTTCACTGGGCAGGGACTTCCACAGATTCACATCCCTTTGGGTGAGGAACTTCCTCCTCAACTCAGTCCAAAATCTGCTTCCCCTTATTTTGAGGCTATGCCCCCTAGTTCCAGTCAAGATGGCTTACACCTTCTTCTATTACTTACGTTCTTATATGACAAAAATGACTGTTTTGTCTATTAAGGGCATGCTAGAGGCATTCCCTAAGTGACGGATTCTGGAAACATATTTTTATACAACTATAATGCAGTTTTCTACCTTGCAACTTTTGAAGTGTTTTGTTGTCGTTTGCTTATGAAAGCTAAAAGAGGCTCAGCTATTGCGATCTGGCGTGTAAATTGTTTACTGATGACAGTTGCTAAGTGGCTCCCTGATATAGTAATTCCAGAGGGCTGCTGAGGCCTGATTTACTGTCATCCACTGACCTGGAAAGGCAATGATCTGCCAGCACTCCTTGAGTTAGTGCCACAGCCCAACTTGGCTGAGGGAGAGCCGGTAAATATTGCATGAGCTGAAACCTAAATGGAGCTTTTGTGTAACAAAGCACTGAAGTAATGGGGAAAAAGAAAACTTCGAGCAGTGAATTATCCTGCTGGCAATCCCTGTTACTTTTTCATTGTAAAGTGAGTGGAATTAAAGCAGTCAGCGTGAGTGCATACAACTCTACCTTCTTTACATGCTTCTGCACACTGGATCACAAAATTACCCTGTATTTTAATTATTCTTGACTGTGCTAAGTATGTCTGAGGCCAATTTACCTCGTCCCATTTGCACAGTGCACCGAGGGAAATAATGGTTTAAACAATACAAGACTTGCACTTCCTCTGGGGCTAACTTAGAAACCCCAATGGCCTACTGTTATACATTTGGCATGGTTTTCCTTAAATTGTGAAAGAAAGTTAAATCTGTTGGGATAGATACAAGATTCATACTCCTCATTGTCAGTTTTACCACTGATTGAAATTGAAAATTCCCTTTCCAACTAGTAATTCAGCTCACAGCAGAGAAGTGAGGACCCAGCAGAAAAAAAGCAACTTCTATCTTGAGAAGCAGGAATAGGATAAGGCTGGAATTGGATACAGAATGAGTTTAACATGAGTGAAACATTACTCCAACCAGTCCCATTGATGTCAGCCAGTTTCCCTACCTCCTGCCCTCATTTCATCTTTAAATTCATAATTTCTTTATAAAAAGCCCTCTCCACCATCCATTAGAACAGTAAATTTGGTTAAATAATTACATTTTCTTATTAATATTTATAACCTACAGGGCTGAAAGCCCACGACTATTTTACAACACCAAAAAAGCACAATGACAGTCATCTAAAACGACCCTTTGATTTGAATGAGTGATCCAATTTGACCTGTTACATTCGGAAAAATAAACTGTTCCCCAGGCCTAAATGGATTTGAGTGGCCCACACAGTTTTGTTTTATAACTTAAATCTCAGTCTGGTACCGCAAACTTGCGGAGTCTTATTTCCATTGATAATTTTGCTCCTAAACACTTTTAGGAGTATGACTGAAATCCAGATGCTTTAATGTGGTAATCAAATATCTATTGGAACAAAAATACAATCGACTTCTTTCTATTCATAGGCCTCCAGAAATAAATTGGAAGACTCAAGAGGGTAAGGGGCAATATAAGGCCAATGGTCAAGATCACTGTGACCAGAAGAGTCGCTAGACAATATGGAAAATTACATGGATTCTGAGATGTGCATCTTTTAAAAAATATTTATTCCTCTCAGTAGACTGCTCTGCTTCCAGACGCCTCTGTTGGTTTTTTGACACTACACAAAAAGCAAGCAAAAGGAAGTAATGAGGTCAGTCTCCAGCGAGATTAGTTGATTTCGCCGAGAGTGACTTGTGAAATGGTTTTTTTTTCACAATCTGCTTTGGTTCCAGGTTGCATCAAATTGACGCTTCTCATTAAATAAAATTACAAAATGGAGGAAATCGCACCAACTTTGCGCAAACATATTCACAGTGAAACCGGTAAAAACCAACAGGATTTTCACCGATATGTTTTGAAAACCCTCGACAAGGCATTGCTATATTCTTTCCAGCCGAGCCTTCTGCATAATTCTCATCTCCCTCCCACCAATCCTCCCCGTTTGGTTTTGCCTGAGTTGACTCCACAAGTCGACTGAATCAGACTGCTCTTATCACAGCTGATCATTGAGTTAGCTGCTGTTCATTCTCCAATAAACAAAAATTTAAAATGACCTCTGTAAGTGATGGGTTTCCTTTGAGTAAGCCGCATTACAACAACATTATTACCAATTTCCCCTAATAAAATTAATTTTGTTCCGGGTAATTGTTCACTTCATTTTAAATACATACTTGTGGATTATTCTAAATGCTTACAATTCACAGGTACGCACTTGGAGAAAAAATAAACAGCAAAGAATTGCAGATGCTGGAAATGTACAACAAAAGCAGCGATTGGTGGAGAAGCTCAGGCAGCTTTCAATTTGGAAAAGTAACTTTTAGATTAGATTCTCTACAGTGTGGAAACAGGCTCTTTGGCCTAACCAGCCCACACTGACTATCCAAAGAGTAACCCACCCAGACCCATTTCCTTCTGACTAATGCAGCTAGCACTATATGCAACTTAGCATGACCAATTCACCTAACCTGCACACCTTTTCGACTATAGGAGGAAACCAGAGCACCCGAAGGAAGCCCACGCAGACACAGGGAGAATGTACAAACTCCACGCAGACAGTCGCCCGAGGCTGGAATCGAACCTGAGTCTCTGGTGCTGTGAGGCAGCAGTGTTAACCACTGAGCCATTGTGCCGCGCCATACAAGGCAATCTAAATTTCTCAACATGAACTGAGTTAGCACCAGCCTCAACAACTTGCAGAACTAATGACTCCATTTCTCACCACTGCCTTATGGCTTCATACACACTGTCTGCTAGTGTAATTGTTTTCACGTTAAAAGAGAAATATTCAGAAATGAAGGACAAAAAGACAGCTCTAAGCAAACTGATATTAACCGTGATTCCTTGGATTTTTGTTTTGGAGAAGGGGATGATGCTGATTTTGATGGCTCATCCTTAGTGTAATAGTTCTGTCATTCATTCTGCAAAGGTTAGATTAGATTACTTACAGTGTGGAAACAGGCCCTTCGGCTCAACAATGCAACCCACCCAGACTCATTCCCTTACATTTACCCCTTCACCTAACACTATGGGCAATTCATCTAACCTGCACGTTTTTGGACTGTGGGAGGAAACCCACACAGACACTGGGAGAATGTGCAAACTCCACACAGTCAGTCACTTGAAGCGGGAATTGAACCTAGGTCTCTGGCGCTGTGAGGCAGCAGTGCTAACCACCATGCCACCGTGCCACCTAAAAGGTTATGTTGAAAGAGATGGTGCCCGAATACAAGGTCAAATTTACCAGCCTACCTTTTCAAGTTAGAAGTATAACAGATCCAAGAATTATGGTGTAACTGTAAAGAAATCAGGCAACAATTGTAGTAGGGTAACTATTGGAAATGCAGAATATTGGACTGTCTGTGCAATTATCAATTAACTATAGAATATATAATATTTTACTTTCCTTTAATTAGGGTGAGAGTGTACAGCTGAGGAACCTTTATCTCATTAACTGCCATTTCATGTTGTAACTTAATCAATTTATTGTTACAATGAACCAAAAAACTGCAGATCCTGGAAATTGAAAAACAGAAATTGCTGGTGAAAATCAACAGGTCTGGCATCAATGTGTGAAGACAAAGCCGAGTAGCATTTTGAGTCTAGTGACACTTTATTTCATGAGTTATAATTTTAAATATTTAACAAGAAAGTGCATAAATATTGTAATTCACATGTACAATAATAATTGAATTTTCACAATGTTACATCATTTTGAATACAGGTTAATTAAAGAATGACAAACTTGCATTTATATAGCACCTTCAGTGACATCATGACATTCTAGGTGCTTTATAGTCAATTATTTTGTGACATGGTCTTTTATGGAGGATACCTGACAACCAATTTGTGTGAGTTTCTGGAATGAGAACCATCTAGTCTGCAAAGTTAGAGTCTTATCAAAGACTCCATGCAGTCAATGATGGAGTGAATAGACTGGTATCAGAAATACACCCTTTTGTGTCAACATAAACTTCTACAATCATGGATTCAAAGGTCCTGAAGGCAGTACGATGGTGGGCTGAGAGAGGGTAAGAGTAGAAGGTGGAAGATGGAGTAGGATTTGAGGTAGCTGGGAGGATCTGGGGTGATAGTTGTGATAGGGTACTCGCCCTTTGGGGGTAGAGTACCAGGCGGGTGTGGGAGAGGGTGCCAAGTTGGGAAGAACGCAGGATGTCAGATGGGTGAGCGAGAGGAGGATGGTGTGTGGCAGTATGATGGTGGATGGGTGGGCGAATAGGAGGACAAATAAGTGGGCATGGAATGGCAGGTAAATGGGTGAGTGCTTACGGTGGGTAAATGGAGCTTGGGTTGGACTTGGCAAGTAGGCTGCCAGGACCCGGTTTGTTGTGGGCTTCGGGTCCAGGTGGGAGTCATGCTCAGAGTGAGGTGGGGGAGAGAGTGAGTGTGGGATTGTGTCAGCCTGGAGGGTTGGAGTTATAGTTCTTTGTCAGTTCTGAGCCAGCAGGGAGAGGAGGGTTGGCTCAAGTCCAGTGTGGGATCAGTCCTGAGTGAGGCTAGGGTTCAACATCAGAGTTGGAGCGGGTGGTTACATGGCCAGTCTGGACCAGTGGTGGGGGGGTTTTGGATGGGGTCTCATCCAAGTGGTGGTGGTAGGTGAGTGTTGTTTGTCTGTGGGGATGGTCAGCTTTATTGTTCACCTGGATTTGATTCCTCTAACATTTCCTGCCTAACTATCCGGTAAGTAAATCACATCCACTTGGAGTCTCCAACTCAATCTCAGAGTTAGGGATTTTTTTGAATGGTTCCAAATGCCGGGTAATTGTCCATTTCAACTTCCCGTGAATTATTGCACAGATAGCTCATTCCAATCTTTGTGTAGTCCCAACAAATATCATCCAGGGTTTGTCTGGTCTCTAACCTTTTGGACCAGTATCTCAAAGGAGAACACCCCTTTCAGCAGTGAACTGGTGCATTGAACTTATTGTCTGTGCCCATGTCCTAGAGAAGGATTTCAATCCGCTATCATAGAATCCCCTAAGTTGTGGAAGCAGGCCATTCAGCCCATCAAACCCACACCGACCCTCACAGAGAATCCCATCCAGCCCCAGCCCCCTACTCTATCCCCATAACTTGTATTTCCTATGGCCAATCCACCTAAACTGCACACCTTTGGACTGTTGGAGGAGTCCAGAGTGCCCAGAGGAAACCCACACAGACACTGGGAGAATGCGCAAACTCCACACAAACAGTTGCCCATGGGTGGAATCAAATCCAGGTCGCTGGCATTGTGAGGCAGCAATGCTAACCACTGATTCTGGATTAGTGGTGCTGGAAAGGCACAGCAGTTCAAGCAGCATCCGTGGAGCAGCAAAATCAACGTTTCGGGCAAAAGCCCTTCATCAGGAATAAAGGCAGAGAGCCTGAAGCGTGGAGAGATTAGCTAGAGGAGGGTGGGGGTGGGGAGAAAGTAGCATGGAATACAATAGGTGAGTGGGGGAAGGGATGAAGGTGATAGGTCAGGGAGGAGGGTGGAGTGGATAAGTGGGAAAGAAGATAGGCAGGTTGGCTGTGGTAGCGAGTTTGTTTCAGGACATGGTTGAAAAGCTTCAGAGCAGAGGAAATGAGCTGGGAGTTGCAGTGGGAGAGGGACTCCCTGAGATTCTTGTAGAGAGAGGAGGAAAACTTCTTCAAGGCAGGCATCCTTGCAAGAGGATTCGCAGTAGGGTTAAAATCAACTAGCAGAAAGTGAAAAATTGTAGATGCTGGAAACCAGATTTTGGATTCACCACTGAGCCAACGTATCACTCCAATCTTCCCTTAGAAATATGATTCTCATCGTGTGAGCAATAACCAACACAGACTTTCCGAAGATCTCTCCTTCACAGAGTCACAGAGTCATTACAGTGTGGAAGAAAACCATCTGGCTCATCACAACTTGCATCAGTTCTCTTGCCTAGTACCAATCTCCTGTTTTTTTCCCATGTCCCTGCTCACTATTTCCATCCAAATAATCATCCAATACCCCTTCAGAATGCCCTCAATTGAACCTGCCTCCACCATGTTAAATGAGAGGTGTTGCATTTTGGTAAAACAAGCAAGGGCAGGACTTGCATAGTTAATAGTAGGGCCCTGAGTACTGCTGTAAAATAGAGAGACCTAGAGGTTGAGGTACATAGTTATTTGAAAATTGCATCACAGATAGACAGGGTAGTGAAGAAGGTGTTTAGCACACTTGCCTTCATTGCTCAGACCATTAAGAATAGGACTTGAGAAGAAATGTTGAGTTAGGACAAGACATTGGTGAGGCCACTTTTGGACTTCTATTTACAGTCTGATCACCCTCCAAAGGAAGGATATTAATACATTATACAGAGGTCAACAAAGATTTACTAGAATGTTGCCAGGATGGGAGGGTTTGAGTTATAGGGAGAGGCTGGGACTTCTTTCCCTGGAGTGTAAGAGGTTGAGGCTGACCTTAAAGAAGTTTATAAAATCATAAGGTGCATAGATAAGGTGTACAGCAAAGGCCTTTCCCCTAAGGTGGGGCAGTTCAAAACTAGAAGAGAAGGATTTATAAGGGACCTGAGGGGCAACTTTTTCACACAGAGGGTGGTTCGTATGTGGAATGAACTGCCAGAAGAATTGATGGGTGTAGGTACAGTTAAAAGACATTTGGAAAGGTACATGCATAGGAAAGGTTTAGAGGGATAAGGGCGAAATGTAGGCAAGTGGGACTAGTTTAATTTGGGATATCTGGTCAGCATGGACAAGTTGGACCGAAGGGTCTGTTCTGCGCTGTATGAGTTTACGGCTCTTCGTTTCCAGGTAATGCATTCCACACTCTTACTGTTCACTTTGCTTGATGTCACCTTTGATCAAGCCTCTTTTGTTCTTGTTTCCTTTATGTGCAGAAATGGTCTCTCTCTAATAACTCCACCCAGCCCGCTCATGATTTTGAAAACATCTATCAAATCCCTTCTCAACCTTCCTCTCGCCAAGGAGAACAGTCAGAATTTCTTCAATCTAACCAGGTAGCATCGTTAAATGTTTGCTAGTCTTTGAACCATGGCTAATGCTGTAAGTTTTACAATAAGCAGAATGGGGAGTCAGGCTCCAACTCTGTCATAGCCAGAATAGGCATGGGGTACCACATTGACAGGGTTAATTTGACCACTAGCTGTATAACTACATCAGCTAACTAGCTATCCTTCAGCGTCCTATGTTTTCATGATAGAAATCACATGGAGTCACAGGTAGATAGGATAGTGAAGGTGGCATTTGGTTTTGCTTTCCTTTATTGGTCAGAGTATTGAGTACAGGAGTTGGGAGGTCATGTTGCAGTTGTACAAGACATTGGTTAGACCACTTTTGGAATATTGTATGCAGTTCTGGTCTCCCTTCTATAGGAAGGATGTTGTGAAACTTGAAAAAGTTCAGAAAAGATTTACAAGGATGTTGCCAGGGTTGGAGGATCTGAGCTATAGGGAGAGTCTGAACAGGCTGGGGCTGTTTTCCCTGGAGCATCGGAGGCTGAGGGGTGACCTTATAGGGGTTTATAAAATCATGAGGGGCATGGATAGGCTAAATAGACAAGTTCTTTTCCCTGGGGTGGGGGAGTCCAGAACTAGAGGGCATAGGTTTAGGGTGAGAGGGGAAAAACGTAAAAGGGACCTCTGGGGGCAATTGTTTTATGCAGAGGGTGGTACATGGATGGAATGAGCTGCCAGAGGAAGTGGTGGAGGCTGGTACAATTGCAACATTTAAAAGGCATCTGGGTGGGTATATGAACAGGAAGGGTTTGAAGGGATATGAACCAAATGCTGTCAAATGGGACTAGATTAGGTTAGGATATTTGACAGGCACGGATGAGTTGGACCGAAGGATCTGTTTCTGTGCTGTACATCTGTATGACTCTATGATTCTAAAGAAAGTCACCATAGTCCTACTAGACCATATATATCTCTCATTAGAGAGATGATCGGTGATAGTTTTGTCTGAGGATCACCAAATCTCAGATGTGGGGAAAGAAAGAGTAAGAAGGAGAATTCTTGCTGGTGACCTCAGTGGGATGTGGGAATCAGCCGATGCTGTTGGTGTTTTCTCGACATTACTGACCAACCATCCAGTCAGCTGAGCTAACTGGAGTCAGCCATTTGAGCCTGTTCCGCTATCCAATGCAATCGTGGCTTTCTCTGCCAAGTCAAAGTTGTAGCCAGACACACCCATAATTAAAACACAGTACTGCCGGGTACTTCAGAGAATATTGAATACTGAAGTCTCTTAATTTTTTTCTTTACATCATCAAAAGTCTTCCATTTCTTAATTAGGGCCCCAGAAAAGTCTTGAAAAAAACCTTTTGCTCGAACCTTTATAAAGCAGAGCCTGTTGGACCTCTTCCTAGTCTTCTGGATGTTTCTATTATTAACTGTTTCTCTTTGTAGTGCTGGAGTCGCACTAGGACCGAGCAGGGGCACTGATCTGACCCAGACCTGCCCATCACAACCCGGTGGGCCCGCTCCACACTCATCTGGACCGACTCAATCTCCAGCCCCAACAACTCCCGGAGCCACCTCTCAAGAAATTCAGCCGGGTTCTCGCCCTCCTCATGCTCTGGAAGACCCAGGACACGTAAGTTTTCTCCTCCGAATTTGTTTTCCGAGGTTATCTATTTGTTCTTTAGCCCTACACAACTGTATATAACTTCTTTTTGACTCTCAGTATAAAAGACGGGATAGCTGAAAACTCACACAAATACTTGAGTATTTAGAGATTAATGGGAGTTGTTGGTCGGTTCGATGAGCTGGTTGATTTTTTTTGCAAACGTTTTGTCTCACTCCTGGGTGACATCGTCAGTGCTGTGTAGCCTTCAGATGAAGCGCTGTCATTGTGATTCTGCTCCGAGTTTACATGGTCCTGTCTGTTGAGGCGGGTGTTTCTACTAATGGTTTTGTACTGTAGTGGTCTGTAGGTGGGGTCTACTTCAACGTGTTCATTTATGGAAACGATGGATGAATACCAGGCCTCCTGGTATTCCTGAGCTTGGCTTTGTTTAGCCTGTCTCAGTATATAACATTGTCCCCAGTTGAATTGGGTGCCTTTCATTGTCAGTATGTCTTTTTTTAGATTCCCTACAGTGCGGAAACAGGCCCTTCGGCCCAACAAGTCCACACCGACCCTCCGAAGAGTAATCCACCCAGACCCATTCCCCTACTGCCTACTAATGCACTTATCACTATGAGCAATTTAGCATGAATAATTCACCTAACTCGCACATCTTTGGACTGTGGGAGGAAACCGGAGCACCTGGAGAAACCCATGCAGACACGGGGAGAATGTGCAAACTCCACACAGACAGTCACCCGAGGCTGGAATTGAACCTGGGTCTCTGGCACTGCAAGGCAATAGTGCTAACCACTGAACCACTGTGCCGCCCCATATTGATGTGAGTAAGGACTGGTCCAAGTTACAGATCTTCACTAAAAAGAGGTTATTAGACTAAAATAGGCAATTTGCTTTCAACTGGTGGCTCCTACTAATTGAGAAACAAAACCATACTATTTTAGTCAGGTAGGACATTTCAATTAAGGTGATACTCCTCATTTAGCTGCTGTGCAATCTGCTTCATGAAGAAACGGCAGTCTGATCATTATTATTATGTCATTGAATTGTGGTGCCAGTAAAAAGAAGAGAAAGCCGAGTAAGCAATCTTAACAATCCATCATCTAAAGGAAGATCGAGCTCAGAAAGTGGCTTGTCAAATACAATTGACCGACCAGACAATAAGTTGCTTTCTTAATGGTTGACAGAAAGACAAACTGAACTAGAGTGTTGGTAAGATTTCTTATATCTGGGCATTATCAGCACAAGACATGGGTGAATTCTGTCCAGTAACATCGATGTAATTTGGAGAAATGCAGGCAATTATACGTCAAATATGTATTTGCAAACAAAAGCTCTTTTAATTTAATACCATTTTTAACTTGCCTTGAATGGTGTCCTTTATTGTAGAGATCTTCTTTCTCCAAGTTATTTTTGTTGAGTGTTATGAAATGTCTAATCAAATATATGCCACCAGCGTTTTATCTTTTAACCCATTATTCCATTCCACTGTAATTGTTCTGTCATCATATCTTTATAATTATCTTTAGTCACTTTCAAGGCATTAGTTTCAAACCCAAAATAACCCTCAAGGCTTATTTGAAATTAGAGTCATTGTGTCATAGAGGTCTACAGCACAGGCCAAAAGCAAGCAGCCAAATATTCAAAACCAAATTCGATCACATTATGGCCATTCTTACCAAGAGGATGCTTTCCAATGAGATAATTAATTACTCTTCTCTCAATGTCATTGGCAGGTCTAAGATAGCCTATTCCCTCATTGAATCCAGGGTTCATTGTCCTAAGAAGCTAACATGATTATACTCAATGAACGTGTCCTCAAAATTACCTTTGTCTATCTGAAGATTAGAATCACTCATGATTATCGCAGAATCTTTATTTCAAGACCCACACTATTTCTGAATCTCGATTCTGTCCTACTGCATAACATCTGTTCAGAGATTTACAAAGGAGTCCCACAAGTCACTTCTTTCTCTTGCTTTCTTTTTGTTTCCATTCACACTCATTAAATATTTGAATCTTCTGAGCTAAGCTCATGTCTCACTACTGAAAAATGTGTTGCTGGAAAAGCGCAGCAGGCCCGGCAGCATCCAAGGAGCTGGAGAATTGACATTTCAGGCATAAGCCCGTCTTCAGGAAACCTGAAACGTCGATTCTCCTGCTCCTTGGATGCTGTCTGACCTGCTGCGCTTTTCCAGCAACACATTTTTCAGCTCTGATCTGCAGTCCTCACTTTCTCCTCATGTCTCACTACTGCACTGATCTTATCCTTTACTATTCCACTTTATTTGACTGTCTTTCTATTCTTCCAAAATGCTAAATGTCCCTAATATTAAGTTCCTAGCATTGATCATGTTGCAATTATGTCTCCTTCATTACTATTGGAGCATTCCCATTTGTTTTTGTTAATTTCTATCAAACTGCCCATTTTTTGTGTTTTAATTTGCTAATGCAGTGTCCAAACAGATGAGGAGACTTCAACTTTTAGCATTTCCCCTCCTCAGATCTTTTTCTAATGGGTGAATTCTCACATTTGTGCAATCTGTACCACCCCAACACACTCTGGTTATTATTGCGGCATCATTGCCCTAACTCATTACCTTGACCTTTCTTGCTGGCTGTCTCAATTTCCTCTCATGTGAACTCTCTCTGTACTCCATCCCTACTCCAGCACGATTGACTTCAAAGCTCTGATGCTGGCCCTGGTTTTAAAAATAACCTGGACACTGTAGTAACTTAGATTTTATTTCTTCTCATATGGAACATGGGCATCTGTGGCTGCACCAGCATTTGTTGTTAGTGCCTAGTTGCCCTTCAGATGATGCCTTCTTAAACCACTGCTAACCTAGTTATCCAGAGCGTTTGATTGAAAAGCCAAAGAATGTGACTTTGAATTTGATTCAGTTTAAGCAAAATGAGCAAATAAAGACACGGTATCAGTATAAGTGATCGTGAAGATGTAGCATTGTTAAAAATCTAACTGCATCGCCTCTTCAGTCAGGCGAGACAGTGATGTGATGGCAATGTCACTGAATTAGTAACGTAGCAGTACAGAGGTTCAAATCCTATCTGTGGTAGATGGTGAAATTTGAATTCAATAAAATCTGGAGAAGAGAATAGGTTTTATATTCAGAATGGGAGGCGATGGAATTTGAATAAGTAAAAGCCTGGAGTTTAAACAAGAAATTGGCCTGAATGGTAACTAGTGTAAAGACCCATATGGTTCACTCATGTCCTTCAGGAAGGGGAATGTCGGTCTGGCCCACATGTGACTCCTGTCCGACATCAGTGCAGATGACACAACTGTGAACTGGTGGCCTGGCAAATCATCAGGTCACCTAGGGATGGACAAAGCTGCCAGCAATGCTCACATCCCAAGAAGAACTCATAAAATGGCTCTCACGTTTGCCTGCACCCAATCCTTCATTTGGACATGCAAGTATTGTGAGCTCTCAAATTGTCAATCTGAAATTCCACACCCAACATTACCAAAGCTGAACAACTGAAGAAAGCTTACAACATCGAGAATAATACTTTGGTACTTAACAGATTAGAAAATATGTACGCACAAAGCTGTGGGTATTTGAGGTTAGCTAGGTATCTACAAAATCCTTTGTGCGTTTAGCATCTTTAAAGCTTAGTGTTTAAATTGTGTTCATAAGAATTTAATATTAGTGCAAGCAAATGCAAGTGGAAATGAATGAATTGCATTTATAGACAATAATAACGAAGGAATTACTAAATAATTAATCACAGGAAGTAATTTCTTGTTTTCAAAAATCAAGTTAAGCCCAAGTATTTAATTAATTCTTGCCTCAATTGACCAATTACTTCAATAATTAAACAATAGATAATTAATAAGTTAATTCAATAATTAATTAAAATCATCGCACTGCAGGCAGTGTATCAGAATTATAGATCTGGGTGACTTTAACATTGAGAATGCTCCAGACTGCCACATTAGCAGTCTATGTCTCTACGTCAAGACTGTAAGGCCATAAGATATTGGAGTAGAACTAGGCCATTTGGCCCATCGTTTGATCATTGACTGATATGTTTCTCAACCTTATTCCTGTAACTCGTCTCTCCATAACCCTTGATTCCTTTACTAATCAAGAACCTATCTATCCTTGTCTTAAATATGCTTAATGACTTGGCCTCTATGCCAAAGGATTGCACAGATTCACCAGCCTCTGGCTGAGAAATTCCTCCTTGTCTCAGTTCAGTGTTGTCACTTCACTCTGAGGCTCTGCCCTTGAGTCCCAGTCTCTCCTACTAGTGGAAACATCTTCTCCATGTCCACTATATCCAGGCCTTTCAATATTCAATCAGATCCCACCACATCCTTCTAAATATCATCAAGTACAGGCCCAGAGTCCTCAACCGGTCCTCATGCGACAAGCCCTTCATTCCTGGGATCATTCTTACAAACCTCCTCTGGACCCTCTTTAACACCAGCACATCCATCTTTAGATACGGGGCCCAGAACTGCTCACAATGTTCCAAATGCAGTCTGACCAGAGCCTTATACGGCCTCAGCAGTACATCCCTGCTCTTGCACTCTCTCCTTGCTTAGCAGTATTTAAGCTGAATTGGAGTTAAAGACATGTCAATGTGGGAGCTGGTTGAATGGCTAGATAATTCATTCCAGATTACAATGCCAGAAGTTGGAGGAAGGAGAGTGCAACTGTCAGCCAACTAGATCTAGGGAGATACAAGGTAAATGCAGACCCTCTCCAACAGGAACAGAAGCCTTAACTCTGAAAGGATAATGAAAGATACAAACCTAGTCAAAGCATTTGGGGCAAAATAGTTATTAGGATTCTATCATCAAAGAAATATAATATTCTTTGCAGTAAGGTCTGAAAGATTATGGTGCCAGATTAAAGAGCATCTTGAAAAGGTTATAAAAGAAATGACAAAACGAGAGAGAGAGAGAGGGAGAGGATCTAGATTTCTCCATATGGGTACCAACAATATCAGAAAGATTGGCGTAAAATCCTGTTCGGGGAGTATCCTGAGTTGGGAGCTGGATTGAATAAGCAAGGGCTCAGAGCTAATAACCTAGTAAATGTGAGCAATGTCAGATGGATATTAACAAAAGGACAAGCAGATGAGTAAAATCAGTACGTGACTGTAAGGGTGGGGTGGAAAAGAGTGGCTTATCTTCATGGGACAATGACAACAATATAGGGATAGGGAGGAGCTGAACTACAGGAACTGGTCTTCACCTGATCTGGGATGTGGTCAGGATCCTTGTAGAGCAACATGGGGTAAGAAAGCTACAAGAACTTGCTAAAAAAAACTAAGAAATAATTTATTAGAAAAGAGGAGGAAAAGCCAAGCTGAAGGAAGGAATAAGGATAACACAAATGTCTGGAGATCAGTTGAGGTCATGGAATGCACAGAGGAATAATAAATGAGTACAATTTAAACTTTTCAAACAGTTCAAATAAGAGGACTGGAGGCAGTAATTTGCAATGAGAATCTACATATAGGATGGATGGTTGAACCATGGTTACCAAAACAGCATGATAGTTAAATATTTCAAGGTTTTTAACAGTTTTGTCAAGAGTGCAAAGTGAATACGTGGAGTGGCTATAACAGTTAAAAATAATATGACAGCAGTTTGAAAAAAATGTAACAAGCAGTTACAATTCAACATACAAGTAAGATACAGAATATATGGATGGAATTAAAAGATAAGAAAGGATTTATCACCCTGATAGGAGTACACCAAATATTAGAAGGGGATTGAAGGAAGAAACATGCAGTCAAGTAAACGTGGTGAGTATAAAATAAATTAAACAAACTGGTAAGGAAGAAGTAATGAAAGGAGACAAGGTAATTGCTCATCAAGCATTTAAAGGCATAAAATATTAAAGCAATTTTACAGTTTATGCAGCAATCTATACTATATTAAAACCAAACTACATGAACTGGAGCTGTTACTGGGTAGAGAAGTTCTGGATATTGTAGAAATGACTGAACCATAGCTCTGTATAAAACCATATAATAACTATTGCTATCGTGTACACAAGGACCATCTCTCATTCAGTGTGTAATCCAGGAATGACTATTGCCTGATTTGGATTGGGAAATGAACCTAAAGAGCTAGGGAATGTAAGAGAAGGAGAGCACTAGAGGAAGTGTGCAGTCGTGGTATTAGCAGTGAACCAGTAATCCTGAAAAAGTGAGGACTGCTGATGCTGGAGAGTCAGAGTCAATAATTGTAGCACTGGAAAAGCACAGCCGGTCAGGCAGCATCCGAGGTGCAGGAGAGTCGACATTTCAGGCATAAGCTCTTCATCAGGAATGTAGTGAGGAGTAAGGTGGTTGAGAGACAAAAAGAAGGATGGGGATGGGGATGGGGGGGAAAGGTAGCTGGGAATGTGATAGGTAAACACAGGTGGGAGGTGAAGGTGATATGTCGGTGGGGTGGGTGAAGCAGATAGTTGGGAAGGAAGATGGACAATAGGACAGTTCAAGAGGGAGGTGCCGAGTTGGAGGGTTGGATCTGGAGTGAGGTGGGAGAGGGGAAATGAGGAAACTGGTGAAATCAACATTGGTGCCATGTGGTTGGAGGGTCCCAAGGCGGAAGATGAGGCGCTCTTCCTCCAGACATCGGGTGGCTTGGATTTGGCAGTCGAGGAGGCCCTCAACCTCTTACGGTCCAGTGAAAACAATTCCAGCCTAACCATCTCCTCCTTGTAACTCCAACGCTCCATTTCCAGCAACATCCTGGTAAACCTTTTACCCTCTCCAGCTTAAAAATATCCTTCCTATAACAGGGTGACAAGAACTGGACACTGTACTTCAGAAGAGGCCTCACCAACATTTTGTACAACCACAACATGACTTCTCAACTCCTATACTCGAAGATCTGAGTAATGAAGGTAAGCGAGTCACCGTGCCTCAGGTGAGAAGAGAGGGTTGGGAAGGTCAGACGTTCATGGTAACTTCAGCAGGTGTGGATTAATTTGCTTTGTTGGCTGGAGGGCTGGTTTGAAATGTAGTGCGATACCAACAGCATGGGTTCAATTGAAGAAATAATTTATACACTAAAGGAGAGGGGAAAA
Source organism: Chiloscyllium punctatum (assembly GCF_047496795.1). NCBI lineage: Eukaryota > Metazoa > Chordata > Chondrichthyes > Orectolobiformes > Hemiscylliidae > Chiloscyllium > Chiloscyllium punctatum. Next base: position 25,273,137 of record NC_092770.1, on the reverse strand, counting down.
AAAGGAACACAAAAACTAGGGGAGACATTAAAAAGAAACCTTCAAGAAAATGAAAAGAATAATAAAATAAAACTATCAAAGAATGTAAAAGAAATAACAATATATTCTACAGGCAGAGAAATAATACAAATTAAGTTAGGGTTTGACTATTAAAAGACAAAGATGTTAATTCCAAATGTCTTCACAGAAATATTGAATAATCTTTTTTTGTTATTAAAAGTGATTGAAATTAGCACATCACTAAGGAATGAGTTTATAGAGTTAATTGAGTTTATTGGGACAGAAAGGAACATAAAATTGATAAACCAGTTGAATTGTAATAGGACAATAAGGTTTGAATCATATAACCCACACAAACAGACAAACAGTCAGACACACACACGCACAAACACACATAGACACTCACTCTCTCTCTCTCACACACACAGATACACACACACACACACTCACAGGCATGCATGCACACACACACAGATACACGCACACAGATACACACACACACACAGACACACATACACACCCTCTTCTCTCTCAAACACACACAATAATAGACCCACAGGCAACATGGACTCTGTTAGATTATGTTTCAGTTTTAAGTTTATGTTTTTATGTTTCATCTGATTGAATTCCTTTAAATAGGTGATGTGAAAAATAGTGAAGGGTAATATAGTAAAGTTGTATTCTTTGACTTTGAGAAGACTGTAAAGAAACTAATACATTCAGGCTCCATACAAAAAGTTAGTGCATGTGGAGTCAGGGTACAAGTAATGAATGTCTCTACTCATGGGAGAATCCAAAACTGGAGGCCATCCACATCATAATATATCCAAAATCGAAAATTTCTTTACTCAAAGACTGTGTGACTTGATATCACAGGAGTTGATAGAGGGCAAACTACTTTGATGCTTTCAAAAGGAAACTAGATGAGTGCATAGACAGCCGATAGAAAAGGAAGCCAAAAGGCTGAGATATGAGGGGAATGAGAGGAGATTTGTAAGGAATGTAAAGTCTTGCACAGAGCAGCTGGACTGACTGCTCTGCTTCTGTGATGCACATTCTACGTAAGTCAATGTACAAGGAGCCTATTACAAAAACACAAGAGAACTATTGTTAGTAAAACAAAGAACTGCCGATGCTGAAGATCTGAAAAATAACTCCCTCCCCACCCCCCAAACAAAAACAGAAATTGATGGAGACACTCATCTGGCAGTGAATGTGGAGAAAGAAAACAGATTTAATCTTTTGAGTCCAGTGACCCATCTTCAGCAGCGTTTTCTTATGAAATGTCAGTCGACTTGAAATGTTAACTCTGTTTTCTGACTACAGATGTTGCCAGACGACTGAGGATGCTATCCTTTGGGCTGAACTAAAGCTGGCTCGAATAGAACTTTTCAAAAGAGTGTGAAAAAGAGCATGAGAAAATACTTGGTTACACATTAACTCATTAGGGTATGGAAAGTGTTGCCTGGAAGTGTGCTGGAGGCAGGTTCAATTGAGGCACCCAAGAGGTTAATTGGATGCATTTTTTTGGATGATAATGATGGACAGGGGTCTGGGAATGAGGCCAGAGATTGACACTGGATATTAGAACCCGGCTGGCGAGGAGGGTGGTACAGTGTCTCAGTGGTTAGCGCTGTTGCCTCACAACACCAGGGACTTTTCCAGCCTCGATTCAATTCTAGCCTCGGCCAACTGTCTGTGCGGGGTTGACACCTTCTCCAGGGTTTCCTTTGGGTGCTCCAGTTTCCTCCCACAGTCCAAAGATGTGCACGTTGGATAGGTTGGCTGTTGGAAATCCAGAGTTGTAGGGATTTGGTGGGATGCTGTCCAAAGGGTTGGTGCAGACTCAGTTGATCAAATGGCATCTATCAGCACTGTAGAGATTCTACAAAGAGAGCCAGGGCTGGCATGATGGGCCAAATGGGCTGCTCCTGCACCATAATAATTCTGTGATTTTGAAATCTCCTATAAACTACAATCTATAATAACTTAAACATAAATTCACATTAACACCAAGATCAATGGAATGGTAACTTAAGAACACAACACATTGAGAGGACGCTGAATAATTGTGATGGTACTGTGCTTTAGTTTGCTTTTTAAGTTGGAAGGGGATGGTGCTGTTGTTAATGATCATTGAAGTTATGTTTCCATGATATCTTCCTGCTCACTAAACAACAGCTGTGAGCAAATAATAATGAGGATAATGAAAGAAAGTCAAATCAAATCATGAATTTACAAATGGAATTGAGAAATTTAGGAAGTTAGAGAGGGGGGTGACCGTTCCTGGTGTATATCAGAAAGATCACCACCACTTTGATTCAATTTGTTTGCCACTGGCCTGTTACGTCACTCTCGTTGTATAACGCAATAGTTCTGAAGAGGTTCATTTTCATGTTCCATTAGCTCCACCCATTCCCCTGCTATCACAGGGATTAGATATATCTATGAATTCGAGTGGTGTTGGAAAAGCACAGCAGTTCAGGCAGCATTGTATACTGTATTCCTGATGAAGGGCTTTTACCCGAAACGTCGATTTTCCTGCTCCTCAGATGCTGCCTGACCTGCTGTGCTTTTCCAGCACCACTCTAATCCAGAATCTGGTTTCCAACATCTGCAGTCATTGTTTTTACCTTAGCTATATCTATACCAACTCTCTAATGTCCCAGAAATTATATCTGACCAATGTAGTTCTACTTATCATGCAACAAACTCTATTGTTATCTAAAAACAGTGTATTTTCAGTCGTATTACATACTACAGTGATGTACCCCTTACCACCAGTCACTGGACAGGCCCAAAACAAGACAAAGACATAATAGGATTAGTGACAGGGAACCAGTTTGAACGACCCTTACCTCAGGACAAAACATTGATTGAGGCAGCAACTTATCACCAGGTGCTCATCTGGAAAAATACCATAAACAATACATTTGCACACCTCCACGGATCCACTTTGTCGAGTTTGCTCTTTCACTTTTCCTCAACATGAAGTGATGCACTCTGAAAAGGCAACAAAATCTCTAAAGTCACGAAAGCAGTTCAGTTCTGCACAGTAACACATGAAGAAAACAAACTAAACCACAGGCATCTCCTGATTGGGCACTTGAGGGACTAGAAGGATCTATTGACTGAACGGACCCATAATTAACTTCAGAAGAAAAATCTCAGACTGTGGTAATCCCCCTGTGTGCCTTGGTGGCAGCTGCCCCATCAGCACTTGGATCTGGACCTTGGAATGTTTCAGTCTGCAACACTCAGGGTCAACTCAGTGTTCTGGAAGACCAACAAGTTGCAGACAGATCAAAGTGCATCTGTGTTGGTCTTCCAGGTACTGCTGATGTTTATCTCAGTTTACATCCTGGGGAACAGACCATGGAATATGCAATCCCATGTCACGAAGCCACTCATGATGAACCTGCATCTTTCCTTTGCAAAGGCACACTTCAGAAGGAGATGTGTGATGGTCACTACCCCTCTCACAATTGCTTCAAGGGCATTTTGTGATGGCACAGACCAACCAGGCACATATGAACACACTCACAGGTAGTGCCCTTTTCCACCAGCCAAACGATGTCCTGGTGCTTGTTGGAAAGTCCTAGTGATGAGGCATTCTGCCAAACGACTTTGAGAGTCTGCTCAGGGAACCATGTGTTAGGATCCACTCTCTCCTTTTCACGCAGGGTCTCAAGGATGCAATGTATTGACCACTTCCTGATGGACTAGTGGTCAAAGGTGTTTTTTATTTGTAAATTTCTCCACGAAGGACAAGTGATACAGAACAATCCAACTACTTGAAGTGTCCCACATCAGTGAAGCTAGGCCCATCCTTCCCAAAACCGGGGACAGGTGGAACCTTGGTAATTTGTGACACTTGGTGTTTGCGTACCGAGGGTCTACACACAGCTTGATGCAACCACAAACAAAGGTGGCCATCAGGGTGAGGGTGGTGTTGGATTTGTTCTTCCCCCCACCTTATCCAGAGTCGGACATGGAGTCGCTGCGGACACAGTCTATCGTAGAGACCTTCAGATGAAGTCAAAGATGGCTCGGGGGACCGTAATTGTGCAGCATCAAAGGCATGGGCCAGGCACGTGCCATGTACAAAATTAGTGAGACACTCCCAACAAAGTCTTGCAGGGAAAGATATACCATTGTCTCCATCTATTGTCCATGAGGATCTATGACAAGCTTGCACCCTTTAGGTCAAAGTGGAAGCACCCAAAATTCCAGAGCGGGTAAGAGAACAATAACATAGCCTTGATAAAGAAGCACCATCACAAGATTTGACACTCACAGCCAACATCTCAGATACTGGAGTTACACTTACATTGGGGAAACCTATAGAATTGGATTCAGAATAAGTGGAGGAAAGGGCTAACCATATTTCTGCTCTAGAAATACCCACTGAGCACATACAAAAGGGGCTACATCACAGTAATGTCAAATCTCATGGAACAGGAATACAAACAGACATTGCTGGAGAATCTCAACATGTCTGGCACTATCTGTGGAGGGAGAAAAAGAGTTAATATGTTGAGTCCAAAACAATTGCTTGTCAGGACTTCAAAAGTTCTGAAAAAGAGTCATTGGACTCAAAACATTAATTTGTTTCTCTCCACAAATGCTACCAGATCGGTTGAGTTTCTTCAGCACTTTCTGTTTTTGTTTCAGATCCCCAGGATGTGCAGTATTTTGCTTTTACATGGAAGAAGATGTTCTATAAGGCTCGAGCAACTTGTTCTTACTTAACATGTGTTGTATGCATTGATGTCCAATTGAATTTAGTAATGTTCACTCACTGGAGCATAGATCTGACCCTGCTAGAGCACAAAGTGAATTGCTGGACATAAGGGCTGCACGATGGCTCAGTGGTTAGCGCTCCTGCCTCACAGTGCTAGGGACCTGGGTTTGATTCCAGCCCTGGGTGACTGACTGTGTGGAGTTTGCACATTCTTTCGTGTCTGCATGAGTTTCCTCTAGGTGTTGTGGTTTCGTCCCACAGTCCAAAGATACACAGGTTAGGTGGATTGGCCATGCTTAAATTGGCCATGGCATCCAGGGAAGTGCAGCCTTGGTGGATTCGCCATGGGAAGCGCAGAGTTACATGGACAGGATAGGGGAGTGTGTCTGGTTGGGATGCTCTTTGGAGAGTTGGTGTAGACCTGATGGGCAGAATGGCCTGCTTTGACAGGGCAGGGATTCTATGACTTTGCAGCTCCTCCTAAGTATCAGAAACAGCTCCATGTTTTAACTCATCTGCAAATAAGGCAATAGCCAACTAGTATTGTCATTAGACTAGTAATCATGGGAACCTGGGTTTTCAGCCAACCATAGCAGATTGTCGAATTTGAACTCAATTAAAAATCTGGAATTAAGAGTCTGGTGATGACCATGAATTCATTTTTGGAAATGATTCATCTGATTTGCTAATATCCTTTAGGGAAGGAAACTGCCATCCTTACATAGTCTGGCCTACATCACAATTCAGATCCACAGTAATGTGGTTGACTCTTACCTGGGTATTTAGAGATGGATAATAAATGCAGGCAAAAGTGAGGTCTGCAGATGCTGGAGATTAGAGGCGGGAGTGTGGTGCTGGAAAAGCACAGCAGGTCAGGCAGCATCCAAGGGGCAGGAGAATCGCTGTATCGGGCAAAAGCCCTTCATCAGGATAAATGCTAGCCTAACCAGTAAGGCACACATCCTGTGCATGATTTTTTTTCCAGAGAGTCCATTTTTCTGCACTTCACGTTCCCTGGAAAAAGGCAAGCATTTTCCAATTTTAAGCATTCTCACACCACAACCTGGATGATGCCTGATGGCACCAGTTCAACACGTTTGGGAAAGGACTCAGCTTTGCAGACCATGGCCTTGGGGAATGCTCCAAGGGATATGCCATTGTCAGTTTGTAACATGGCCCCTGATCTCCAGAAAAGCCTAAGGGAGTTTCAGGGACAAGACATATTTGGCATCAGTACCCCTAAAGGTTGATGCATATTTCTTCCATGAATTGCACCATCAAGGATTTTGCTGTTTCGAGCACAAAAGATAAAAGATTTCTTTTATATAAAATAATCTTTTGCAGGGCGTGAGCAATACCAGTATTGGTTGCACATCAATAATTGGCCCACAGAAAGTGGTGGTGAGCTACTTCTCCAACTGCTGCAGTCTATGTGGGGTAGGTAGACCCCATACTGCTATTGGCAAGGGAGTCTTTGGAATTTTACCCAGCAACACTGAAGGAACGACAATATATTTCCAAATCAGGACAGTGCCTGACTTGGAGAGGAAATGGAAATCAGTGGAGCTCCCATACTTCTCCCTGGGGGAGAGAGTCACGGATTCGGAAAGGGCAGCTAAAGGAGCTTTGTTGGATTGACAGATATTGTTTTACTGAAGGCAGATCCGGGAAGATTCACAAGGATGTTCCCTGGTGTGGAGGGATTGTTTTATGAGCAAAGGCTAACTAGGTTGGGATAGTGGTGCTGGAAGAGCACAGCAATTCAGGCAGCATCCAAGTAGCTTCGAAATCGACATTTCGGACAAAAGCCCTTCATCAGGAATAAAGGCAGTGAGCCTGAAGCGTGGAGAGATAAGCTAGAGGTGGGTGGGGGTGGGGAGAAAGTAGCATAGCGTACAATGGGTGAGTGGGGGAGGGGATGAAGGTGATAGGTCAAGGAGGAGAGGGTGGAGTGGATAGGTGGAAAAGAAGATAGGCAGGTAGGACAAGTCCGGACAAGTTATGGGGACAGTTACTGAGCTGGAAGTTTAGAACTAGGGTGAGGTGGGGGAAGGGGAAATGAGGAAACTGTTGAAGTCCACATTGCTGCCCTGGGGTTGAAGTGTTCCGAGGCGGAAGATGAGGCGTTCTTCCTCCAGGCATCTGGTGGTGAGGGAGCGGCGGTGAAGGAGGCCCAGGACCTCCATGTCCTCGGCAAAGTGGGAGGGGGAGTTGAAATGTTGGGCCACGGGGCGGTGTGGTTGATTGGTGCAGGTGTCCCGGAGATGTTCCCTAAAGCATTCTGCTAGGAGGCGCCCAGTCTCCCCAATGTAGAGGAGACCGCATCGGGAACAACGGATGCAATAAATGATATTAGTGGATTTGCAAGTAAAACTTTGATGGATGTGGAAGGCTCCTTTAGGGCCTTGGATAGAGGTGAGGGAGGAGGTGTGGGCACAGGTTTTACAGTTCCTGCGGTGGCAGGGGAAAGTGCCAGGATGGGAGGGTGGGTTGTTTGGGGGCATGGACCTGACCAGGTAGTCGCGGAGGGAACGGTCTTTGCGGAAGGCGGAAAGGGGTGGGGAGGGAAATATATCCATGGTAGTGGGGTCTGTTTGGAGGTGGCGGAAATGTCGGCTGATGATTTGGTTTATGCGAAGGTTGGTAGGGTGGAAGGTGAGCACCAGGGGCGTTCTGTCCTTGTTATGGTTGGAGGGGTGAGGTCTGAGGGCGGAGGTGCGGGATGTGGACGAGATGCATAGGAGGGCATCTTTAACCATGTGGGAAGGGAAATTGCGGTCTCTAAAGAAGGAGGCCATCTGGTGTGTTCAGTGTTGGAACTGGTCCTCCTGGGAGCAGATCCGGCAGAGGCGGAGGAATTGGGAATACGGGATGGCATTTTTGCAAGAGGTAGGGTGGGAAGAGGTGTAATCCAGGTAGCTGTGGGAATCGGTGGGTTTGTAAAAAATGTCAGTGTCAAGTCGGTCGTCATTAATGGAGATGGAGAGATCCAGGAAGGGGAGGGAGGTGTCAGAGATGGTCCAGGTAAATTTAAGGTCAGGGTGGAATGTGTTGGTGAAGTTGATGAATTGCTCAACCTCCTCGCGTGAGCACGAGGTGGCACCAATGCAGTCATCAATGTAGCGGAGGAAGAGGTGGGGAGTGGTGCCGGTGTAATTACGGAAGATCAACTGCTCTACGTAGCCAACAAAGAGTCAGGCATAGCTGGGGCCCATACGTGTGCCCATGGCTACCCCTTTGGTCTGGAGGAAGTGGGAGGATTCAAAGGAGAAATTGTTAAGGGTGAGGACTCCACTACATTGATGACTGCATTGGCGCCATCTCGTGCTCCCGCGAGGAGGTTGATCAATTCATCAACTTCACCAAGTGGAGCTGCACCAGTCGAGTTAAGAATATTGTGTTGCGCTCCTGATTTGTAATCACTCCTGCTTAAAATCTTGCAGAAAGTTCCAGTATAAATGGATTGAGGATTGAGTTTACCAGCATTGGTTTCTATTGTCAAAAACTCCTGCGGTTCAGCAAGAGGAGATTCTGGACTTATGATCATACTAATGTTATATTATAAAGAGAGGATGATTTTGCATAGGCAACGTAGATTTAAGAACACCTCCTGTCTTGAAGCATTCATCTGACTGAGTGTTTCCAACAGTCTTGTGATGTAACAGTCAGACGTGATGTTTCCTAACCAAAATGATTTGTGTGTGAACAACTGACTTGTTGTATTGCATGTTTGGCCTCAGATATGTGCAGCTATACACGACACAGTGCTGGTGGGTTTACAGATACATAGATCACAGTTAGACAGGCTGCGTGTTTAAGCAGCAGCTGTTTCCTGCTCTGTAGACAGTTGATATAGGAATTGCTAAAAGACTAAGGTCCTCTCATTCACCTTCTACTATCCTGTTAGTTGCACGATACAATGAAAATGGAGTTGTTGACTAATGGTTAATCATAGCGACATAGTAGCCATCACATGAGCAGTATTGCTTATGACCCTTCAGGGGAGAAACGAAAAGTATGCTTTCCAGTTATAAATTGCCACTTAACCTTAAACGGTTTGCTTTGTTCACTGTACGTCAACTTTACAACTGCAGGCTGCACCAAAGAGCTACCGCCAATCAATGGAACGAAATTGCAAGTCCTGAACTTCCACCTCTCCTTCTGCAGAATTTGAGTGCACTCGCTGGGACGAATTGCTGTATTATAACATCAGCCCGCTGACTTCCAAATCCTCAGGACGGACCAGGAGCTTAATTTAAAATGCATCACCCCAGAAATAGGAGCATCGGGGAGGAGTGGACTGCTCAGCCTCTGCGAGCTGTTCCATGACTCAGTTCAATCTGCTCTTCAGTTCTACCCACCGGTTTGGGCTTACAATCCCTTTGATACCCTCACCCAACAAAAGCCTAGAGATCTCAATCCCGAAAGTGATGCTAATGAGCCTGCACTCCACAGCCTCTTCCAAGAAAGAGATCCCAATTCCTCCCATCTATTTTGCAATGAGAGAACAGCGGGCTTGTGCAGTTGCACTGCCTGACGTTAATTCTATGAAACTGTTCTTGTGTATCTACAGTCCATGCTGCTATGACACGCATTTTGTCAACACAACTTCGCTGTGATGCAATTGACGAATTGGGGAAACTGTTTCTAAAGTGTGAAATTTTAAGACATGTGTTGGCTTTAAAACAATTCCATCGCCATGACCGTATTAAATGGTGGAGCAGTCTCAAGTGGCTAAATTGTTGAGTCCTGCTCCCAGCTCTAATGATCACTGTTCGATGGAGGACGACTATAGATTATCTGGTCTCTACTCATAACCGAATTACTCCAGCCCAGCCTAAGGAACCTCCTCTGCAATTTCTTGTGTGCAAACATTGTTCCTATCATTCAGAGATTAGAACTGCACACGGTACTCTTGTTGTTGCCTAAGTGACATTATATGCAGCTCCATCATAACCTCCTTGCTCTTAAGAACAAAGATTAAAGAACAAAGAACAATACAGCCCAAGAACAGGCCCTTCGGCCCTCCAAGCATGTGCTGACACATTCTTCCCTTCCATACTAAAACTGTCTTCACTTACAGGCTCTGTATCCCTCTAATCCCTTCCTATTCATGTATCCGTCCAGATGCTTCTTGAATGCTGCTATTGTGTCTGCTTCCACCACCTCCTCTCAGAGTGTGTTCCAGGCTCTCACCACACTTTATGTGAAAAAACCTGCCTCACACATCTCTTTTAAACTCTGCCCCCACCTTGCACCTTGAACCTGTGTTCCCTAATAACTGACCCCTTCACCCTGGAAAAAAGCCTCTTACTTTCCACTCTGTCATGCCACTCACAATCTTATAAATTTATATCAGGTCGCCACTCAATCTCCAGCGTTCCAGTGAAAACAAACCCAGTCTATCCAACCTACCTTCATAGCTAAACTCCCCCATACCAGGCAACATCCTGGTAAACCTTTCCTGTACCCTCTGAAAAGCATCCACATCATTCTGGTTGTGTGGTGACCAGAACTGACGAAGACAAGCGTATCATAGGCCTTTTTTCCTGCCTTATCTAACTGCACTGCCACATTCAGTGATCTATGGACCTGCACACCCAGATCCCTCTGCCTATCAATACACCAAAGGGTTTTGTCATTCACAGTGTAATTTGCACCTGTACTTAACCTTCTGAAATGCATCACCTCACATTTGTCTGGATTAAACTCCATCTGTAATGTTTCTGCCCATACCTCCAAATGATCTATATCCTGCTGTATCCTTTGACCATCTTCCACATTATCTGCAACTTCACAATTTTTGTATCATCCACAAACTTATGAATTAGACCAGCAGTGTTTTCCTTCAAATCATTTATGTATATCATGAACAGCAGAGGTCCCATCACTGATCCTTGTGGACCACCACTAGTCACAGCCTTCCATTCCGAAAAGCATCCTTCCACCGCTACTCTCTTACTCCTAAGACTAAGCCAGTTCTGTATCCATCTTGCCAGCTCACCCTGATACCAAGTGACATCACCTTTATACCTGTCTGCCATGAGGGAGCTTGTCAAAGGCTTTACTGAAGTCCATGTAGACAATATCAATTGCTTTTCCTTAATCAATCATCTTCATCACCTCATCAACCGAGTTATTGAGACACAATCTCCCCCGTACAAAACCATGCTATTTATTACTAATCATTCTATTTCCTTCTAAATGCATATGGATCTTGTCCCTGAGAATCTTTTCCAATAATTTCCCTATCAATGACGTGAGGCTTTCAGGTTTGTAATTTCCAGAATTATCCCTGTTACCCTTCTTAAATAATGGGATGATATTGGCTATTCTCCAGCCCTCTGGGACCTCACTTGTGACCAAAGAGAATACAAGGATGTCTGTCAATGCTCCAGCAATTTGCTCATTAGCCTCCCTCAATATTCTGGGATAGACCCCCTCAGGACCTGGATCCTTACCTATTTTAATACTTTTTAAAGAATGACAACACTTTTAGATTAGATTAGATAACTTACATTGTGGAAACAGGCCCAACAAGTCCACACTGACCCTCTGAAGCACAAACCACCCAGACCCATTCCCCTACATTTACCCCTTCGCCTAACACTACGGGCAAGTTAGCATGGCCAATTCACCTAACCTGCACATTTTTGGATTGTGGGAGGAAACCGGAGCACCCGGAGGAAACCCACGCAGACACGGGGAGAATGTGCAAACTCCACACAGAGAGTTGCCTGAGGCGGGAATTGAACCTGGGTCTCTGGTGCTGTGAGGCAGCTTAGAAATTCGACACTCCCTTCCCTGAGATCATCCTCCACAAATTGCTTCTCTTTGGTGAATGCCAGCACAAAGTATTCATTTAAGACCTCACTTGACTTTTCTGGCTCCACACACACATTCCCTCCTTTGTCCTTGAGTTGGCCACTGGCTAACCTTATACATATATAAAAAACCTTGGGATTCTCCTTAGTCCTGTTTGCTAACGACTTTCCCTGACCCCTTTTAGCCCTTCCAATTCCTTGATTAAGTTCTTTCTTTCACTATTTGATAACATGCCCCCTATTGTTTGATGAATTGTTGAAATAGCTTCAAACCTCCCTGCTCGCCAATTCAATATTTCTCTCTTTTGGATCCGAAGCTGGTACTCAGATGCTTCCAAAGCAGAATTTGAAGGAAGGGAGTTAATTGGAAAGGCACAAATGCAAAAAGCAATTGTGGCTCTGGCCTACTAGCTTGTTTACTCTTGACACTTTCACTCTAATCACAACTCTCACTTAGACGAAACTAATTGAATTAACTTATTGTCTTCTGTTGATAGACCGTGTGCAACTTTCTATCATGTGGACTGATGCCTCTTTTCAAATTAGCAGCAGCATTCCAATGGGAACAAGTTTCCTTCAGTGAAGGGCAATTTAACTTCAATGGGATCAACTCAAGTGTCCGCTGATCAGGATCAGAGTTGCTGTACTCCATACCAACATGTTTTTGTTTATTGACAGAAGGTTGGAAGAGGACCAGCATTCCATTAAATGATAGGAGTTTGTTTTCAAAGAATGTGGTGTGACAGTTTTCCAACAAGCTAACTGGCATGAGCTGAAAATACACAAGGGATGAAAGTCAAAAGATCTTGACAGGACACATCATGACCTTGTTCAACTTGACAGAAATATGAACATAACGTAAGAAATCAGAGCAGGAGAAGGCCATTCAGCCCCTCGGGGCCTGTCCAACTTGGCAGATGCTGAAATGCACTTTCCCAAACAATTCTCATATCACTTACACATCGTGTAAGCTCCCCCCATTTGTACTGAGCTTTACTTTGAAATTCTGCCTGGAACCTGGTTTGTGTCATGTTAGGAAACATGAAAGGGTTCAGAATAGATTTACAAGCACGTTGCCAGGGTCGGGTGGCTTGGCCTGTAGGGAGAGGCTGGGGCTACTTTCCCTGGAGCGACGGAGGCTGAGGGGTGACCTTATACAGGTTTATAAAATCATGAGGGGCATGGATAGGGTGAATAGTCAAGGTCTTTTCCCTGGGGTGGGGGTGTCCAAAACTAGAGGGCATAGGTTTAGGGTGAGAGGGGAAAGATTTGAAAGGGACCTCAGGGGCATCAGTTTCACGCAGAAGGTGGTGCGTGTGCAGAATCAGCTGCCAGAGGAAGTGGTGGAGGCTGGTACAATTACAACATTTAAAAGGCACCTGGATGGGTATATGAACAGGAAGGGTTTAGAAAGATATGGGTCAAATGCAGGCAAATGGGACCTAATTAATTTAGGATATCTGATCGGCATGGACGAGATAGACCGATAGGTCTGATTCCATGCTGTATATTTCTATACCACAAATTCAGACAGTTAAGTAAATATAAAGTTTCAGTAAACACAGAAAATAGATGATGGAGTGATGGGGACGTGATGGTTTAGTGGTTTTATCAAAGAATAAAGAGCAATACAGCACAGGAACGGGCCCTTCAGCCCACCAAGTCTTTGCTGACACATTTTGCCCTTCCATACTAAAACTGTCTTCACTTACAGGATCAGTATCCCTCTCTACCTTTTCCTATTCAAGAATTTGTCCAGGTGCCTCTTGAATGCTGCAGTGTGTCTGCTTCCACCACCTCCTCTGGCAGCATGTTCCAGGCTCTCACCACCCTTTGTGTGAAAAATGTACCTCACACATCTCTTTTAAAAATCTCCTTCCTGCACCTCGAACCTGCTTTAGATTAGATTACTTACAGTGTGGAAACAGGCCCTTCAGCCCAACAAGTCCACACTGACACACACCCACCCAGACCCATTCCCCTACACCTAACACCACGGGCAATTTAGCGTGGCCAATTCACCTAACCTGCACATTTTTGGACTGTGGGAGGAAACCGGAGCAAACCCACGCAGAGAATGGGGAGAATGTGCAAACTCCACACAGAGAGTCGCCTGAGGCGGGAATTGAACCCGGGTTCAAACCCAGGTCTCTGGCGCTGTAAGGCAGCAGTGCTAACCACTGTGCCACCATGCCACTTGATGTCTGATGAAGGAAAAGCAATTGATATTGTCCACATGGACTTCAGTAAAGCCTTTGACAAGGTCCCTTATGGCAGACTGGTACAAAAGGTGAAGTCACATGGTATCAGGGGTAGTCCTGGGATAGATCCCATCAAGACCCAGGGACTTGTCTATCTGAATATTTTTTAAGATAAACAACACCTCTTCATTTTTAATAGTAACTTGGCTTAGAAATTCGACACTCCCTTCCCTGAGATCATCCTCCACCAATTCTTTCTTTTGGTGAATACCAACACAGAGTATTTGTTTAGGACCTCACCTAACTTTTCTGGTTCCACACCCACATTTCCTCCTTTGTCCTTGACTGGGCAACCCTTTCCCTGGCTACCCTCCTGCTTTTTATATATGAATTGGCCATGCTAAATTGCCCGTAGTGTTAGCTGAAGGGGTAATGAAGGGGAATGGGTCTGGATGGGTTACGCTTCGGCAGGTCGGTGTGGACCTGTTGGGCTGAAGGGCCTGTTTCCACACTGTAAGTAATCTAATTCTTATCTAATTCTAATCTATATGTGGAAAAGGCTGGGGATTCTCTATAATCCTGTTTGCTATCGACTTTTCATAACCCCATTTAGCCCTTCCAATTCCTTGTTTAAGTTCTTTCCTACGTTCCTTGTATAGTTCAAAGGCTTCATCAGTTCCCATCCTCCCAGTCCTTATGTATGCCTCCTTTTACAGTCTGACCAGACCTAAAACATCCCTGACCAGCCAAGGTTGACATAACTTGTCATACCTATCCTTCAGTCTCACAGGAACATGCCACTCTTGAACTCTCATCAATTTCCATCTGAAATGCTCCTACATGTCTGATGTAGATTTACCCTCAAACAACCACCTCCATCAAAAATCTCTAGTTGCCGCTGAGTGTTATAACACTTGCACCTGATGACTGCTGTTATCCCCATCCATGAGTATCTTACAACTCATATTATTATGGTCATTCTTCCTGAAATGCTCTCTTCACTCCCTGGCCGGGCTCATTTCCCGAAACCAGGTTCTGTATAAGCCTTTTCCTGGTTGGATGGTTTGCATACTGTGTCAATTTAGCTTGACTATTAATCCAGACACTCAGCTAATATTCTGGGGACATGGGTTTGAGTTTTACTGTGGCAAATGATGGTATTTGCATTTAATTTTTAAAAAGTCTAGAATTAAGAATCTATCATGAGACCATTGCTGATTGTTGGAAAAAATTCCCACCTCGTTCACCAATGTCCTTTGGGGAAGGAAATCTGCCATCCTCACCAGGTCTGGCCTATACTCCAGACCCACTGCAATGTGGTGGGACTGTCAAGTGCCTTCTGGGGAACTGAATATTTGCCCAGCCAGTGATGTCCACATCCCGTGACTGAATTCAAATAAAAGAGGAGACCATTCAGCCCTTTGAGCCTGCTCCACCATTCAATATGATCATGACTGACCATGCAAATCTGTTCCAAATCTGTTGCCATGTCCTTTATCCCTAAGAACTATATTTAAATCCTCCTTGAAAGCATTAATGTTTTGGCCTTGACCAACTATGGCACGAAATTCCACTGGCTCTGGGTGAAGACATTTTTCTTCATCTCAGTCTTGAACGGTCGACTCTGAGCCCTGTGGATGGACTGCCCTGTCATGGGGAGCACCTTTCCTGGGTTCATATGATCTCATTCTGTTAGAATTTACAACAAAGGACATGAATCAAAGAATAGTACAGCACAGGAACAGACCCTTTGGTGAACCAGGTCTACACCAACACATCGCACAGCAGAAAGTGAGGACTGCAGATGCTGGAGATCAGAGCTGAAAAATGTGTTGCTGGAAAAGCGCAGCAGGTCAGGCAGCATCAAAGGAGCAGGAGAATCGACGTTTCAGGCATAAGCCCTTCTTCAGGAATGAGGAGGGTGTGCCAAGCAGGCTAAGATAAAAGCTAGGGAGGAGGAACTTGGGGGTGGGGCGTTGGAAATGCGATAGGTGGAAGGAGGTTAAGGTGAGGGTGATAGGCTGGAGAGGGGGTGGGGGCGAAGAGGTCGGGAAGAAGATTGCAGGTCAAGAAGGCGGTGCTGAGTCCGAGGGTTGGGACTGAGATAAGGTGGGGGGAGAGGAAATGAGAAAGCTGGAGAAATCTGCATTCATCCCTTGTGGTCAGGGGGTTCCTAGGTGGAAGATGAGGCGCTCTTCCTCCAGGCATACCTGGGGGGTACAGTGAGAGAAGGATTCACTGAGATCCTTGTAGAGGGAGGAGGAGAGCTTCTTCAAGGAAGGCATCCTTACAAGAGGATTCGCAGTAGGTTAAAATCAATTACACCAACACATGGCTCCTTACTAAACTAAAACCTTTTCCCTTTAGATAGTTGTATCCCTCTATTCCTTACCTATTCATTCACCTGTCAAATTGACTCTTGAATGTATCTGCGACCACCTCTGGCAGATCATGCCAGATAGTTACCACCCTTGTGCAAAAACGTGCCTCTCACATCTCCATTAAGCTTACCCCCTTTTACCTTAAACCTATGTCCCCGAGTAATTGACATTTCTACTCTGGGTAAAAGACTCTGACGATCCACTCTATCTGTGTCTGTCATAATTTTGGAAATTTCTATCGGGTCGACCCACATCTTCTGGCATTCATATGAAAACAAATTGAGTTTAGCTGATCTCTCCTAGAGTCATAGAGTCATAGAGCTGTACAGCATGAAAACAGACCCTTTGATCCAACCTGTCCATGCCGATCAGATATCCCAACACAATCTAGTCCCACCTGCCAGCACCTGGCCCATACCCCTCCAAACCCTTCCTATTCATATACCCATCCAAATGCCTCTTAAATGTTGCAATTGTACCAGCCTCCACCACATCCTTTGGCAGCTCATTCCATACACATACCACCCTCTGCGTGAAAAAGTTGCCCCTTAGGTCTCTTTTATATCTTTCCACTCTCACCCTAAACCTATGCCCTCTAGTTCTGGACTCCCGACCCCAAGGAAAAGACTTTGTCTATTAATCCTATCCATGCCCCTCATAATTTTGTAAACTCTATAAGGTCACCCCTCAGCCTCCGACACTCCAGGGAAAGCAGCCCCAGCCTGTTCAGCATCTCCCTGTAGATCCTCCAACCATGGCAACATCCTTGTAAATCTTTTCTGAACCCTTTCAAGTTTCACAACATCTTTCCGATAGGAAGGAGACCAGAATTGCATGCAATATTCCAACAGTGGCCTAACCAATATCCTGTACAGCCGCAACATGACCTCCCAACTCCTGTACTCAATACTCTGACCAATAAAGGAAAGCATACCAAACGCCTTCTTCACTATGCTATTTACCTGCAACTCCACTTTCAAGAAGCTATGAACCTGTACTCCAAGGTCTCTTTGTTCAGCAACACTCCCTAGGACCTTACCATTAAATGTATAAGTCCTGCTAAGATTTGCTTTCCCAAAATGCAGCACCTCGCATTTATCTGAATTAACCTCCATCTGCCACTTCTCAGTCCATTGGCCCATCTGGTCAAGATCCTGTTGTAATCTGAGCTAAACCTCTTCGCTGTCCACTACACCTCCAATTTTAGTGTCATCTGCAAACTTACTAACTGTACCTCTTATGCTCGCATCCAAATCATTTATGTAAATGATAAATAGTAGAGGGCCCAGCACTGATCCTTGTGGCACTCCACTGGTCACAAGCCTCCAGTCTGAAAAACAACCCTCCACCACCACCCTCTGTCTTCTACCTTTGAGCCAGTTCTGTATCCAAATGACTGGTTTTCCCTGTATTCCATGAGATCTAACCTTGCTAATCATGACTCTCCTCATGACTAAAACCCTCCAAACCAGGCAACATCCTGGCAAACTGATTTTGCACCATCCCCAAATCCTCCACATCCTTCAGGTAAGTGTGATGCAATATTCCAAACAGGATCTTAGCAAAACTCTACACAGCTACAGCATAACTTGCCAATTTTCATACTCTATGCCCTGAGCAATGAAGAAAAGCATGCCACAGGCCTTCTTGACCACTTTATCCACTTGAGTTGTCATTTTCAGGGAAGTGTAGACCTACATGCATGCCTAGATCCCTCTGTACATTAATGATTAACATTTAATAGGTTTCTAAGAGACTCCCCCCTCATTTTTCTAAACTCTGGTGAAAACGACCCTAGATGTGTTCACAATGGGTTGTACGTATCTGGATGGATCCAGCAATTACTCGGCGGGAGGCCATTTGGCCAGGTGAGTTTGGCCTGCCCTTCAGGGAAGGCATGGCTGATCTGCTAGTGTTTTGAATCCCACATTCCCATCTCCCACTGATAAATTTGATTTCCTTTCCCAATAAGGAACTTCCCACTTGCACCTTAAATATATTCAAAACCTCCTCCTTCAAAGTTTCATTAGCGTTTCTGACCAGATTGTAACAATGCTCGCTTTACAATAAAAAAGACCCAGGAGAATGCCCACTAACATAGGAATGTAATTGGTTGTGCCTTGCTTGGACATATTATGACACTATAAAAGATCTTTAGAATTCACTCACCAGATGTGCCTGTCACGAGCTGAGCCAGTATTCATTGCCCATCCCTAGTTGCCTCTTGAGAAGCTGATGGTGAGCTGCTTCTTGAACTGCTGTAGCCCATCTGGTGGCAGTTCACTCCAAGGGAGGGAATTCCAGGATTTTGTCCCAGCAATAGGGAAGGAATGGCAATGTATTTCCAAGTCAGGATGCTGAGTGGTTTAGAGGGGAACTTGCTGTGGTGTTGTTCCCATGTATCTGGTGCCCTTGTCCTTCTAGATGGAGGTAGCAAGCTTGGAGGGTGCCATCTCAGGAGCCTTGATGAGTTTCTGCAGTGTATTTTGTGAACACTACACGCTGCAGCTACTGGCGGAGGAAAGTGCATGTTTGTGCTGCAAATCAAACGGGCTGGGTGGTGTCAGGCTTCTTGAGTTTTGTTGTAGCTGCATCCATCCAGGGCAAGTGGGGGGGTATTCCATCACCCTCCTGACTTGTGCCTTCACAATAGTGCTGAAAATGTGTTGCTGGAAAAGCGCAGCAGGTCAGGCAGCATCCAAGGAACAGGAGAATCGACATTTCGGGCATCAGCCCTACTTCAGGAATCAGCCCTCCTGTAGAAGGGCTCATGCCCGAAACGTCGATTCTCCTGTTCCTTGGATGCTGCCTGACCTGCTGCGCTTTTCCAGCAACACATTTTCAGCTCTGATACTCCAGCATCTGCAGTCCTCACTTTCTCCTTCACAATAGTGGACAGGCTTTGGGGAGTCAGGTGCTGGGTTACCTGTTGCAGTATCCCTAACCTCTGGCCTGCTGTTTCAAACATGTATTTATATATGGCTGGTCTATATCCCATCACACGCCTGACTTGTGACTTGAGATTCAGGGGTTGGTTTGCTGCTGCAGGATTCCTAGCCTTTGACCAACTTGCGGTAGGCACTGGGTTTATGTGGCTTGTTAAGTTTAGTTTCTGGTTGAGGATGATTCCCAGGATGTTGATATTGGGGGATGCAGTGATGGTAACGTCAAGGGGCAATGGTTGGATTGTTTCATTGCCTCGCACTTCTGCAGTGGGAATTTTGCTGCTACTTGTCAGCCTAAACCTGAACATGGTCCAGGACTTGCTGCACTTGGACAAGGACAGCTTCAGTATCTGGGGAATGAGCATTGCTCAAATATCCCCACTTCTGACCTTGTGGTGAAGGGAGGTCATTGGTTGAACAAATTAGTGATGTTTGGGCCTCGGGCACTACCTGAGGAACTTCTGCAGAGATGAGCAGCACAGTGGCTCAATGGTTAGCCAAGCTGCCTCACAGCACCAGGCAGTGGGTTCGATTCCAGCCTTGGGTGGCTGTGTGGAGTTTGCATGTTCTCTCCGTGTCTGTGTGGGTTTCTTCCAGGTGCTCTGGTTTCTTCCCACAGTCCAAAGATGTGTAGTTTAGGGGAATTGGCTATGCTAAATGTGGGGTTATGGAGATAGGGTAGGGGGCAGGAACTGGCTGGGATGCTCATCCAAGGGTTGACGTGGATTGATGGGAAAATAGCCTCTTTCTGCATTATGGAGCTGAAATGACTAGCGTCCAACAACCACAACCATCTTCCTATGGGCCAGGTGTGACTCCAACCAGTGGAAGGCTTTCCTTCTGATATCCATTGACTCTGGTTTTGCTAGGGATCTTTGATGCCCACACATGGGCAAATGCAGCCTTACTATCAAAAGCATTTTTATCCCTATTTGAACTAAGGTTGTGATGAAGTGAGGAGGTGACTGAGCCCTGGTGGAACCCAAACTGGGCATCACTGAGCAGGCTATTGCTGAGTGAATGTTGCTTGGTAACACTGTCAACAACACCTTCCATCGCTTTACTGATGATTGAGAGTAGATTGACAGGGTGATAATTGTTTGGGTTGAACTTGTCCTGCTTTCTGTGTCCCAGCCACACCATAGAAATGCATTGTCCATTTTTAATCTCAGCAGTTGAGCAACTCAGCAACAGGGTAGCTCAGTGGTTAGCACTGCTGCCTCACAGCACCAGGGATCAATGGTCAATTCTAACATGAGGCGACTGTCTGTGAGGAGTTTGCACATTCTCCCTGTGTCTGCGTGGTTTCCCTCCTGGTGCTCTGGTTTCCTCCCACAGTCCAAAGGTGTGCAGGTTAGGTGGCTTGACCACACTATGTTGCTCCATATTATCCATTTATGTGCAGTCTAGGTGGATTAGCCATGGGAAATGTAAGGTTCCAGTGTGGGTCTTTTCCAAAGGTCGGTGCAGAATGTCCTCGATCTGCACTGTTGAGGATTCTATGATCCTAAAACAAAAATGAAAAGTCTTCAGCTCATCCTGTTCATTACCAGTCGAACACAGCAGAGTCTTAATATAAGTTAAGATCTCTGGAAAGTATCTCTGAGCTGCACTGGTCCTTGTCTACCTATGACTTGGCATGAGCTTATTTCAATGTAACACTCTTTACCCCTTCTCCTGGGGAGAGGATGAAGAAACAATGCTCATTGATACGTCTGAAATCCTCAATTGCGGTAACTATCTCCACAACAATCTATTGGAACTTTTTGTTCAGAAATGATTGAAGAAATCAGGTTTGCAGATAGTGGCCCTGAACCTTTTCAATGATTTGTGTTAAGTAGCAGGAATCCAGATTTTTATGGATTGTTACGCGCACTGGGCCTTTTAAACACCAATTACATTAAATCCCAGAGCAGCAATTAGATCATACACAGACCAATAATTTGCAAGCAGGAGGATGAAGATAATGCAACAGTATATTGCTCTAACGGAGAAGGCAAACTCCATCAAGCAACAACTTTACTTTCCATGAGCTGTTTATAAAGCTGTCATTACTGCTGGTAGTGACAGGAACTTAGGAACAAGAGGAGGCCTTTCAGCCCCTTTATGCTGCTCCGTCACTCAGTTCGATCCTGGCTGGCCACTGCCTCAATCTCAAGTTCCTAAAGTGGTAAAATGCCAGTCATACTTGGAAATGGACATCCTCACTATGCCTGAGCTCAATTATGAAGTATTCAAGACAAATAGTGTCAGGATGTGGTATTCAGCCTCCATATCTGAAGGGATACAAGCTGTGACATCCGCTATCTCCAGCAGAATGCCACCACCAGATGGATATTCCAATCCAATTCCTCGTCATTATTCCACAGGGATCATTCCCTCCAAGACACATTTTTCCAATCCTCCTCACTATCAATACCATACCCCCACCCCCTCCAACAGCACCACGACACAGTCCCCTGCAATTGCAGAATGTGTAGCCCCTGCCTGTTTACCTCCTGCCTCCTCAGTATCCATTGCATCTGACACACCTTCCAACTATCATGTGATCCAATGAGTTAAAACAAACAACAAAGAAGAGTACAGCACAGAAACAGGCACCCCAAGCCCTCGCTGACACATTTTACCCATCCATACTAAAATTGCCATCACTTATCCCTTTATTACCTTCCCCTTCATCCTGGTGATTCTCAAAAGCAGCTATTGTTTCAGCTTCCATTGCCTCTTGTGGTAATGCATTCGAAGCACTCACCACCATCTGTGCGAAAAACTTGCTTTCAGCATCTCTTTTAAGTCTACCCCCTCCTGAACTTGAAGATGTGTGCCCTGATAATTGAATATTCCTTAGTGGGAAAATGCCTCACACTTTCAACCCTGTCCATGCCACACACATCAATCTCAATGAGGGTTTGAGCAGTGACCTGACGGAAGTCTCAGACACACTGCAGTGCTCCAGGTGAACATCTCTGTCTCAGTCCCGCTGCAGTGCTCCAGGTGAACATCTCTGTCTCAGACACGCTGCAGTGCTCCAGGTGAACATCTCTGTCTCAGTCACGCTGCAGTGCTCCAGGTGAACATCTCTGTCTCAACCACACTGCAGTGCTCCAGGGCAACATCTCTGTCTCAGACACACTGCAGTGCTCCAGGGCAACATCTCTGTCTCAGACAAGCTGCAGTGCTCCAGGGCAACATCTCTGTCTCAGACACACTGCAGTGCTCCAGGTGAACATCTCTGTCTCAGTCACACTGCAGTGCTCCAGGTGAACATCTCTGTCTCAGACACACTGCAGTGCTCCAGGATAACATCTCTGTCTCAGACACACTGCAGTGCTCAAGGATATCATCTCTGTCTCAGACACGCTGCAGTGCTCCAGGTGAACATCTCTGTCTCAGTCACGCGGCAGTGCTCCAGGTGAACATCTCTGTCTCAGTCACGCTGCAGTGCTCCAGGTGAACATCTCTGTCTCAGACACACTGCAGTGCTCCAGGGCAACATCGCTGTCTCAGACACACTGCAGTGCTCCAGGGCAACATCTCTGTCTCAGAGAAGCTGCAGTGCTCCAGGGCAACATCTATGTCTCAGACACACTGCAGTGCTCCAGGTGAACATCTCTGTCTCAGTCACGCTGCAATGCCCCAGGTGAACATCTCTGTCTCAGACACACTGCAGTGCTCCAGGATAACATCTCTGTCTCAGACACACTGCAGTGCTCCAGGGCAACATCTCTGTCTCAGACACGCTGCAGTGCTCCAGGTGAACATCTCTGTCTCAGACACGCTGCAGTGCTCCAGGGCAACATCGCTGTCTCAGACACACTGCAGTGCTCCAGGGCAACATCTCTGTCTCAGAGAAGCTGCAGTGCTCCAGGGCAACATCTATGTCTCAGACACACTGCAGTGCTCCAGGTGAACATCTCAGTCTCAGTCACGCTGCAGTGCCCCAGGTGAACATCTCTGTCTCAGACACACTGCAGTGCTCCAGGATAACATCTCTGTCTCAGACACACTGCAGTGCTCCAGGGCAACATCTCTGTCTCAGACACGCTGCAGTGCTCCAGGTGAACATCTCTGTCTCAGTCACGCTGCAGTGCTCCAGGTGAACATCTCTGTCTCAGTCACGCTGCAGTGCTCCAGGTGAACATCTCTGTCTCAGACACGCTGCAGTGCTCCAGGGCAATATCTCTGTCTCAGACACACTGCAGTGCTCCAGGGCAACATCTCTGTCTCAGACACGCTGCAGTGCTCCAGGTGAACATCTCTCTCTCAGACACACTGCAGTGCTCCAGGTGAACATCTCTGTCTCAGACACACAGCAGTGCTCCAGGTGAACATCTCTGTCTCAGTCACGCTGCAGTGCTCCAGGTGAACATCTTTGTCTCAGTCCCGCTGCAGTGCTCCAGGTGAACATCTCTGTCTCAGACACACTGCAGTGCTCCAGGTGAATATCTCTGTCACAGTCACGCTGCAGTGCTCCAGCTGAACATCTCTGTCTCAGACACGCTGCAGTGCTCCAGATGAACATCTCTGTCTCAGACACGCTGCAGTGCTCCAGGTGAACATCTCTCTCTCAGACACGCTGCAGTGCTCCAGGGCAACATCTCTGTCTCAGACACACTGCAGTGCTCCAGGGCAACATCTCTGTCTCAGACACGCTGCAGTGCTCCAGGTGAACATCTCTCTCTCAGAAACACTGCAGTGCTCCAGGTGAACATCGCTGTCTCAGTCACGCTGCAGTGCACCAGTTGAACATCTCTGTCTCAGACACACAGCAGTGCTCCAGGTGAACATCTCTGTCTCAGTCACGCTGCAGTGCTCCAGGTGAACATCTCTGTCTCAGATACACTGCAGTGCTCCAGGTGAACATCTCTGTCTCAGACACACTGCAGTGCTCCAGGATAACATCTCTGTCTCAGACACGCTGCAGTGCTCCAGGTGAACATCTCTGTCTCAGACACGCTGCAGTGCTCCAGTTGAACATCTCTGTCTCAGACACGCTGCAGTGCTCCAGGTGGACATCTCTGTCTCAGTCCCGCTGCAGTGCTCCAGGATAACATCTCTGTCTCAGACACTCTGCAGTGCTCCAGGGCAACATCTCAGTCTCATACACGCTGCAGTGCTCCAGGTGAACATCTCTGTCTCAGTCACGCTGCAGTGCTCCAGGTGAACATCTCTGTCACTGTCACGCTGCAGTGCTCCAGGTGAACATCTCTGTCTAAGTCCCGCTGCAGTGCTCCAGGTGAACATCTCTGTCTCAGATACGCTGCAGTGCTCCAGGTGAACATCTCTGTCTCAGACACACTGCAGTGCTCCAGGTGATCATCTCTGTCTCAGATACGCTGCAGTGCTCCAGGTGAACATCTCTCTCTCAGACACGCTGCAGTGCTCCAGGTGAACATCTCTGTCTCCGACACACTGCAGTGCTCCAGGTGAACATCTGTGTCTCAGACACACTGCAGTGCTCCAGGGCAACATCTCTGTCTCAGACACGCTGCAGTGCTCCAGGTGAACATCTCTGTCTCAGTCACGCTGCAGTGCTCCAGTGAACATCTCTGTCTCAGTCACGCTGCAGTGCTCCAGGTGAACATCTCTGTCTCAGACACGCTGCAGTGCTCCAGGGCAACATCTCTGTCTCAGACACACTGCAGTGCTCCAGGGCAACATCTCTGTCTCAGACACGCTGCAGTGCTCCAGGTGAACATCTCTGTCTCAGACACACTGCAGTGCTCCAGGTGAACATCTCTGTCTCAGACACACTGCAGTGCTCCAGGTGAACATCTCTGTCTCAGTCGCGCTGCAGTGCTCCAGGTGAACATCTCTGTCTCAGACACACAGCAGTGCTCCAGGTGAACATCTCTGTCTCAGTCACGCTGCAGTGCTCCAGGTGAACATCTCTGTCTCAGTCCCGCTGCAGTGCTCCAGGTGAACATCTCTGTCACAGTCACGCTGCAGTGCTCCAGGTGAACATCTCTGTCTCAGACACACAGCAGTGCTCCAGGTGAACATCTCTGTCTCAGTCACGCTGCAGTGCTCCAGGTGAACATCTCTGTCTCAGACACACTGCAGTGCTCCAGGTGAACATCTCTGTCACAGTCACGCTGCAGTGCTCCAGCTGAACATCTCTGTCTCAGACACGCTGCAGTGCTCCAGATGAACATCTCTGTCTCAGACACGCTGCAGTGTTCCAGGTGAACATCTCTCTCTCAGACACGCTGCAGTGCTCCAGGGCAACATCTCTGTCTCAGAAACACTGCAGTGCTCCAGGGCAACATCTCTGTCTCAGACACGCTGCAGTGCTCCAGGTGAACATCTCTCTCTCAGAAACACTGCAGTGCACCAGTTGAACATCTCTGTCTCAGACACACAGCAGTGCTCCAGGTGAACATCTCTGTCTCAGTCACGCTGCAGTGCTCCAGGTGAACATCTCTGTCTCAGATACACTGCAGTGCTCCAGGTGAACATCTCTGTCTCAGACTCACTGCAGTGCTCCAGGATAACATCTCTGTCTCAGACACGCTGCAGTGCTCCAAGTGAACATCTCTGTCTCAGACACGTTGCAGTGCTCCAGTTGAACATCTCTGTCTCAGTCACGCTGCAGTGCTCCAGGTGGACATCTCTGTCTCAGACACTCTGCAGTGCTCCAGGGCAACATCTCTGTCTCATACACGCTGCAGTGCTCCAGGTGAACATCTCTGTCTCAGTCACGCTGCAGTGCTCCAGGTGAACATCTCTGTCACAGTCACGCTGCAGTGCTCCAGGTGAACATCTCTGTCTCAGTCCCGCTGCAGTGCTCCAGGTGAACATCTCTGTCTCAGATACGCTGCAGTGCTCCAGGTGAACATCTCTGTCTCAGACACACTGCAGTGCTCCAGGTGAACATCTCTGTCTCAGATACGCTGCAGTGCTCCAGGTGAACATCTCTCTCTCAGACACGCTGCAGTGCTCCAGGTGAACATCTCTGTCTCAGACACACTGCAGTGCTCCAGGTGAACATCTGTGTCTCAGACACACTGCAGTGCTCCAGGGCAACATTTCTGTCTCAGACACGCTGCAGTGCTCCAGGTGAACATCTCTGTCTCAGTCACGCTGCAGTGCTCCAGGTGAACATCTCTGTCTCAGTCACGCTGCAGTGCTCCAGGTGAACATCTCTGTCTCAGACACACTGCAGTGCTCCAGGGCAACATCTCTGTCTCAGACACGCTGCAGTGCTCCAGGTGAACATCTCTGTCTCAGACACACTGCAGTGCTCCAGGTGAACATCTCTGTCTCAGACACACTACAGTGCTCCAGGTGAACATCTCTGTCTCAGTCGCGCTGCAGTGCTCCAGGTGAACATCTCTGTCTCAGACACACAGCAGTGCTCCAGGTGAACATCTCTGTCTCAGTCACGCTGCAGTGCTCCAGGTGAACATCTCTGTCTCAGTCCTGCTGAAGTGCTCCAGGTGAACATCTCTGTCACAGTCACGCTGCAGTGCTCCAGGTGAACATCTCTGTCTCAGACACACAGCAGTGCTCCAGGTGAACATCTCTGTCTCAGTCACGCTGCAGTGCTCCAGGTGAACATCTCTGTCTCAGATACACTGCAGTGCTCCAGGTGAACATCTCTGTCTCAGACACACTGCAGTGCTCCAGGGTAACATCTCTGTCTCAGACACGCTGCAGTGCTCCAGGTGAACATCTCTGTCTCAGACACGCTGCAGTGCTCCAGTTGAACATCTCTGTCTCAGTCACGCTGCAGTGCTCCAGGTGGACATCTCTGTCTCAGTCCCGCTGCAGTGCTCCAGGATAACATCTCTGTCTCAGACACTCTGCAGTGCTCCAGGGCAACATCTCAGTCTCATACACGCTGCAGTGCTCCAGGTGAACATCTCTGTCTCAGTCACGCTGCAGTGCTCCAGGTGAACATCTCTGTCACAGTCACGCTGCAGTGCTCCAGGTGAACATCTCTGTCTCAGTCCCGCTGCAGTGCTCCAGGTGAACATCTCTGTCTCAGATACGCTGCAGTGCTCCAGGTGAACATCTCTGTCTCAGACACACTGCAGTGCTCCAGGTGAACATCTCTGTCTCAGATACGCTGCAGTGCTCCAGTTGAACATCTCTCTCTCAGACACGCTGCAGTGCTCCAGGTGAACATCTCTGTCTCAGACACACTGCAGTGCTCCAGGTGAACATCTGTGTCTCAGACACACTGCAGTGCTCCAGGGCAACATCTCTGTCTCAGACACGCTGCAGTGCTCCAGGTGAACATCTCTGTCTCAGTCACGCTGCAGTGCTCCAGGTGAACATCTCTGTCTCAGTCACGCTGCAGTGCTCCAGGTGAACATCTCTGTCTCAGACACGCTGCAGTGCTCCAGGGCAACATCTCTGTCTCAGACACACTGCAGTGCTCCAGGGTAACATCTCTGTCTCAGACACGCTGCAGTGCTCCAGGTGAACATCTCTGTCTCAGACACACTGCAGTGCTCCAGGTGAACATCTCTGTCTCAGACACACTGCAGTGCTCCAGGTGAACATCTCTGTCTCAGTCGCGCTGCAGTGCTCCAGGTGAACATCTCTGTCTCAGACACACAGCAGTGCTCCAGGTGAACATCTCTGTCTCAGTCACACTGCAGTGCTCCAGGTGAACATCTCGGTCTCAGTCCTGCTGCAGTGCTCCAGGTGAACATCTCTGTCACAGTCACGCTGCAGTGCTCCAGGTGAACATCTCTGTCTCAGACACACTGCAGTGCTCCAGGTGAACATCTCTGTCACAGTCACTCTGCAGTGCTCCAGCTGAACATCTCTGTCTCAGACACGCTGCAGTGCTCCAGATGAACATCTCTGTCTCAGACACGCTGCAGTGCTCCAGGTGAACATCTCTCTCTCAGACACGCTGCAGTGCTCCAGGGCAACATCACTGTCTCAGACACACTGCAGTGCTCCAGGGCAACATCTCTGTCTCAGACACGCTGCAGTGCTCCAGGTGAACATCTCTCTCTCAGAAACACTGCAGTGCTCCAGGTGAACATCGCTGTCTCAGTCACGCTGCAGTGCACCAGTTGAACATCTCTGTCTCAGACACGCTGCAGTGCTCCAGGTGAACATCTCTGTCTCAGATACGCAGCAGTGCTCCAGGTGAACATCTCTGTCTCAGACACACTGCAGTGCTCCAGTGAACATCTCTGTCTCAGTCACGCTGCAGTGCTCCAGGTGAACATCTCTGTCTCAGTCACGCTGCAGTGCTCCAGGTGAACATCTCTGCCTCAGACACGCTGCAGTGCTCCAGGTGAACATCTCTGTCTCAGATACGCTGCAGTGCTCCAGGTGAACATCTCTGTCTCAGACACGCTGCAGTGCTCCAGGGAAACCTCTCTGTCTCAGACACACTGCAGTGCTCCAGGATAACATCTCTGTCTCAGACACGCTGCAGTGCTCCAGGTGAACATCTCTGTCTCAGACACGCTGCAGTGCTCCAGTTGAACATCTCTGTCTCAGACACGCTGCAGTGCTCCAGGTGAACATCTCTCTCTCAGACACGCTGCAGTGCTCCAGGTCAACATCTCTGTCTCAGACACACTGCAGTGCTCCAGGGCAACATCTCTGTCTCAGACACGCTGCAGTGCTCCAGGTGAACATCTCTCTCTCAGAAACACTGCAGTGCACCAGTTGAACATCCCTGTCTCAGACACACAGCAGTGCTCCAGGTGAACATCTCTGTCTCAGTCACGCTGCAGTGCTCCAGGTGAACATCTCTGTCTCAGATTCACTGCAGTGCTCCAGGTGAACATCTCTGTCTCAGACACACTGCAGTGCTCCAGGATAACATCTCTGTCTCAGACACGCTGCAGTGCTCCAGGTGAACATCTCTGTCTCAGACACGCTGCAGTGCTCCAGTTGAACATCTCTGTCTCAGTCACGCTGCAGTGCTCCAGGTGGACATCTCTGTCTCAGTCCCGCTGCAGTGCTCCAGGATAACATCTCTGTCTCAGACACTCTGCAGTGCTCCAGGGCAACATCTCTGTCTCATACACGCTGCAGTGCTCCAGGTGAACATCTCTGTCTCAGTCACGCTGCAGTGCTCCAGGTGAACATCTCTGTCACAGTCACGCTGCAGTGCTCCAGGTGAACATCTCTGTCTCAGTCCCGCTGCAGTGCTCCAGGTGAACATCTCTGTCTCAGATACGCTGCAGTGCTCCAGGTGAACATCTCTGTCTCAGACACACTGCAGTGCTCCAGGTGAACATCTCTGTCTCAGATACGCTGCAGTGCTCCAGGTGAACATCTCTCTCTCAGACACGCTGCAGTGCTCCAGGTGAACATCTCTGTCTCAGACACACTGCAGTGCTCCAGGTGAACATCTCTGTCTCAGTCACGCTGCAGTGCTCCAGGTGAACATCTCTGTCTCAGACACGCTGCAGTGCTCCAGGGCAACATCTCTGTCTCAGACACACTGCAGTGCTCCAGGGCAACATCTCTGTCTCATACACGATGCAGTGCTCCAGGTGAACATCTCTGTCTCAGTCACGCTGCAGTGCTCCAGGTGAACATCTCTGTCTCAGTCACGCTGCAGTGCTCCAGGTGAACATCTCTGTCTCAGACACGCTGCAGTGCTCCAGGGCAACATCTCTGTCTCAGACACACTGCAGTGCTCAAGGGCAACATCTCTGTCTCATACACGATGCAGTGCTCCAGGTGAACATCTCTGTCTCAGACACACTGCAGTGCTCCAGGTGAACATCTCTGTCTCAGACACACTGCAGTGCTCCAGGTGAACATCTCTGTCTCAGTCGCGCTGCAGTGCTCCAGGTGAACATCTCTGTCTCAGACACACAGCAGTGCTCCAGGTGAACATCTCTGTCTCAGTCACGCTGCAGTGCTCCAGGTGAACATCTCTGTCTCAGTCCTGCTGCAGTGCTCCAGGTGAACATCTCTGTCACAGTCATGCTGCAGTGCTCCAGGTGAACATCTCTGTCTCAGACACACAGCAGTGCTCCAGGTGAACATCTCTGTCTCAGTCACGCTGCAGTGCTCCAGGTGAACATCTCTGTCTCAGACACACTGCAGTGCTCCAGGTGAACATCTCTGTCACAGTCACGCTGCAGTGCTCCAGCTGAACATCTCTGTCTCAGACACGCTGCAGTGCTCCAGATGAACATCTCTGTCTCAGACACGCTGCAGTGCTCCAGGTGAACAACTCTCTCTCAGACACGCTGCAGTGCTCCAGGGCAACATCACTGTCTCAGACACACTGCAGTGCTCCAGGGCAACATCTCTGTCTCAGACACGCTGCAGTGCTCCAGGTGAACATCTCTCTCTCAGAAACACTGCAGTGCTCCAGGTGAACATCGCTGTCCCAGTCACGCTGCAGTGCACCAGTTGAACATCTCTGTCTCAGACACACAGCAGTGCTCCAGGTGAACATCCCTGTCTCAGTCACGCTGCAGTGCTCCAGGTGAACATCTCTGTCTCAGACACACTGCAGTGCTCCAGGATAACATCTCTGTCTAAGACACGCTGCAGTGCTCCAGGTGAACATCTCTGTCTCAGACACGCTGCAGTGCTCCAGTTGAACATCTCTGTCTCAGACACGCTGCAGTGCTCCAGGTGGACATCTCTCTCTCAGTCCCGCTGCAGTGCTCCAGGATAACATCTCTGTCTCAGACACACTGCAGTGCTCCAGGGCAACATCTCTGTTTCAGACACGCTGCAGTGCTCCAGGTGAACATCTCTGTCTCAGTCACGCTGCAGTGCTCCAGGTGAACATCTCTGTCACAGTCACGTGGCAGTGCTCCAGGTGAACATCTCTGTCTCAGACACACTGCAGTGCTCCAGGTGAACATCTCTGTCTCAGATACGCTGCAGTGCTCCAGGTGAACATCTCTGTCTCAGACACGCTGCAGTGCTCCAGGATAACATCTCTGTCACAGATACGCTGCAGTGCTCCAGGTGAACATCTCTGTCTCAGTCACGCTGCAGTGCTCCAGGTGAACATCTCTATCTCTGACACACTGCAGTGCTCCATGTGACCATCTCTGTCTCAGACACACTGCAGTGTTCCAGGAGAACATCTCTGTCTCAGTCACGCTGCAGTGCTCCAGGTGAACATCTCTATCTCTGACACACTGCAGTGCTCCATGTGACCATCTCTGTCTCAGATACGCTGCAGTGCTCCATGTGAACATCTCTGTCTCAGATACGCTGCAGTGCTCCAGGGCAACATCTCTGTCTCAGACACACTGCAGTACTCCAGGGCAACATCTCTGTCTCAGACACTCTGCAGTGCTCCAGGTGAACATCTCTCTCTCAGAAACACTGCAGTGCTCCAGGTGAACATCTCTGTCTCAGACACACAGCAGTGCTCCAGGTGAACATCTCTATCTCAGTCACGCTGCAGTGCTCCAGGATAACATCTCTGTCTCAGACACGCTGCAGTGCTCCAGGTCAACATCTCTGTCTCAGACACACACCAGTGCTCCAGGTGAACATCTCTGTCTCAGACACACTGCAGTGCTCCAGGTGAACATATCTGTCTCAGACACGCTGCAGTGCTCCAGGTGAAGTTCTCCCTCTCAGAAACACTGCAGTGCTCCAGGTGAACATCTCTGTCTCAGACACACAGCAGTGCTCCAGGTGAACATCTCTATCTCAGTCACGCTGCAGTGCTCCAGGATAACATCTCTGTCTCAGACACGCTGCAGTGCTCCTGGTGAACATCTCTGTCTCAGACAAACAGCAGTGCTCCAGGTGAACATCTCTGTCTCAGTCACGCTGCAGTGCTCCAGGTGAACATCTCTGTCACAGTCACGCTGCAGTGCTCCAGGTGAACATCTCTGTCTCAGTCACGCTGCAGTGCTCCAGGTCAACATCTCTGTCTCAGACACACTGCAGTGCTCCAGGTGAACATCTCTGTCTCAGACACGCTGCAGTGCTCCAGGTGAACATCTCTGTCTCAGATACGCAGCAGTGCTCCAGGTGAACATCTCTGTCTCAGACACACTGCAGTGCTCCAGTGAACATCTCTGTCTCAGTCACGCTGCAGTGCTCCAGGTGAACATCTCTGTCTCAGTCACGCTGCAGTGCTCCAGGTGAACATCTCTGCCTCAGACACGCTGCAGTGCTCCAGGTGAACATCTCTGTCTCAGATACGCTGCAGTGCTCCAGGTGAACATCTCTGTCTCAGACACGCTGCAGTGCTCCAGGGAAACCTCTCTGTCTCAGACACACTGCAGTGCTCCAGGTGAACATATCTGTCTCAGACACGTTGCAGTGCTCCAGGTGAACATCTCTGTCTCAGACACGCTGCAGTGCTCCAGGTGAACATCTCTGTCTCAGTCCCGCTGCAGTGCTCCAGGTGAACATCTCTGTCTCAGACACGCTGCAGTGCTCCAGGTGAACATCTCTGTCTCAGACACGCTGCAGTGCTCCAGGTGAACATCTCTGTCTCAGACACGCTGCAGTGCTCCAGGATAACATCTCTGTCTCAGATACGCTGCAGTGCTCCAGGTGAACATCTCTGTCTCAGTCACGCTGCAGTGCTCCTGGATAACATCTCTGTCTCAGACACACTGCAGTGCTCCAGGTGAACATCTCTGTCTCAGACACGCTGCAGTGCTCCAGGTGAACATCTCTGTCTCAGACACACTGAAGTGCTCCAGGATATCATCTCTGTCTCAGACACACTGCAGTGCTCCAGGATAACATCTCTGTCTCAGAAACACTGCAGTGCTCCAGGTGAACATCTCTGTCTCAGACACGCTGCAGAGCTCCAGGTGAACATCTCTGTCTCAGACACACTGAAGTGCTCCAGGTGAACATCTCTGTCTCAGACACACTGCAGTGCTCCAGGTTATCATCTCTGTCTCAGACACACTGCAGTGCTCCAGGATAACATCTCTGTCTCAGACACACTGCAGTGCTCCAGGTGAACATCTCTGTCTCAGACACGCTGCAGTGCTCCAGGATAACATCTCTGTCTCAGACACACTGAAGTGCTCCAGGTGAACATCTCTGTCTCAGACACACTGCAGTGCTCCAGGTGAACATCTCTGTCTCAGACACACTGCAGTGCTCCAGGATAACATCACTGTATCAGACACACTGCAGTGCTCCAGGTGAACATCTCTGTCTCAGATACGCTGCAGTGCTCCAGGTGAACATCTCTGTCTCAGTCACGCTGCAGTGCTCCAGGTGAACATCTCTGTCTCAGATACGCTGCAGTGCTCCAGGTGAACATCTCTGTCTCAGACACGCTGCAGTGCTCCAGATGAACATCTCTGTCTCAGTCATGCTGCAGTGCTCCAGGTGAACATCTCTGTCTCAGACACGCTGCAGTGCTCCAGGTGAACATTTCTGTCTCAGACACACTGCAGTGCTCCAGGGCAACATTCTCTGTCTCAGACACACTGCAGTGCACCAGGTGAACATTCTCTGTCTCAGATACACTGCAGTGCTCTAGGTGAACATCTCTGTCTCAGACACACTGCAGTGCTCCAGGTGAACATCTCTGTCTCAGACACGCTGCAGTGCTCCAGATGAACATCTCTGTCTCAGTCATGCTGCAGTGCTCCAGGTGAACATCTCTTTCTCAGACACGCTGCAGTGCTCCAGGTGAACATCTCTGTCTCAGACACACTGCAGTGCTCCAGGGCAACATTCTCTGTCTCAGACACACTGCAGTGCACCAGGTGAACATTCTCTGTCTCAGATACACTGCAGTGCTCTAGGTGAACATCTCTGTCTCAGACACACTGCAGTGCTCCGGGTGAACATCTCTGTCTCAGACACGCTGCAGTGCTCCAGGTGAACATCTCTGTCTCAGACACACTGCAGTGCTCCAGGGCAACGCTCTCTGTCTCAGACACACTGCAGTGCACCAGGTGAACATTCTCTGTCTCAGATACACTGCAGTGCTCTAGGTGAACATCTCTGTCTCAGACACACTGCAGTGCTCTAGGTGAACATCTCTGTCTCAGACACACTGCAGTGCTCCAGGTGAACATCTCTGGCTCAGACACACTGCAGTGCTCCAGGATATCATCTCTGTCTCAGACACACTGCACTGCTCCAGGATATCATCTCTGTCTCAGACACACTGCAGTGCTCCAGGTGAACATCTCTGTCTCAGACACACTGCAGTGCTCCAGGTGAACATCTCTGTCTCAGTCACGCTGCAGTGCTCCAGGTGAACATCTCTGCCTCAGTCACGCTGCAGTGCTCCAGGTGAACATCTCTGTCTCAGATACGCTGCAGTGCTCCAGGTGAACATCTCTGTCTCAGACACGCTGCAGTGCTCCAGGTGGACATCTCTGTCTCAGTCCCGCTGCAGTGCTCCAGGATAACATCTCTGTCTCAGACACACTGCAGTGCTCCAGGGCAAGATCTCTGTCTCAGACACGCTGCAGTGCTCCAGGTGAACATCTCTGTCTCAGTCACGCTGCAGTGCTCCAGGTGAACATCTCTGTCTCAGATACGCTGCAGTGCTCCAGGTGAACATCTCTGTCTCAGACACGCTGCAGTGCTCCAGGTGGACATCTCTGTCTCAGTCCCGCTGCAGTGCTCCAGGATAACATCTCTGTCTCAGACACACTGCAGTGCTCCAGGGCAACATCTCTGTCTCAGACACGCTGCAGTGCTCCAGGTGAACATCTCTGTCTCAGTCACGCTGCAGTGCTCCAGGTGAACATCTCTGTCACAGTCACGCTGCAGTGCTCCAGGTGAACATCTCTGTCTCAGTCCCGCTGCAGTGCTCCAGGTGAACATCTCTGTCTCAGACACACTGCAGTGCTCCAGGTGAACATCTCTGTCTCAGATACGCTGCAGTGCTCCAGGTGAACATCTCTCTCTCAGACACGCTGCAGTGCTCCAGGATAACATCTCTGTCTCAGATACGCTGCAGTGCTCCAGGTGAACATCTCTGTCTCAGTCACACTGCAGTGCTCCAGGTGAACATCTCTGTCACAGTCACGCTGCAGTGCTCCAGGTGAACATCTCTGTCTCAGACACACTGCAGTGCTCCAGGTGAATATCTCTGTCTCAGATACGCTGCAGTGCTCCAGGTGAACATCTCTGTCTCAGACACACTGCAGTGCTCCAGGATAACATCTCTCTCTCAGACACGCTGCAGTGCTCCAGGATAACATCTCTGTCTCAGACACACTGCAGTGCTCCAGGTGAACATCTCTGTCTCAGTCACGCTGCAGTGCTCCAGGTGAACATCTCTGTCTCAGACACACTGCAGTGCTCCAGGTGAACATCTCTGTCTCAGACACACTGCAGTGCTCCAGGATAACATCTCTGTCTCAGACACGCTGCAGTGCTCCAGGTGAACATCTCTGCCTCAGACACACTGCAGTGCTCCAGTATAACATCTCTGTCTCAGACACGCTGCAGTGCTCCAGGATAACATCTCTGTCTCAGTCACGCTGCAGTGCTCCAGGTGAACATCTCTGTCTCAGACACACTGCAGTGCTCCAGGATAACATCTCTGTCTCAGACACGCTGCAGTGCTCCAGGATAACATCTCTGTCTCAGACACGCTGCAGTGCTCCAGGTGAACATCTCTGCCTCAGACACACTGCAGTGCTCCAGGATAACATCTCTGTCTCAGACACACTGCAGTGCTCCAGGTGAACATCTCTGTCTCAGTCACGCTGCAGTGCTCCAGGTGAACATCTCTGTCTCAGACACACTGCAGTGCTCCAGGTGAACATCTCTGTCTCAGACACACTGCAGTGCTCCAGGATAACATCTCTGTCTCAGACACGCTGCAGTGCTCCAGGTGAACATCTCTGTCTCAGACACAGTGCAGTGCTCCAGGATAACATCTCTGTCTCAGACACGCTGCAGTGCTCCAGGTGAACATCTCTGTCTCAGACACGCTGCAGTGCTCCAGGATAACATCTCTGTCTCCGATACGCTGCAGTGCTCCAGGATAACATCTCTGTCTCAGACACACTGCAGTGCTCCAGGGCAACATCTCTGTCTCAGACACACTGCAGTGCTCCAGGTGAACATCTCTGTCTCAGACACACTGCAGTGCTCCAGGATAACATCTCTGTCTCAGACACGCTGCAGTGCTCCAGGTGAACATCTCTGTCTCAGACACGCTGCAGTGCTCCAGGATAACATCTCTGTCTCAGATACGCTGCAGTGCTCCAGGTGAACATCTCTGTCTCAGTCACGCTGCAGTTCCCCCTGGATAACATCTCTGTCTCAGACACACTGCAGTGCTCCAGGTGAACATCTCTGTCTCAGACACGCTGCAGTGCTCCAGGTGAACATCTCTGTCTCAGACACACTGCAGTGCTCCAGGATATCATCTCTGTCTCAGACACACTGCAGTGCTCCAGGATAACATCTCTGTCTCAGACACGCTGCAGTGCTCCAGGTGAACATCTCTGTCTCAGACACACTGCAGTGCTCCAGGATAACATCTCTGTCTCAGACACACTGCAGTGCTCCAGGATAACATCTCTGTCTCAGATACGCTGCAGTGCTCCAGGTGAACATCTCTGTCTCAGACACGCTGCAGTGCTCCAGATGAACATCTCTGTCTCAGTCATGCTGCAGTGCTCCAGGTGAACATCTCTGTCTCAGACACGCTGCAGTGCTCCAGGTGAACATCTCTGTCTCAGACACGCTGCAGTGATCCAGGGAAACCTCTCCGTCTCAGACACACTGCAGTGCTCCAGGTGAACATCTCTGTCTCAGTCACGCTGCAGTGCTCTAGGTGAACATCTCTGTCTCAGACACACTGCAGTGCTCCAGGTGAACATCTCTGTCTCAGACACGCTGCAGTGCTCCAGATGAACATCTCTGTCTCAGTCATGCTGCAGTGCTCCAGGTGAACATCTCTGTCTCAGACACGCTGCAGTGCTCCAGGTGAACATCTCTGTCTCAGACACACTGCAGTGCTCCAGGGCAACATTCTCTGTCTCAGACACACTGCAGTGCACCAGGTGAACATTCTCTGTCTCAGATACACTGCAGTGCTCTAGGTGAACATCTCTGTCTCAGACACACTGCAGTGCTCCGGGTGAACATCTCTGTCTCAGACACGCTGCAGTGCTCCAGGTGAACATCTCTGTCTCAGACACACTGCAGTGCTCCAGGGCAACATTCTCTGTCTCAGACACACTGCAGTGCTCTAGGTGAACATCTCTGTCTCAGACACACTGCAGTGCTCCAGGTGAACATCTCTGTCTCAGTCACGCTGCAGTGCTCCAGGTGAACATCTCTGCCTCAGTCACGCTGCAGTGCTCCAGGTGAACATCTCTGTCTCAGATACGCTGCAGGGCTCCAGGTGAACATCTCTGTCTCAGACACGCTGCAGTGCTCCAGGTGGACATCTCTGTCTCAGTCCCGCTGCAGTGCTCCAGGATAACATCTCTGTCTCAGACACACTGCAGTGCTCCAGGGCAACATCTCTGTCTCAGACACGCTGCAGTGCTCCAGGTGAACATCTCTGTCTCAGTCACGCTGCAGTGCTCCAGGTGAACATCTCTGTCACAGTCACGCTGCAGTGCTCCAGGTGAACATCTCTGTCTCAGTCCCGCTGCAGTGCTCCAGGTGAACATCTCGTCTCAGACACACTGCAGTGCTCCAGGTGAACATCTCTGTCTCAGATACGCTGCAGTGCTCCAGGTGAACATCTCTCTCTCAGACACGCTGCAGTGCTCCAGGATAACATCTCTGTCTCAGATACGCTGCAGTGCTCCAGGTGAACATCTCTGTCTCAGTCACACTGCAGTGCTCCAGGTGAACATCTCTGTCACAGTCACGCTGCAGTGCTCCAGATGAACATCTCTGTCTCATTCACACTGCAGTGCTCCAGGTGAACATCTCTGTCTCAGACACGCTGCAGTGCTCCAGGTGAACATCTCTGTCTCAGACACGCTGCAGTGCTCCAGGTGAACATCTCTGCCTCAGACACACTGCAGTGCTCCAGGATATCATCTCTGTCTCAGACACACTGCAGTGCTCCAGGTGAATATCTCTGTCTCAGTCACGCTGCAGTGCTCCAGGTGAACATCTCTGTCTCAGACACACTGCCGTGCTCCAGGTGAACATCTCTGTCTCAGATACGCTGCAGTGCTCCAGGTGAACATCTCTGTCTCAGACACACTGCAGTGCTCCAGGTGAACATCTCTGTCTCAGACACACTGCAGTGCTCCAGGATAACATCTCTGTATCAGACACGCTGCAGTGCTCCAGGTGAACATCTCTGTCTCAGATACGCTGCAGTGCTCCAGGTGAACATCTCTGTCTCAGTCACGCTGCAGTGCTCCAGGTGAACATCTCTGTCTCAGATACGCTGCAGTGCTCCAGGTGAACATCTCTGTCTCAGACACGCTGCAGTGCTCCAGATGAACATCTCTGTCTCAGTCATGCTGCAGTGCTCCAGGTGAACATCTCTGTCTCAGACACGCTGCAGTGCTCCAGGTGAACATTTCTGTCTCAGACACACTGCAGTGCTCCAGGGCAACATTCTCTGTCTCAGACACACTGCAGTGCACCAGGTGAACATTCTCTGTCTCAGATACACTGCAGTGCTCTAGGTGAACATCTCTGTCTCAGACACACTGCAGTGCTCCAGGTGAACATCTCTGTCTCAGACACGCTGCAGTGCTCCAGATGAACATCTCTGTCTCAGTCATGCTGCAGTGCTCCAGGTGAACATCTCTGTCTCAGACACGCTGCAGTGCTCCAGGTGAACATCTCTGTCTCAGACACACTGCAGTGCTCCAGGGCAAAATTCTCTGTCTCAGACACACTGCAGTGCACCAGGTGAACATTCTCTGTCTCAGATACACTGCAGTGCTCTAGGTGAACATCTCTGTCTCAGACACACTGCAGTGCTCCGGGTGAACATCTCTGTCTCAGACACGCTGCAGTGCTCCAGGTGAACATCTCTGTCTCAGACACACTGCAGTGCTCCAGGGCAACATTCTCTGTCTCAGACACACTGCAGTGCACCAGGTGAACATTCTCTGTCTCAGATACACTGCAGTGCTTTAGGTGAACATCTCTGTCTCAGACACACTGCAGTGCTCTAGGTGAACATCTCTGTCTCAGACACACTGCAGTGCTCCAGGTGAACATCTCTGTCTCAGACACACTGCAGTGCTCCAGGATATCATCTCTGTCTCAGACACACTGCAGTGCTCCAGGATATCATCTCTGTCTCAGACACACTGCAGTGCTCCAGGTGACAATCTCTGTCTCAGACACACTGCAGTGCTCCAGGTGAACATCTCTGTCTCAGTCACGCTGCAGTGCTCCAGGTGAACATCTCTGCCTCTGTCACGCTGCAGTGCTCCAGGTGAACATCTCTGTCTCAGATCCGCTGCAGTGCTCCAGGATAACATCTCTGTCTCAGACACACTGCAGTGCTCCAGGGCAACATCTCTGTCTCAGACACGCTGCAGTGCGCCAGGTGAACATCTCTGTCTCAGTCACGCTGCAGTGCTCCAGGTGAACATCTCTGTCACAGTCACGCTGCAGTGCTCCAGGTGAACATCTCTGTCTCAGTCCCGCTGCAGTGCTCCAGGTGAACATCTCTGTCTCAGACACACTGCAGTGCTCCAGGTGAACATCTCTGTCTCAGATACGCTGCAGTGCTCCAGGTGAACATCTCTCTCTCAGACACGCTGCAGTGCTCCAGGATAACATCTCTGTCTCAGATACGCTGCAAAGCTCCAGGTGAACATCTCTGTCTCAGTCACACTGCAGTGCTCCAGGTGAACATCTCTGTCACAGTCACGCTGCAGTGCTCCAGGTGAATATCTCTGTCTCATTCACGCTGCAGTGCTCCAGGTGAACATCTCTGTCTCAGACACGCTGCAGTGCTCCAGGTGAACATCTCTGTCTCAGACACACTGCAGTGCTCCAGGTGAACATCTCTGTCTCAGATACGCTGCAGTGCTCCAGGGCAACATCTCTGTCTCAGACACACTGCAGTGCTCCAGGTCAACATCTCTGTCTCAGACACGCTGCAGTGCTCCAGGTGAACATCTCTCTCTCAGAAACACTGCAGTGCTCCAGGTGAACATCTCTGTCTCAGACACACAGCAGTGCTCCAGGTGAACATCTCTATCTCAGTCACGCTGCAGTGCTCCAGGATAACATCTCTGTCTCAGACACGCTGCAGTGCTCCAGGTGAACATCTCTGTCTCAGACACACAGCAGTGCTCCAGGTGAACATCTCTGTCTCAGTCACGCTGCAGTGCTCCAGGTGAACATCTCTGTCTCAGACACGCTGCAGTGCTCCAGGTGAACATCTCTGTCACAGTCACGCTGCAGTGTTCCAGGTGAACATCTCTGTCTCAGTCCCGCTGCAGTGCTCCAGGTGAACATCTCTGTCTCAGACACACTGCAGTGCTCCAGCTGAACATCTCTGTCTCAGATACGCTGCAGTGCTCCAGGCGAACATCTCTCTCTCAGACACGCTGCAGTGCTCCAGGTGAACATCTCTGTCTCAGATACGCTGCCGTGCTCTAGGTGAACATCTCTGTCTCAGACACACTGCAGTGCTCCAGGTGAACATCTCTGTCTCAGATACGCTGCAGTGCTCCAGGTGAACATCTCTGTCTCAGACACGCTGCAGTGCTCCAGGGAAACCACTCTGTCTCAGACACACTGCAGTGCTCCAGGTGAACATCTCTGTCTCAGACACACTGCAGTGCTCCAGGTGAACATCTCTGTCTCAGTCACGCTGCAGTGCTCCAGGATAACATCTCTGTCTCAGTCCCGCTGCAGTGCTCCAGGTGAACATCTCTGTCTCAGACACACAGCAGTGCTCCAGGTGAACATCTCTGTCTCCGACACGCTGCAGTGCTCCAGGTGAACATCTCTGTCTCAGACACGCTGCAGTGCTCCAGGTGAACATCTCTGTCACAGTCACGCTGCAGTGCTCCAGGTGAACATCTCTGTCTCAGTCCCGCTGCAGTGCTCCAGGTGAACATCTCTGTCTCAGACACACTGCAGTGCTCCAGCTGAACATCTCTGTCTCAGATACGCTGCAGTGCTCCAGGCGAACATCTCTC
This sequence comes from Chiloscyllium punctatum, assembly GCF_047496795.1. Lineage (NCBI taxonomy): Eukaryota > Metazoa > Chordata > Chondrichthyes > Orectolobiformes > Hemiscylliidae > Chiloscyllium > Chiloscyllium punctatum. Next base: position 25,232,023 of record NC_092770.1, on the reverse strand, counting down.
TCTCAGACACGCTGCAGTGCTCCAGGTGAACATCTCTGTCTCAGATACGCTGCCGTGCTCTAGGTGAACATCTCTGTCTCAGACACACTGCAGTGCTCCAGGTGAACATCTCTGTCTCAGATACGCTGCAGTGCTCCAGGTGAACATCTCTGTCTCAGACACGCTGCAGTGCTCCAGGGAAACCACTCTGTCTCAGACACACTGCAGTGCTCCAGGTGAACATCTCTGTCTCAGACACACTGCAGTGCTCCAGGTGAACATCTCTGTCTCAGACACACTGCAGTGCTCCAGGTGAATATCTCTGTCTCAGACACACTGCAGTGCTCCAGGTGAACATCTCTGTCTCAGATACGCTGCAGTGCTCCAGGTGAACATCTCTGTCTCAGACACGCTGCAGTGCTCCAGGGAAACCTCTCTGTCTCAGACACACTGCAGTGCTCCATGTGAACATCTCTGTCTCAGTCACGCTGCAGTGCTCCAGGTGAACATCTCTGTCTCAGACACACTGCAGTGCTCCAGGTGAACATCTCTGTCTCAGACACACTGCAGTGCTCCAGGTGAACATCTCTGTCTCAGATACGCTGCAGTGCTCCAGGTGAACATCTCTCTCTCAGACACACTGCAGTGCTCCAGGATATCATCTCTGTCTCAGACACGCTGCAGTGCTCCAGGATAACATCTCTGTCTCAGACACGCTGCGTTGCTCCAGGTGAACATCTCTGTCTCAGACACACTGCAGTGCTCCAGGATAACATCTCTTTCTCAGACACGCTGCAGTGCTCCAGGATAACATCTCTGTCTCAGACACGCTGCAGTGCTTCAGGATAACATCTCTGTCTCAGACACGCTGCAGTGCTCCAGGTGAACATCTCTGTCTCAGACACGCTGCGTTGCTCCAGGTGAACATCTCTGTCTCAGACACACTGCAGTGCTCCAGGATAACATCTCTTTCTCAGACACGCTGCAGTGCTCCAGGATAACATCTCTGTCTCAGACACGCTGCAGTGCTTCAGGATAACATCTCTGTCTCAGACACGCTGCAGTGCTCCAGGCGAACATCTCTGTCTCAGACACACTGCAGTGCTCCAGGATAACATCTCTGTCTCAGACACACTGCAGTGCTCCAGGTGAACATCTCTGTCTCAGTCACGCTGCAGTGCTCCAGGTGAACATCTCTGTCTCAGACACACTGCAGTGCTCCAGGTGAACATCTCTGTCTCAGACACACTGCAGTGCTCCAGGATAACATCTCTGTCTCAGACACGCTGCAGTGCTCCAGGTGAACATCTCTGTCTCAGACACACTGCAGTGCTCCAGGATAACATCTCTGTCTCAGACACGCTGCAGTGCTCCAGGTGAACATCTCTGTCTCAGACACGCTGCAGTGCTCCAGGATAACATCTCTGTCTCAGACATGGTGCAGTGCTCCAGGGGAACATCTCTGTCTCAGTTAAGCTGCAGTCCTCCAGGATTACATCTCTGTCTCAGACACACTGCAGTGCTCCAGGTGAACATCTCTGTCTCAGACACGCTGCAGTGCTCCAGGTGAACATCTATGTCTCAGACACACTGCAGTGCTTCAGGATATCATCTCTGTCTCAGACACACTGCAGTGCTCCAGGTGAACATTTCTGTCTCAGATACGCTGCAGTGCTCCAGGTGAACATCTCTGTCTCAGTCACGCTGCAGTGCTTCAGGTGAACATCTCTGTCTCAGATACGCTGCAGTGCTCCAGGTGAACATCTCTGTCTCAGACACGCTGCAGTGCTCCAGATGAACATCTCTGTCTCAGTCATGCTGCAGTGCTCCAGGTGAACATCTCTGTCTCAGACACGCTGCAGTGCTCCAGGTGAACATCTCTGTCTCAGACACACTGCAGTGCTCCAGGGCAACATTCTCTGTCTCAGACACACTGCAGTGCACCAGGTGAACATCTCTGTCTCAGACACACTGCAGTGCTCCAGGTGAACATCTCTGTCTCAGACACACTGCAGTGCTCCAGGATATCATCTCTGTCTCAGACACACTGCAGTGCTCCAGGATAACATCTCTGTCTCAGACACACTGCAGTGCTCCAGGTGAACATCTCTGTCTCAGACACGCTGCAGTGCTCCAGGTGAACATCTCTGTCTCAGTCCCGCTGCAGTGCTCCAGGTGAACATCTCTGTCTCAGTCACGCTGCAGTGCTCCAGGTGAACATCTCTGCCTCAGTCACGCTGCAGTGCTCCAGGTGAACATCTCTGTCTCAGATACGCTGCAGTGCTCCAGGTGAACATCTCTGTCTCAGACACGCTGCAGTGCTCCAGGTGGACATCTCTGTCTCAGTCCCGCTGCAGTGCTCCAGGATAACATCTCTGTCTCAGACACACTGCAGTGCTCCAGGGCAACATCTCTGTCTCAGACACGCTGCAGTGCTCCAGGTGAACATCTCTGTCTCAGACACACTGCAGTGCTCCAGGTGAACATCTCTGTATCAGATACGCTGCAGTGCTCCAGGTGAACATCTCTCTCTCAGACACGCTGCAGTGCTCCAGGTGAACATCTCTGTCTCAGTCACGCTGCAGTGCTCCAGGTGAACATCTCTATCTCAGACACGCTGCAGTGCTCCATGTGACCATCTCTGTCTCAGACACACTGCAGTGTTCCAGGAGAACATCTCTGTCACAGTCACGCTGCAGTGCTCCAGGTGAACATCTCTGTCTCAGACACACTGCAGTGCTCCAGGATAACATCTCTGTCTCAGACACGCTGCAGTGCTCCAGGTGAACATCTCTGTCTCAGACACGCTGCAGTGCTCCAGGATAACATCTCTGTCTCAGACACGCTGCAGTGCTCCAGGTGAACATCTCTGTCTCAGTCACGCTGCAGTGCTCCAGGATAACATCACTGTCTCAGACACACTGCAGTGCTCCAGGTGAACATCTGTGTCTCAGACACGCTGCAGTGCTCCAGGTGAACATCTCTGTCTCAGACACACTGCAGTGCTCCATGTGACCATCTCTGTCTCAGACACACTGCAGTGCTCCAGGTGAACATCTCTGTCTCAGACACACTGCAGTGCTCCAGGATAACATCTCTGTCTCAGACACGCTGCAGTGCTCCAGGTGAACATCTCTGTCCCCGACACGCTGCAGTGCTCCAGGATAACATCTCTGTCTCAGACACGCTGCAGTGCTCCAGGTGAACATCTCTGTCTCAGTCACGCTGCAGTGCTCCAGGATAACATCACTGTCTCAGACACACTGCAGTGCTCCAGGTGAACATCTGTGTCTCAGACACGCTGCAGTGCTCCAGGTGAACATCTCTGTCTCAGACACGCTGCAGTGCTCCAGGATATCATCTCTGTCTCAGACACACTGCAGTGCTCCAGGATAACATCTCTGTCTCAGACACACTGCAGTGCTCCAGGTGAACATCTCTGTCTCAGACACAGTGCAGTGCTCCAGGTTATCATCTCTGTCTCAGACACACTGTAGTGCTCCAGGATAACATCTCTGTCTCAGACACACTGCAGTGCTCCAGGTGAACATCTCTGTCTCAGATACGCTGCAGTGCTCCAGGTGAACATCTCTGTCTCAGACACGCTGCAGTGCTCCAGGTGAACATCTTTGTCTTAGTCTTGCTGCAGTGCTCCAGGTGAACATCTCTGTCTCAGACACGCTGCAGTGCTCCAGGTGAACATCTCTGTCTCAGACACACTGCAGTGCTCCAGGGCAACATTCTCTGTCTCAGACACACAGCAGTGCACCAGGTGAACATTCTCTATCTCAGATACACTGCAGTGCTCTAGGTGAACATCTCTGTCTCAGAGACACTGCAGTGCTCCAGGTGAACATCTCTGTCTCAGACACACTGCAGTGCTCCAGGATATCATCTCTGTCTCAGACACACTGCAGTGCTCCAGGATAACATCTCTGTCTCAGACACACTGCAGTGCTCCAGGTGAACATCTCTGTCTCAGACACGCTGCAGTGCTCCAGGATAACATCTCTGTCTCAGTCCCGCTGCATTGCTCCAGGTGAACATCTCTGTCTCAGACACACTGCAGTGCTCCAGGTGAACATCTCTGCCTCAGTCACGCTGCAGTGCTCCAGGTGAACATCTCTGTCTCAGATAGGCTGCAGTGCTCCAGGTGAACATCTCTGTCTCAGACACGCTGCAGTGCTCCAGGGAAACCACTCTGTCTCAGACACACTGCAGTGCTCCAGGTGAACATCTCTGTCTCAGACACGCTGCAGTGCTCCAGGTGAACATCTCTGTCTCAGACACACTGCAGTGCTCCAGGTGAATATCTCTGTCTCAGACACACTGCAGTGCTCCAGGTGAACATCTCTGTCTCAGACACGCTGCAGTGCTCCAGGTGAACATCTCTGTCTCAGACACGCTGCAGTGCTCCAGGGAAACCTCTCTGTCTCAGACACACAGCAGTGCTCCAGGTGAACATCTCTGTCTCAGTCACGCTGCAGTGCTCCAGGAGAACATCTCTGTCTCTGACACACTGCAGTGCTCCAGCTGAACATCTCTGTCTCAGACACACTGCAGTGCTCCAGGTGAACATCTCTGTCTCAGATACGCTGCAGTGCTCCAGGTGAACATCTCTGTCTCAGACACACTGCAGTGCTCCAGGATAACATCTCTGTCTCAGACACGCTGCAGTGCTCCAGGATAACATCTCTGTCTCAGACACGCTGCAGTGCTGGAGGATAACATCTCTGTCTCAGACACGCTGCAGTGCTCCAGGTGAACATCTCTGTCTCAGAAACACTGCAGTGCTCCAGGATAACATCTCTGTCTCAGACACGCTGCAGTGCTCCAGGTGAACATCTCGGTCTCAGACACACTGCAGTGCTCCAGGATAACATCTCTGTCTCAGACACGCTGCAGTGCTCCAGGTGAACATCTCTGTCTCAGACACACTGCAGTACTCCAGGATAACATCTCTGTCTCAGACACTCTGAGGAGCTCCAGGTGAACATCTCTGTCTCAGACACGCTGCAGTGCTCCAGGATAACATCTCTGTCTCAGACACGCTGCAGTGCTCCAGGTGAACATCTCTGTCTCAGTCACGCTGCAGTGCTCCAGGAAAACATCTCTCTCTCAGACACACTGCAGTGCTCCAGCTGAACATCTCTGTCTCAGACACGCTGCAGTGATCCAGGTGAACATCTCTGTCTCAGACACACTGCAGTGCTCCAGGATATCATCTCTGTCTCAGACACACTGCAGTGCTCCAGGATAACATCTCTGTCTCAGACACACTGCGGTGCTCCAGGTGAACATCTCTGTCTCAGACACACTGCAGTGCTCCAGGTTATCATCTCTGTCTCAGACACACTGCAGTGCTCCAGGATAACATCTCTGTCTCAGACACACTGCAGTGCTCCAGGTGAACATCTCTGTCTCAGACACGCTCCAGTGCTCCAGGATAACATCTCTGTCTCAGACACACTGAAGTGCTCCAGGTGAACATCTCTGTCACAGACACACTGCAGTGCTCCAGGTGAACATCTCTGTCTCAGACACACTGCAGTGCTCCAGGATAACATCTCTGTATCAGACACACTGCAGTGCTCCAGGTGAACATCTCTGTCTCAGATACGCTGCAGTGCTCCAGGTGAACATCTCTGTCTCAGTCACGCTGCAGTGCTCCAGGTGAACATCTCTGTCTCAGATACGCTGCAGTGCTCCAGGTGAACATCTCTGTCTCAGACACGCTGCAGTGCTCCAGATGAACATCTCTGTCTCAGTCATGCTGCAGTGCTCCAGGTGAACATCTCTGTCTCAGACACGCTGCAGTGCTCCAGGTGAACATCTCTGTCTCATACACGCTGCAGTGCTCCAGTATAACATCTCTGTCTCAGACACGCTGCAGTGCTCCAGGTGAACATCTCTGTCTCAGACACGCTGCAGTGCTCCAGGATAACATCTCTGTCTCCGACACACTGCAGTGCTCCAGGTGAACATCTCTGTCTCAGACACGCTGCAGTGCTCCAGGTGAACATCTCTGTCTCCGACACGCTGCAGTGCTCCAGGATATCATCTCTGTCTCAGAAACACTGCAGTGCTCCAGGATAACATCTCTGTCTCAGACACGCTGCAGTGCTCCAGGTGAACATCTCTGTCTCAGACACACTTCGGTGCTCCAGGATATCATCTCTGTCTCAGACACACTGCAGTGCTCCAGGATAACATCTCTGTCTCAGACACACTGCAGTGCTCCAGGATAACATCTCGGTCTCAGACACGCTGCAGTGCTCCAGGATAACATCTCTGTCTCAGACACACTGCAGTGCTCCAGGTGAACATCTCTGTCTCAGACACGCTGCAGTGCTCCAGGATAACATCTCTGTATCAGACACACTGCAGTGCTCCAGGTGAACATCTCTGTCTCAGATACGCTGCAGTGCTCCAGGTGAACATCTCTGTCTCAGTCACGCTGCAGTGCTCCAGGTGAACATCTCTGTCTCAGATACGCTGCAGTGCTCCAGGTGAACATCTCTGTCTCAGACACGCTGCAGTGCTCCAGATGAACATCTCTGTCTCAGTCATGCTGCAGTGCTCCAGGTGAACATCTCTTTCTCAGATACGCTGCAGTGCTCCAGGTGAACATCTCTGTCTCAGTCACGCTGCAGTGCTCCAGGTGAACATCTCTGTCTCAGATACGCTGCAGTGCTCCAGGTGAACATCTCTGTCTCAGACACGCTGCAGTGCTCCAGATGAACATCTCTGTCTCAGTCATGCTGCAGTGCTCCAGGTGAGCATCTCTGTCTCAGACACGCTGCAGTGCTCCAGGTGAACATCTCTGTCTCAGACACGCTGCAGTGCTCCAGGATAACATCTCTGTCTCAGACACGCTGCAGTGCTCCAGGTGAACATCTCTGTCTCAGTCACGCTGCAGTGCTCCAGGATAACATCTCTGTCTCAGACACACTGCAGTGCTCCAGGTGAACATCTCTGTCTCAGACAGGCTGCATTGCTCCAGGTGAACATCTCTGTCTCAGACACGCTGCAGTGCTCCAGGATAACATCTCTGTCTCAGACACGCTGCAGTGCTCCAGGATAACATCTCTGTCTCAGACACGCTGCAGTGCTCCAGGATAACATCTCTGTCTCAGACACGCTGCAGTGCTCCAGGATAACATCTCTGTCTCAGACACGCTGCAGTGCTCCAGGTGAACATCTCTGTCTCAGAAACACTGCAGTGCTCCAGGATAACATCTCTGTCTCAGACACGCTGCAGTGCTCCAGGTGAACATCTCGGTCTCAGACACACTGCAGTGCTCCAGGATAACATCTCTGTCTCAGACACGCTGCAGTGCTCCAGGTGAACATCTCTGTCTCAGACACACTGCAGTGCTCCAGGATAACATCTCTGTCTCAGACACGCTGAGGTGCTCCAGGTGAACATCTCTGTCTCAGACACGCTGCAGTGCTCCAGGATAACATCTCTGTCTCAGTCAAGCTGCAGTGCTCCAGGATAACATCTCTGTCTCAGACACACTGCAGTGCTCCAGCTGAACATCTCTGTCTCAGACACGCTGCAGTGCTCCAGGTGAACATCTCTGTCTCAGACACACTGCAGTGCTCCAGGATATCATCTCTGTCTCAGACACACTGCAGTGCTCCAGGATAACATCTCTGTCTCAGACACACTGCAGTGCTCCAAGTGAACATCTCTGTCTCAGACACACTGCAGTGCTCCAGGTTATCATCTCTGTCTCAGACACACTGCAGTGCTCCAGGATAACATCTCTGTCTCAGACACACTGCAGTGCTCCAGGATAACATCTCTGTCTCAGACACACTGCAGTGCTCCAGGTGAACATCTCTGTCTCAGACACGCTGCAGTGCTCCAGGATAACATCTCTGTCTCAGACACACTGAAGTGCTCCAGGTGAACATCTCTGTCACAGACACACTGCAGTGCTCCAGGTGAACATCTCTGTCTCAGACACACTGCAGTGCTCCAGGATAACATCTCTGTATCAGACACACTGCAGTGCTCCAGGTGAACATCTCTATCTCAGTCACGCTGCAGTGCTCCAGGTGAACATCTCTGTCTCAGATACGCTGCAGTGCTCCAGGTGAACATCTCTGTCTCAGACACGCTGCAGTGCTCCAGATGAACATCTCTGTCTCAGTCATGCTGCAGTGCTCCAGGTGAACATCTCTGTCTCAGACACGCTGCAGTGCTCCAGGTGAACATCTCTGTCTCAGACACGCTGCAGTGCTCCAGTATAACATCTCTGTCTCAGACACGCTGCAGTGCTCCAGGTGAACATCTCTGTCTCAGTCACGCTGCAGTGCTCCAGGATAACATCTCTGTCTCAGACACACTGCAGTGCTCCAGGTGAACATCTCTGTCTCAGACACGCTGCAGTGCTCCAGGTGAACATCTCTGTCTCCGACACGCTGCAGTGCTCCAGGATATCATCTCTGTCTCAGACACGCTGCAGTGCTCCAGGTGAACATCTCTGTCTCAGACACACTGCAGTGCTCCAGGATATCATCTCTGTCTCAGACACACTGCAGTGCTCCAGGATAACATCTCTGTCTCAGACACACTGCAGTGCTCCAGGTGAACATCTCTGTCTCAGACACACTGCAGTGCTCCAGGATATCATCTCTGTCTCAGACACACTGCAGTGCTCCAGGATAACATCTCTGTCTCAGACACACTGCAGTGCTCCAGGTGAACATCTCTGTCTCAGACACGCTGCAGTGCTCCAGGATATCATCTCTGTCTCAGACACACTGCAGTGCTCCAGGATAACATCTCTGTCTCAGACACACTGCAGTGCTCCAGGTGAACATCTCTGTCTCAGACACACTGCAGTGCTCCAGGTTATCATCTCTGTGTCAGACACACTGCAGTGCTCCAGGATAACATCTCTGTCTCAGACACACTGCAGTGCTCCAGGTGAACATCTCTGTCTCAGACACGCTGCAGTGCTCCAGGATAACATCTCTGTCTCAGACACACTGCAGTGCTCCAGGTGAACATCTCTGTCTCAGATACGCTGCAGTGCTCCAGGTGAACATCTCTGTCTCAGACACACTGCAGTGCTCCAGATGAACATCTCTGTCTCAGTCATGCTGCAGTGCTCCAGGTGAGCATCTCTGTCTCAGACACGCTGCAGTGCTCCAGGTGAACATCTCTGTCTCAGACACGCTGCAGTGCTCCAGGTGAGCATCTCTGTCTCAGACACGCTGCAGTGCTCCAGGTGAACATCTCTGTCTCAGACACGCTGCAGTGCTCCAGGTGAACATCTCTGTCTCAGACACACTGCAGTGCTCCAGGATAACATCTCTGTCTCAGACACACTGCAGTGCTCCAGGTGAACATCTCTGTCTCAGACACGCTGCAGTGCTCCAGGATAACATCTCTGTCTCAGACACACTGCAGTGCTCCAGGTGAACATCTCTGTCTCAGATATGCTGCAGTGCTCCAGGTGAACATCTCTGTCTCAGACACGCTGCAGTGCTCCAGATGAACATCTCTGTCTCAGTCATGCTGCAGTGCTCCAGGTGAGCATCTCTGTCTCAGACACGCTGCAGTGCTCCAGGTGAACATCTCTGTCTCAGACACGCTGCAGTGCTCCAGGTGAGCATCTCTGTCTCAGACACGCTGCAGTGCTCCAGGTGAACATCTCTGTCTCAGACACGCTGCAGTGCTCCAGGTGAACATCTCTGTCTCAGACACACTGCAGTGCTCCAGGTGAACATCTCTGTCTCAGTCATGCTGCAGTGCTCCAGGTGAGCATCTCTGTCTCAGACACGCTGCAGTGCTCCAGGTGAACATCTCTGTCTCAGACACGCTGCAGTGCTCCAGGATAACATCTCTGTCTCAGACACGCTGCAGTGCTCCAGGTGAACATCTCTGTCTCAGTCACGCTGCAGTGCTCCAGGATAACATCTCTGTCTCAGACACACTGCAGTGCTCCAGGTGAACATCTCGGTCTCAGACACACTGCAGTGCTCCAGGATAACATCTCTGTCTCAGACACGCTGCAGTGCTCCAGGTGAACATCTCTGTCTCAGACACACTGCAGTGCTCCAGGATAACATCTCTGTCTCAGACACGCTGAGGTGCTCCAGGTGGACATCTCTGTCTCAGACACGCTGCAGTGCTCCAGGATAACATCTCTGTCTCAGTCAAGCTGCAGTGCTCCAGGATAACATCTCTGTCTCAGACACACTGCAGTGCTCCAGCTGAACATCTCTGTCTCAGACACGCTGCAGTGCTCCAGGTGAACATCTCTGTCTCAGACACACTGCAGTGCTCCAGGATATCATCTCTGTCTCAGACACACTGCAGTGCTCCAGGATAACATCTCTGTCTCAGACACACTGCAGTGCTCCAAGTGAACATCTCTGTCTCAGACACACTGCAGTGCTCCAGGTTATCATCTCTGTCTCAGACACACTGCAGTGCTCCAGGATAACATCTCTGTCTCAGACACACTGCAGTGCTCCAGGATAACATCTCTGTCTCAGACACACTGCAGTGCTCCAGGTGAACATCTCTGTCTCAGACACGCTGCAGTGCTCCAGGATAACATCTCTGTCTCAGACACACTGAAGTGCTCCAGGTGAACATCTCTGTCACAGACACACTGCAGTGCTCCAGGTGAACATCTCTGTCTCAGACACACTGCAGTGCTCCAGGATAACATCTCTGTATCAGACACGCTGCAGTGCTCCAGGTGAACATCTCTGTCTCAGTCACGCTGCAGTGCTCCAGGTGAACATCTCTGTCTCAGATACGCTGCAGTGCTCCAGGTGAACATCTCTGTCTCAGACACGCTGCAGTGCTCCAGATGAACATCTCTGTCTCAGTCATGCTGCAGTGCTCCAGGTGAACATCTCTGTCTCAGACACGCTGCAGTGCTCCAGTATAACATCTCTGTCTCAGACACGCTGCAGTGCTCCAGGTGAACATCTCTGTCTCAGTCACGCTGCAGTGCTCCAGGATAACATCTCTGTCTCAGACACACTGCAGTGCTCCAGGTGAACATCTCTGTCTCAGACACGCTGCAGTGCTCCAGGTGAACATCTCTGTCTCCGACACGCTGCAGTGCTCCAGGATATCATCTCTGTCTCAGACACGCTGCAGTGCTCCAGGTGAACATCTCTGTCTCAGACACACTGCAGTGCTCCAGGATATCATCTCTGTCTCAGACACACTGCAGTGCTCCAGGATAACATCTCTGTCTCAGACACACTGCAGTGCTCCAGGTGAACATCTCTGTCTCAGACACACTGCAGTGCTCCAGGATATCATCTCTGTCTCAGACACACTGCAGTGCTCCAGGATAACATCTCTGTCTCAGACACACTGCAGTGCTCCAGGTGAACATCTCTGTCTCAGACACGCTGCAGTGCTCCAGGATATCATCTCTGTCTCAGACACACTGCAGTGCTCCAGGATAACATCTCTGTCTCAGACACACTGCAGTGCTCCAGGTGAACATCTCTGTCTCAGACACACTGCAGTGCTCCAGGTTATCATCTCTGTCTCAGACACACTGCAGTGCTCCAGGATAACATCTCTGTCTCAGACACACTGCAGTGCTCCAGGTGAACATCTCTGTCTCAGACACGCTGCAGTGCTCCAGGATAACATCTCTGTCTCAGACACACTGCAGTGCTCCAGGTGAACATCTCTGTCTCAGATACGCTGCAGTGCTCCAGGTGAACATCTCTGTCTCAGTCACGCTGCAGTGCTCCAGGTGAACATCTCTGTCTCAGATATGCTGCAGTGCTCCAGGTGAACATCTCTGTCTCAGACACGCTGCAGTGCTCCAGATGAACATCTCTGTCTCAGTCATGCTGCAGTGCTCCAGGTGAACATCTCTGTCTCAGACACGCTGCAGTGCTCCAGGTGAACATCTCTGTCTCAGACACGCTGCAGTGCTCCAGTATAACATCTCTGTCTCAGACACACTGCAGTGCTCCAGGTGAACATCTCTGTCTCAGTCACGCTGCAGTGCTCCAGGATAACATCTCTGTCTCAGACACACTGCAGTGCTCCAGGTGAACATCTCTGTCTCAGACACGCTGCAGTGCTCCAGGTGAACATCTCTGTCTCCGACACGCTGCAGTGCTCCAGGATATCATCTCTGTCTCAGAAACACTGCAGTGCTCCAGGATAACATCTCTGTCTCAGACACACTGCAGTGCTCCAGGTGAACATCTCTGTCTTAGACAAAGTGCAGTGCTCCAGGTTATCATCTCTGTCTCAGACACACTGTAGTGCTCCAGGATAACATCTCTGTCTCAGACACACTGCAGTGCTCCAGGTGAACATCTCTCTCTCAGTTACGCTGCAGTGGTCCAGGTGAACATCTCTGTCTCAGACACGCTGCCGTGCTCCAGGTGAACATCTCTGTCTCAGTCATGCTGCAGTGCTCTAGGTGAACATCTCTGTCTCAGAGACACTGCAGTGCTCCAGGTGAACATCTCTGTCTCAGACACACTGCAGTGCTCCAGGATATCATCTCTGTCTCAGACACACTGCAGTGCTCCAGGATAACATCTCTGTCTCAGACACACTGCAGTGCTCCAGGTGAACATCTCTGTCTCAGACACGCTGCAGTGCTCCAGGATAACATCTCTGTCTCAGTCCCGCTGCAGTGCTCCAGGTGAACATCTCTGTCTCAGACACACTGCAGTGCTCCAGGTGAACATCTCTGTCTCAGACACACTGCAGTGCTCCAGGATAACATCTCTGTATCAGACACACTGCAGTGCTCCAGGTGAACATCTCTGTCTCAGATACGCTGCAGTGCTCCAGGATAACATCTCTGTCCCAGTCACGCTGCAGTGCTCCAGGTGAACATCTCTGTCTCAGATACGCTGCAGTGCTCCAGGTGAACATCTCTGTCTCAGACACGCTGCAGTGCTCCAGATGAACATCTCTGTCTCAGTCATGCTGCAGTGCTCCAGGTGAGCATCTCTGTCTCAGACACGCTGCAGTGCTCCAGGTGAACATCTCTGTCTCAGACATGCTGCAGTGCTCCAGGATAACATCTCTGTCTCAGACACACTGCAGTGCTCCAGCTGAACATCTCTGTCTCAGACACGCTGCAGTGCTCCAGGTGAACATCTCTGTCTCAGACACACTGCAGTGCTCCAGGATATCATCTCTGTCTCAGACACACTGCAGTGCTCCAGGATAACATCTCTGTCTCAGACACACTGCAGTGCTCCAGGTGAACATCTCTGTCTCAGACACACTGCAGTGCTCCAGGTTATCATCTCTGTCTCAGACACACTGCAGTGCTCCAGGATAACATCTCTGTCTCAGACACACTGCAGTGCTCCAGGTGAACATCTCTGTCTCAGACACGCTGCAGTGCTCCAGGATAACATCTCTGTCTCAGACACACTGAAGTGCTCCAGGTGAACATCTCTGTCACAGACACACTGCAGTGCTCCAGGTGAACATCTCTGTCTCAGACACACTGCAGTGCTCCAGGATAACATCTCTGTATCAGACACACTGCAGTGCTCCAGGTGAACATCTCTGTCTCAGATACGCTGCAGTGCTCCAGGTGAACATCTCTGTCTCAGTCACGCTGCAGTGCTCCAGGTGAACATCTCTGTCTCAGATATGCTGCAGTGCTCCAGGTGAACATCTCTGTCTCAGACACGCTGCAGTGCTCCAGATGAACATCTCTGTCTCAGTCATGCTGCAGTGCTCCAGGTGAACATCTCTGTCTCAGACACGCTGCAGTGCTCCAGGTGAACATCTCTGTCTCAGACACACTGCAGTGCTCCAGGATAACATCTCTGTCTCAGACAAAGTGCAGTGCTCCAGGTTATCATCTCTGTCTCAGACACACTGTAGTGCTCCAGGATAACATCTCTGTCTCAGACACACTGCAGTGCTCCAGGTGAACATCTCTCTCTCAGATACGCTGCAGTGCTCCAGGTGAACATCTCTGTCTCAGACACGCTTCAGTGCTCCAGGTGAACATCTCTGTCTCAGTCATGCTGCAGTGCTCCAGGTGAACATCTCTGTCTCAGACACGCTGCAGTGCTCCAGGTGAACATCTCTGTCTCAGACACACTGCAGTGCTCCAGGGCAACATTCTCTGTCTCAGACACACAGCAGTGCACCAGGTGAACATTCTCTATCTCAGATACACTGCAGTGCTCTAGGTGAACATCTCTGTCTCAGTCACGCTGCAGTGCTCCAGGATAACATCTCTGTCTCAGACACACTGCAGTGCTCCAGGTGAACATCTCTGTCTCAGACACGCTGCAGTGCTCCAGGTGAACATCTCTGTCTCAGACACGCTGCAGTGCTCCAGGATATCATCTCTGTCTCAGAAACGCTGCAGTGCTCCAGGATAACATCTCTGTCTCAGACACACTGCAGTGCTCCAGGTGAACATCTCTGTCTCAGACACACTGCAGTGCTCCAGGATAACATCTCTGTCTCAGACACGCTGCAGTGCCCCAGGATAACATCTCTGTCTCAGACACGCTGCAGTGCTCCAGGATAACATCTCTGTCTCAGACACGCTGCAGTGCACCAGGTGAACATCTCTGTCTCAGAAACACTGCAGTGCTCCAGGATAACATCTCTGTCTCAGACACGCTGCAGTGCTCCAGGTGAACATCTCGGTCTCAGACACACTGCAGTGCTCCAGGATAACATCTCTGTCTCAGACACGCTGCAGTGCTCCAGGTGAACATCTCTGTCTCAGACACACTGCAGTGCTCCAGGATAACATCTCTGTCTCAGACACGCTGAGGTGCTCCAGGTGAACATCTCTGTCTCAGACACGCTGCAGTGCTCCAGGATAACATCTCTGTCTCAGACACGCTGCAGTGCTCCAGGTGAACATCTCTGTCTCAGTCACGCTGCAGTGCTCCAGGATAACATCTCTGTCTCAGACACACTGCAGTGCTCCAGCTGAACATCTCTGTCTCAGACACGCTGCAGTGCTCCAGGTGAACATCTCTGTCTCAGACACACTGCAGTGCTCCAGGATATCATCTCTGTCTCAGACACACTGCAGTGCTCCAGGATAACATCTCTGTCTCAGACACACTGCAGTGCTCCAGGTGAACATCTCTGTCTCAGACACACTGCAGTGCTCCAGGTTATCATCTCTGTCTCAGAATCACTGCAGTGCTCCAGGATAACATCTCTGTCTCAGACACACTGCAGTGCTCCAGGATAACATCTCTGTCTCAGACACACTGCAGTGCTCCAGGTGAACATCTCTGTCTCAGACACGCTGCAGTGCTCCAGGATAACATCTCTGTCTCAGACACACTGAAGTGCTCCAGGTGAACATCTCTGTCACAGACACACTGCAGTGCTCCAGGTGAACATCTCTGTCTCAGACACACTGCAGTGCTCCAGGATAACATCTCTGTATCAGACACACTGCAGTGCTCCAGGTGAACATCTCTGTCTCAGATACGCTGCAGTGCTCCAGGTGAACATCTCTGTCTCAGTCACGCTGCAGTGCTCCAGGTGAACATCTCTGTCTCAGATACGCTGCAGTGCTCCAGGTGAACATCTCTGTCTCAGACACGCTGCAGTGCTCCAGATGAACATCTCTGTCTCAGTCATGCTGCAGTGCTCCAGGTGAACATCTCTGTCTCAGACACGCTGCAGTGCTCCAGGTGAACATCTCTGTCTCAGACACGCTGCAGTGCTCCAGTATAACATCTCTGTCTCAGACACGCTGCAGTGCTCCAGGTGAACATCTCTGTCTCAGTCACGCTGCAGTGCTCCAGGATAACATCTCTGTCTCAGACACACTGCAGTGCTCCAGGTGAACATCTCTGTCTCAGACACGCTGCAGTGCTCCAGGTGAACATCTCTGTCTCCGACACGCTGCAGTGCTCCAGGATATCATCTCTGTCTCAGAAGCACTGCAGTGCTCCAGGATAACATCTCTGTCTCAGACACGCTGCAGTGCTCCAGGTGAACATCTCTGTCTCAGACACACTGCAGTGCTCCAGGATATCATCTCTGTCTCAGACACGCTGCAGTGCTCCAGGTGAACATCTCTGTCTCAGACACACTGCAGTGCTCCAGGATATCATCTCTGTCTCAGAAACACTGCAGTGCTCCAGGATAACATCTCTGTCTCAGAAACACTGCAGTGCTCCAGGTGAACATCTCTGTCTCAGACAAAGTGCAGTGCTCCAGGTTATCATCTCTGTCTCAGACACACTGTAGTGCTCCAGGATAACATCTCTGTCTCAGACACACTGTAGTGCTCCAGGATAACATCTCTGTCTCAGACACGCTGCAGTGCTCCAGGTGAGCATCTCTGTCTCAGACACGCTGCAGTGCTCCAGGTGAACATCTCTGTCTCAGACACGCTGCAGTGCTCCAGGTGAACATCTCTGTCTCAGACACACTGCAGTGCTCCAGGTGAACATCTCTGTCTCAGTCATGCTGCAGTGCTCCAGGTGAGCATCTCTGTCTCAGACACGCTGCAGTGCTCCAGGTGAACATCTCTGTCTCAGACACGCTGCAGTGCTCCAGGATAACATCTCTGTCTCAGACACGCTGCAGTGCTCCAGGTGAACATCTCTGTCTCAGTCACGCTGCAGTGCTCCAGGATAACATCTCTGTCTCAGACACACTGCAGTGCTCCAGGTGAACATCTCGGTCTCAGACACACTGCAGTGCTCCAGGATAAGATCTCTGTCTCAGACACGCTGCAGTGCTCCAGGTGAACATCTCTGTCTCAGACACACTGCAGTGCTCCAGGATAACATCTCTGTCTCAGACACGCTGAGGTGCTCCAGGTGGACATCTCTGTCTCAGACACGCTGCAGTGCTCCAGGATAACATCTCTGTCTCAGTCAAGCTGCAGTGCTCCAGGATAACATCTCTGTCTCAGACACACTGCAGTGCTCCAGCTGAACATCTCTGTCTCAGACACGCTGCAGTGCTCCAGGTGAACATCTCTGTCTCAGACACACTGCAGTGCTCCAGGATATCATCTCTGTCTCAGACACACTGCAGTGCTCCAGGATAACATCTCTGTCTCAGACACACTGCAGTGCTCCAAGTGAACATCTCTGTCTCAGACACACTGCAGTGCTCCAGGTTATCATCTCTGTCTCAGACACACTGCAGTGCTCCAGGATAACATCTCTGTCTCAGACACACTGCAGTGCTCCAGGATAACATCTCTGTCTCAGACACACTGCAGTGCTCCAGGTGAACATCTCTGTCTCAGACACGCTGCAGTGCTCCAGGATAACATCTCTGTCTCAGACACACTGAAGTGCTCCAGGTGAACATCTCTGTCACAGACACACTGCAGTGCTCCAGGTGAACATCTCTGTCTCAGACACACTGCAGTGCTCCAGGATAACATCTCTGTATCAGACACGCTGCAGTGCTCCAGGTGAACATCTCTGTCTCAGTCACGCTGCAGTGCTCCAGGTGAACATCTCTGTCTCAGATACGCTGCAGTGCTCCAGGTGAACATCTCTGTCTCAGACACGCTGCAGTGCTCCAGATGAACATCTCTGTCTCAGTCATGCTGCAGTGCTCCAGGTGAACATCTCTGTCTCAGACACGCTGCAGTGCTCCAGTATAACATCTCTGTCTCAGACACGCTGCAGTGCTCCAGGTGAACATCTCTGTCTCAGTCACGCTGCAGTGCTCCAGGATAACATCTCTGTCTCAGACACACTGCAGTGCTCCAGGTGAACATCTCTGTCTCAGACACGCTGCAGTGCTCCAGGTGAACATCTCTGTCTCCGACACGCTGCAGTGCTCCAGGATATCATCTCTGTCTCAGACACGCTGCAGTGCTCCAGGTGAACATCTCTGTCTCAGACACACTGCAGTGCTCCAGGATATCATCTCTGTCTCAGACACACTGCAGTGCTCCAGGATAACATCTCTGTCTCAGACACACTGCAGTGCTCCAGGTGAACATCTCTGTCTCAGACACACTGCAGTGCTCCAGGATATCATCTCTGTCTCAGACACACTGCAGTGCTCCAGGATAACATCTCTGTCTCAGACACACTGCAGTGCTCCAGGTGAACATCTCTGTCTCAGACACGCTGCAGTGCTCCAGGATATCATCTCTGTCTCAGACACACTGCAGTGCTCCAGGATAACATCTCTGTCTCAGACACACTGCAGTGCTCCAGGTGAACATCTCTGTCTCAGACACACTGCAGTGCTCCAGGTTATCATCTCTGTCTCAGACACACTGCAGTGCTCCAGGATAACATCTCTGTCTCAGACACACTGCAGTGCTCCAGGTGAACATCTCTGTCTCAGACACGCTGCAGTGCTCCAGGATAACATCTCTGTCTCAGACACACTGCAGTGCTCCAGGTGAACATCTCTGTCTCAGATACGCTGCAGTGCTCCAGGTGAACATCTCTGTCTCAGTCACGCTGCAGTGCTCCAGGTGAACATCTCTGTCTCAGATATGCTGCAGTGCTCCAGGTGAACATCTCTGTCTCAGACACGCTGCAGTGCTCCAGATGAACATCTCTGTCTCAGTCATGCTGCAGTGCTCCAGGTGAACATCTCTGTCTCAGACACGCTGCAGTGCTCCAGGTGAACATCTCTGTCTCAGACACGCTGCAGTGCTCCAGTATAACATCTCTGTCTCAGACACACTGCAGTGCTCCAGGTGAACATCTCTGTCTCAGTCACGCTGCAGTGCTCCAGGATAACATCTCTGTCTCAGACACACTGCAGTGCTCCAGGTGAACATCTCTGTCTCAGACACGCTGCAGTGCTCCAGGTGAACATCTCTGTCTCCGACACGCTGCAGTGCTCCAGGATATCATCTCTGTCTCAGAAACACTGCAGTGCTCCAGGATAACATCTCTGTCTCAGACACACTGCAGTGCTCCAGGTGAACATCTCTGTCTTAGACAAAGTGCAGTGCTCCAGGTTATCATCTCTGTCTCAGACACACTGTAGTGCTCCAGGATAACATCTCTGTCTCAGACACACTGCAGTGCTCCAGGTGAACATCTCTCTCTCAGTTACGCTGCAGTGGTCCAGGTGAACATCTCTGTCTCAGACACGCTGCCGTGCTCCAGGTGAACATCTCTGTCTCAGTCATGCTGCAGTGCTCTAGGTGAACATCTCTGTCTCAGAGACACTGCAGTGCTCCAGGTGAACATCTCTGTCTCAGACACACTGCAGTGCTCCAGGATATCATCTCTGTCTCAGACACACTGCAGTGCTCCAGGATAACATCTCGGTCTCAGACACACTGCAGTGCTCCAGGTGAACATCTCTGTCTCAGACACGCTGCAGTGCTCCAGGATAACATCTCTGTCTCAGTCCCGCTGCAGTGCTCCAGGTGAACATCTCTGTCTCAGACACACTGCAGTGCTCCAGGTGAACATCTCTGTCTCAGACACACTGCAGTGCTCCAGGATAACATCTCTGTATCAGACACACTGCAGTGCTCCAGGTGAACATCTCTGTCTCAGATACGCTGCAGTGCTCCAGGATAACATCTCTGTCCCAGTCACGCTGCAGTGCTCCAGGTGAACATCTCTGTCTCAGATACGCTGCAGTGCTCCAGGTGAACATCTCTGTCTCAGACACGCTGCAGTGCTCCAGATGAACATCTCTGTCTCAGTCATGCTGCAGTGCTCCAGGTGAGCATCTCTGTCTCAGACACGCTGCAGTGCTCCAGGTGAACATCTCTGTCTCAGACATGCTGCAGTGCTCCAGGATAACATCTCTGTCTCAGACACACTGCAGTGCTCCAGCTGAACATCTCTGTCTCAGACACGCTGCAGTGCTCCAGGTGAACATCTCTGTCTCAGACACACTGCAGTGCTCCAGGATATCATCTCTGTCTCAGACACACTGCAGTGCTCCAGGATAACATCTCTGTCTCAGACACACTGCAGTGCTCCAGGTGAACATCTCTGTCTCAGACACACTGCAGTGCTCCAGGTTATCATCTCTGTCTCAGACACACTGCAGTGCTCCAGGATAACATCTCTGTCTCAGACACACTGCAGTGCTCCAGGTGAACATCTCTGTCTCAGACACGCTGCAGTGCTCCAGGATAACATCTCTGTCTCAGACACACTGAAGTGCTCCAGGTGAACATCTCTGTCACAGACACACTGCAGTGCTCCAGGTGAACATCTCTGTCTCAGACACACTGCAGTGCTCCAGGATAACATCTCTGTATCAGACACACTGCAGTGCTCCAGGTGAACATCTCTGTCTCAGATACGCTGCAGTGCTCCAGGTGAACATCTCTGTCTCAGTCACGCTGCAGTGCTCCAGGTGAACATCTCTGTCTCAGATATGCTGCAGTGCTCCAGGTGAACATCTCTGTCTCAGACACGCTGCAGTGCTCCAGATGAACATCTCTGTCTCAGTCATGCTGCAGTGCTCCAGGTGAACATCTCTGTCTCAGACACGCTGCAGTGCTCCAGGTGAACATCTCTGTCTCAGACACACTGCAGTGCTCCAGGATAACATCTCTGTCTCAGACAAAGTGCAGTGCTCCAGGTTATCATCTCTGTCTCAGACACACTGTAGTGCTCCAGGATAACATCTCTGTCTCAGACACACTGCAGTGCTCCAGGTGAACATCTCTCTCTCAGATACGCTGCAGTGCTCCAGGTGAACATCTCTGTCTCAGACACGCTGCAGTGCTCCAGGTGAACATCTCTGTCTCAGTCATGCTGCAGTGCTCCAGGTGAACATCTCTGTCTCAGACACGCTGCAGTGCTCCAGGTGAACATCTCTGTCTCAGACACACTGCAGTGCTCCAGGGCAACATTCTCTGTCTCAGACACACAGCAGTGCACCAGGTGAACATTCTCTATCTCAGATACACTGCAGTGCTCTTGGTGAACATCTCTGTCTCAGTCACGCTGCAGTGCTCCAGGATAACATCTCTGTCTCAGACACACTGCAGTGCTCCAGGTGAACATCTCTGTCTCAGACACGCTGCAGTGCTCCAGGTGAACATCTCTGTCTCAGACACGCTGCAGTGCTCCAGGATATCATCTCTGTCTCAGAAACGCTGCAGTGCTCCAGGATAACATCTCTGTCTCAGACACACTGCAGTGCTCCAGGTGAACATCTCTGTCTCAGACACACTGCAGTGCTCCAGGATAACATCTCTGTCTCAGACACGCTGCAGTGCCCCAGGATAACATCTCTGTCTCAGACACGCTGCAGTGCTCCAGGATAACATCTCTGTCTCAGACACGCTGCAGTGCACCAGGTGAACATCTCTGTCTCAGAAACACTGCAGTGCTCCAGGATAACATCTCTGTCTCAGACACGCTGCAGTGCTCCAGGTGAACATCTCGGTCTCAGACACACTGCAGTGCTCCAGGATAACATCTCTGTCTCAGACACGCTGCAGTGCTCCAGGTGAACATCTCTGTCTCAGACACACTGCAGTGCTCCAGGATAACATCTCTGTCTCAGACACGCTGAGGTGCTCCAGGTGAACATCTCTGTCTCAGACACGCTGCAGTGCTCCAGGATAACATCTCTGTCTCAGACACGCTGCAGTGCTCCAGGTGAACATCTCTGTCTCAGTCACGCTGCAGTGCTCCAGGATAACATCTCTGTCTCAGACACACTGCAGTGCTCCAGCTGAACATCTCTGTCTCAGACACGCTGCAGTGCTCCAGGTGAACATCTCTGTCTCAGACACACTGCAGTGCTCCAGGATATCATCTCTGTCTCAGACACACTGCAGTGCTCCAGGATAACATCTCTGTCTCAGACACACTGCAGTGCTCCAGGTGAACATCTCTGTCTCAGACACACTGCAGTGCTCCAGGTTATCATCTCTGTCTCAGAATCACTGCAGTGCTCCAGGATAACATCTCTGTCTCAGACACACTGCAGTGCTCCAGGATAACATCTCTGTCTCAGACACACTGCAGTGCTCCAGGTGAACATCTCTGTCTCAGACACGCTGCAGTGCTCCAGGATAACATCTCTGTCTCAGACACACTGAAGTGCTCCAGGTGAACATCTCTGTCACAGACACACTGCAGTGCTCCAGGTGAACATCTCTGTCTCAGACACACTGCAGTGCTCCAGGATAACATCTCTGTATCAGACACACTGCAGTGCTCCAGGTGAACATCTCTGTCTCAGATACGCTGCAGTGCTCCAGGTGAACATCTCTGTCTCAGTCACGCTGCAGTGCTCCAGGTGAACATCTCTGTCTCAGATACGCTGCAGTGCTCCAGGTGAACATCTCTGTCTCAGACACGCTGCAGTGCTCCAGATGAACATCTCTGTCTCAGTCATGCTGCAGTGCTCCAGGTGAACATCTCTGTCTCAGACACGCTGCAGTGCTCCAGGTGAACATCTCTGTCTCAGACACGCTGCAGTGCTCCAGTATAACATCTCTGTCTCAGACACGCTGCAGTGCTCCAGGTGAACATCTCTGTCTCAGTCACGCTGCAGTGCTCCAGGATAACATCTCTGTCTCAGACACACTGCAGTGCTCCAGGTGAACATCTCTGTCTCAGACACGCTGCAGTGCTCCAGGTGAACATCTCTGTCTCCGACACGCTGCAGTGCTCCAGGATATCATCTCTGTCTCAGAAGCACTGCAGTGCTCCAGGATAACATCTCTGTCTCAGACACGCTGCAGTGCTCCAGGTGAACATCTCTGTCTCAGACACACTGCAGTGCTCCAGGATATCATCTCTGTCTCAGACACGCTGCAGTGCTCCAGGTGAACATCTCTGTCTCAGACACACTGCAGTGCTCCAGGATATCATCTCTGTCTCAGAAACACTGCAGTGCTCCAGGATAACATCTCTGTCTCAGAAACACTGCAGTGCTCCAGGTGAACATCTCTGTCTCAGACAAAGTGCAGTGCTCCAGGTTATCATCTCTGTCTCAGACACACTGTAGTGCTCCAGGATAACATCTCTGTCTCAGACACACTGCAGTGCTCCAGGTGAACATCTCTCTCTCAGATACGCTGCAGTGCTCCAGGTGAACATCTCTGTCTCAGACACGCTGCAGTGCTCCAGGTGAACATCTCTGTCTCAGTCATGCTGCAGTGCTCCAGGTGAACATCTCTGTCTCAGACACGCTGCAGTGCTCCAGGTGAACATCTCTGTCTCAGACACACTGCAGTGCTCCAGGGCAACATTCTCTGTCTCAGACACACAGCAGTGCACCAGGTGAACATTCTCTATCTCAGATACACTGCAGTGCTCTAGGTGAACATCTCTGTCTCAGAGACACTGCAGTGCTCCAGGTGAACATCTCTGTCTCAGACACACTGCAGTGCTCCAGGATATCATCTCTGTCTCAGACACACTGCAGTGCTCCAGGATAACATCTCTGTCTCAGACACACTGCAGTGCTCCAGGTGAACATCTCTGTCTCAGACACGCTGCAGTGCTCCAGGATAACATCTCTGTCTCAGTCCCGCTGCAGTGCTCCAGGTGAACATCTCTGTCTCAGACACACTGCAGTGCTCCAGGTGAACATCTCTGTCTCAGACACACTGCAGTGC
This sequence comes from Chiloscyllium punctatum, assembly GCF_047496795.1. Lineage (NCBI taxonomy): Eukaryota > Metazoa > Chordata > Chondrichthyes > Orectolobiformes > Hemiscylliidae > Chiloscyllium > Chiloscyllium punctatum. Next base: position 25,208,510 of record NC_092770.1, on the reverse strand, counting down.
TCCAGGATAACATCTCTGTATCAGACACACTGCAGTGCTCCAGGTGAACATCTCTGTCTCAGATACGCTGCAGTGCTCCAGGTGAACATCTCTGTCTCAGTCACGCTGCAGTGCTCCAGGTGAACATCTCTGTCTCAGATACGCTGCAGTGCTCCAGGTGAACATCTCTGTCTCAGACACGCTGCAATGCTCCAGATGAACATCTCTGTCTCAGTCATGCTGCAGTGCTCCAGGTGAGCATCTCTGTCTCAGACACGCTGCAGTGCTCCAGGTGAACATCTCTGTCTCAGACACGCTGCAGTGCTCCAGGATAACATCTCTGTCTCAGACACACTGCAGTGCTCCAGCTGAACATCTCTGTCTCAGACACGCTGCAGTGCTCCAGGTGAACATCTCTGTCTCAGACACACTGCAGTGCTCCGGGATATCATCTCTGTCTCAGACACACTGCAGTGCTCCAGGATAACATCTCTGTCTCAGACACACTGCAGTGCTCCAGGTGAACATCTCTGTCTCAGACACACTGCAGTGCTCCAGGTTATCATCTCTGTCTCAGACACACTGCAGTGCTCCAGGATAACATCTCTGTCTCAGACACGCTGCAGTGCTCCAGGATAACATCTCTCTCTCAGACACGCTGCAGTGCTCCAGGATAACATCTCTGTCTCAGACACGCTGCAGTGCTCCAGGTGAACATCTCTGTCTCAGACACACTGCAGTGCTCCAGGATAACATCTCTGTCTCAGACACACTGCAGTGCTCCAGGATAACATCTCTCTCTCAGACACGCTGCAGTGCTCCAGGATAACATCTCTGTCTCAGTCCCGCTGCAGTGATCCAGGTGAACATCTCTGTCTCAGACACACTGCAGTGCTCCAGGTGAACATCTCTGTCTCAGACACACTGCAGTGCTCCAGGATAACATCTCTGTATCAGACACACTGCAGTGCTCCAGGTGAACATCTCTGTCTCAGATACGCTGCAGTGCTCCAGGATAACATCTCTGTCCCAGTCACGCTGCAGTGCTCCAGGTGAACATCTCTGTCTCAGATACGCTGCAGTGCTCCAGGTGAACATCTCTGTCTCAGACACGCTGCAGTGCTCCAGATGAACATCTCTGTCTCAGTCATGCTGCAGTGCTCCAGGTGAGCATCTCTGTCTCAGACACGCTGCAGTGCTCCAGGTGAACATCTCTGTCTCAGACATGCTGCAGTGCTCCAGGATAACATCTCTGTCTCAGACACACTGCAGTGCTCCAGCTGAACATCTCTGTCTCAGACACGCTGCAGTGCTCCAGGTGAACATCTCTGTCTCAGACACACTGCAGTGCTCCAGGATATCATCTCTGTCTCAGACACACTGCAGTGCTCCAGGATAACATCTCTGTCTCAGACACACTGCAGTGCTCCAGGTGAACATCTCTGTCTCATATACACTGCAGTGCTCCAGGTTATCATCTCTGTCTCAGACACACTGCAGTGCTCCAGGATAACATCTCTGTCTCAGACACACTGCAGTGCTCCAGGTGAACATCTCTGTCTCAGACACGCTGCAGTGCTCCAGGATAACATCTCTGTCTCAGACACACTGAAGTGCTCCAGGTGAACATCTCTGTCACAGACACACTGCAGTGCTCCAGGTGAACATCTCTGTCTCAGACACACTGCAGTGCTCCAGGATAACATCTCTGTATCAGACACACTGCAGTGCTCCAGGTGAACATCTCTGTCTCAGATACGCTGCAGTGCTCCAGGTGAACATCTCTGTCTCAGTCACGCTGCAGTGCTCCAGGTGAACATCTCTGTCTCAGATATGCTGCAGTGCTCCAGGTGAACATCTCTGTCTCAGACACGCTGCAGTGCTCCAGATGAACATCTCTGTCTCAGTCATGCTGCAGTGCTCCAGGTGAACATCTCTGTCTCAGACACGCTGCAGTGCTCCAGGTGAACATCTCTGTCTCAGACACACTGCAGTGCTCCAGGATAACATCTCTGTCTCAGACAAAGTGCAGTGCTCCAGGTTATCATCTCTGTCTCAGACACACTGTAGTGCTCCAGGATAACATCTCTGTCTCAGACACACTGCAGTGCTCCAGGTGAACATCTCTCTCTCAGATACGCTGCAGTGCTCCAGGTGAACATCTCTGTCTCAGACACGCTGCAGTGCTCCAGGTGAACATCTCTGTCTCAGTCATGCTGCAGTGCTCCAGGTGAACATCTCTGTCTCAGACACGCTGCAGTGCTCCAGGTGAACATCTCTGTCTCAGACACACTGCAGTGCTCCAGGGCAACATTCTCTGTCTCAGACACACAGCAGTGCACCAGGTGAACATTCTCTATCTCAGATACACTGCAGTGCTCTAGGTGAACATCTCTGTCTCAGAGACACTGCAGTGCTCCAGGTGAACATCTCTGTCTCAGTCACGCTGCAGTGCTCCAGGATAACATCTCTGTCTCAGACACACTGCAGTGCTCCAGGTGAACATCTCTGTCTCAGACACGCTGCAGTGCTCCAGGTGAACATCTCTGTCTCAGACACGCTGCAGTGCTCCAGGATATCATCTCTGTCTCAGAAACACTGCAGTGCTCCAGGATAACATCTCTGTCTCAGACACACTGCAGTGCTCCAGGTGAACATCTCTGTCTCAGACACACTGCAGTACTCCAGGATAACATCTCTGTCTCAGACACGCTGCAGTGCCCCAGGATAACATCTCTGTCTCAGACACGCTGCAGTGCTCCAGGATAACATCTCTGTCTAGGACACGCTGCAGTGCACCAGGTGAACATCTCTGTCTCAGAAACACTGCAGTGCTCCAGGATAACATCTCTGTCTCAGACACGCTGCAGTGCTCCAGGTGAACATCTCGGTCTCAGACACACTGCAGTGCTCCAGGATAACATCTCTGTCTCAGACACGCTGCAGTGCTCCAGGTGAACATCTCTGTCTCAGACACACTGCAGTGCTCCAGGATAACATCTCTGTCTCAGACACGCTGAGGTGCTCCAGGTGAACATCTCTGTCTCAGACACGCTGCAGTGCTCCAGGATAACATCTCTGTCTCAGACACGCTGCAGTGCTCCAGGTGAACATCTCTGTCTCAGTCACGCTGCAGTGCTCCAGGATAACATCTCTGTCTCAGACACACTGCAGTGCTCCAGCTGAACATCTCTGTCTCAGACACGCTGCAGTGCTCCAGGTGAACATCTCTGTCTCAGACACACTGCAGTGCTCCAGGATATCATCTCTGTCTCAGACACACTGCAGTGCTCCAGGATAACATCTCTGTCTCAGACACACTGCAGTGCTCCAGGTGAACATCTCTGTCTCAGACACACTGCAGTGCTCCAGGTTATCATCTCTGTCTCAGAATCACTGCAGTGCTCCAGGATAACATCTCTGTCTCAGACACACTGCAGTGCTCCAGGATAACATCTCTGTCTCAGACACACTGCAGTGCTCCAGGTGAACATCTCTGTCTCAGACACGCTGCAGTGCTCCAGGATAACATCTCTGTCTCAGACACACTGAAGTGCTCCAGGTGAACATCTCTGTCACAGACACACTGCAGTGCTCCAGGTGAACATCTCTGTCTCAGACACACTGCAGTGCTCCAGGATAACATCTCTGTATCAGACACACTGCAGTGCTCCAGGTGAACATCTCTGTCTCAGATACGCTGCAGTGCTCCAGGTGAACATCTCTGTCTCAGTCACGCTGCAGTGCTCCAGGTGAACATCTCTGTCTCAGATACGCTGCAGTGCTCCAGGTGAACATCTCTGTCTCAGACACGCTGCAGTGCTCCAGATGAACATCTCTGTCTCAGTCATGCTGCAGTGCTCCAGGTGAACATCTCTGTCTCAGACACGCTGCAGTGCTCCAGGTGAACATCTCTGTCTCAGACACGCTGCAGTGCTCCAGTATAACATCTCTGTCTCAGACACGCTGCAGTGCTCCAGGTGAACATCTCTGTCTCAGTCACGCTGCAGTGCTCCAGGATAACATCTCTGTCTCAGACACACTGCAGTGCTCCAGGTGAACATCTCTGTCTCAGACACGCTGCAGTGCTCCAGGTGAACATCTCTGTCTCCGACACGCTGCAGTGCTCCAGGATATCATCTCTGTCTCAGAAGCACTGCAGTGCTCCAGGATAACATCTCTGTCTCAGACACGCTGCAGTGCTCCAGGTGAACATCTCTGTCTCAGACACACTGCAGTGCTCCAGGATATCATCTCTGTCTCAGACACGCTGCAGTGCTCCAGGTGAACATCTCTGTCTCAGACACACTGCAGTGCTCCAGGATATCATCTCTGTCTCAGAAACACTGCAGTGCTCCAGGATAACATCTCTGTCTCAGAAACACTGCAGTGCTCCAGGTGAACATCTCTGTCTCAGACAAAGTGCAGTGCTCCAGGTTATCATCTCTGTCTCAGACACACTGTAGTGCTCCAGGATAACATCTCTGTCTCAGACACACTGCAGTGCTCCAGGTGAACATCTCTCTCTCAGATACGCTGCAGTGCTCCAGGTGAACATCTCTGTCTCAGACACGCTGCAGTGCTCCAGGTGAACATCTCTGTCTCAGTCATGCTGCAGTGCTCCAGGTGAACATCTCTGTCTCAGACACGCTGCAGTGCTCCAGGTGAACATCTCTGTCTCAGACACACTGCAGTGCTCCAGGGCAACATTCTCTGTCTCAGACACACAGCAGTGCACCAGGTGAACATTCTCTATCTCAGATACACTGCAGTGCTCTTGGTGAACATCTCTGTCTCAGAGACACTGCAGTGCTCCAGGTGAACATCTCTGTCTCAGACACACTGCAGTGCTCCAGGATATCATCTCTGTCTCAGACACACTGCAGTGCTCCAGGATAACATCTCTGTCTCAGACACACTGCAGTGCTCCAGGTGAACATCTCTGTCTCAGACACGCTGCAGTGCTCCAGGATAACATCTCTGTCTCAGTCCCGCTGCAGTGCTCCAGGTGAACATCTCTGTCTCAGACACACTGCAGTGCTCCAGGTGAACATCTCTGTCTCAGACACACTGCAGTGCTCCAGGATAACATCTCTGTATCAGACACAATGTAGTGCTCCAGGTGAACATCTCTGTCTCAGATACGCTGCAGTGCTCCAGGTGAACATCTCTGTCTCAGTCACGCTGCAGTGCTCCAGGTGAACATCTCTGTCTCAGATACGCTGCAGTGCTCCAGGTGAACATCTCTGTCTCAGACACGCTGCAATGCTCCAGATGAACATCTCTGTCTCAGTCATGCTGCAGTGCTCCAGGTGAGCATCTCTGTCTCAGACACGCTGCAGTGCTCCAGGTGAACATCTCTGTCTCAGACACGCTGCAGTGCTCCAGGATAACATCTCTGTCTCAGACACACTGCAGTGCTCCAGCTGAACATCTCTGTCTCAGACACGCTGCAGTGCTCCAGGTGAACATCTCTGTCTCAGACACACTGCAGTGCTCCGGGATATCATCTCTGTCTCAGACACACTGCAGTGCTCCAGGATAACATCTCTGTCTCAGACACACTGCAGTGCTCCAGGTGAACATCTCTGTCTCAGACACACTGCAGTGCTCCAGGTTATCATCTCTGTCTCAGACACACTGCAGTGCTCCAGGATAACATCTCTGTCTCAGACACGCTGCAGTGCTCCAGGATAACATCTCTCTCTCAGACACGCTGCAGTGCTCCAGGATAACATCTCTGTCTCAGACACGCTGCAGTGCTCCAGGTGAACATCTCTGTCTCAGACACACTGCAGTGCTCCAGGATAACATCTCTGTATCAGACACACTGCAGTGCTCCAGGTGAACATCTCTGTCTCAGATACGCTGCAGTGCTCCAGGTGAACATCTCTGTCTCAGTCACGCTGCAGTGCTCCAGGTGAACATCTCTGTCTCAGATATGCTGCAGTGCTCCAGGTGAACATCTCTGTCTCAGACACGCTGCAGTGCTCCAGATGAACATCTCTGTCTCAGTCATGCTGCAGTGCTCCAGGTGAACATCTCTGTCTCAGACACGCTGCAGTGCTCCAGGTGAACATCTCTGTCTCAGACACGCTGCAGTGCTCCAGGATAACATCTCTGTCTCAGACACGCTGCAGTGCTCCAGGTGAACATCTCTGTCTCAGTCACGCTGCAGTGCTCCAGGATAACATCTCTGTCTCAGACACACTGCAGTGCTCCAGGTGAACATCTCTGTCTCAGACACGCTGCAGTGCTCCAGGTGAACATCTCTGTCTCCGACACGCTGCAGTGCTCCAGGATATCATCTCTGTCTCAGAAACACTGCAGTGCTCCAGGATAACATCTCTGTCTCAGACACACTGCAGTGCTCCAGGTGAACATCTCTGTCTCAGACAAAGTGCAGTGCTCCAGGTTATCATCTCTGTCTCAGACACACTGTAGTGCTCCAGGATAACATCTCTGTCTCAGACACGCTGCAGTGCTCCAGGTGAACATCTCTCTCTCAGATACGCTGCAGTGCTCCAGGTGAACATCTCTGTCTCAGACACGCTGCAGTGCTCCAGGTGAACATCTCTGTCTCAGTCATGCTGCAGTGCTCCAGGTGAACATTTCTGTCTCAGACACGCTGCAGTGCTCCAGGTGAACATCTCTGTCTCAGACACACTGCAGTGCTCCAGGGCAACATTCTCTGTCTCAGACACACAGCAGTGCACCAGGTGAACATTCTCTATCTCAGATACACTGCAGTGCTCTAGGTGAACATCTCTGTCTCAGAGACACTGCAGTGCTCCAGGTGAACATCTCTGTCTCAGTCACGCTGCAGTGCTCCAGGATAACATCTCTGTCTCAGACACACTGCAGTGCTCCAGGTGAACATCTCTGTCTCAGACACGCTGCAGTGCTCCAGGTGAACATCTCTGTCTCAGACACGCTGCAGTGCTCCAGGATATCATCTCTGTCTCAGAAACACTGCAGTGCTCCAGGATAACATCTCTGTCTCAGACACACTGCAGTGCTCCAGGTGAACATCTCTGTCTCAGACACACTGCAGTGCTCCAGGATAACATCTCTGTCTCAGACACGCTGCAGTGCTCCAGGATAACATCTCTGTCTCAGACACGCTGCAGTGCTCCAGGATAACATCTCTGTCTCAGACACGCTGCAGTGCTCCAGGTGAACATCTCTGTCTCAGAAACACTGCAGTGCTCCAGGATAACATCTCTGTCTCAGACACGCTGCAGTGCTCCAGGTGAACATCTCGGTCTCAGACACACTGCAGTGCTCCAGGATAACATCTCTGTCTCAGACACGCTGCAGTGCTCCAGGTGAACATCTCTGTCTCAGACACACTGCAGTGCTCCAGGATAACATCTCTGTCTCAGACACGCTGAGGTGCTCCAGGTGAACATCTCTGTCTCAGACACGCTGCAGTGCTCCAGGATAACATCTCTGTCTCAGACACGCTGCAGTGCTCCAGGTGAACATCTCTGTCTCAGTCACGTTGCAGTGCTCCAGGATAACATCTCTGTCTCAGACACACTGCAGTGCTCCAGCTGAACATCTCTGTCTCAGACACGCTGCAGTGCTCCAGGTGAACATCTCTGTCTCAGACACACTGCAGTGCTCCAGGATATCATCTCTGTCTCAGACACACTGCAGTGCTCCAGGATAACATCTCTGTCTCAGACACACTGCAGTGCTCCAGGTGAACATCTCTGTCTCAGACACACTGCAGTGCTCCAGGTTATCATCTCTGTCTCAGACACACTGCAGTGCTCCAGGATAACATCTCTGTCTCAGACACACTGCAGTGCTCCAGGATAACATCTCTGTCTCAGACACACTGCAGTGCTCCAGGTGAACATCTCTGTCTCAGACACGCTGCAGTGCTCCAGGATAACATCTCTGTCTCAGACACACTGAAGTGCTCCAGGTGAACATCTCTGTCACAGTCACACTGCAGTGCTCCAGGTGAACATCTCTGTCTCAGACACACTGCAGTGCTCCAGGATAACATCTCTGTATCAGACACACTGCAGTGCTCCAGGTGAACATCTCTGTCTCAGATACGCTGCAGTGCTCCAGGTGAACATCTCTGTCTCAGTCACGCTGCAGTGCTCCAGGTGAACATCTCTGTCTCAGACACGCTGCAGTGCTCCAGATGAACATCTCTGTCTCAGTCATGCTGCAGTGCTCCAGGTGAACATCTCTGTCTCAGACACGCTGCAGTGCTCCAGGTGAACATCTCTGTCTCAGACACGCTGCAGTGCTCCAGTATAACATCTCTGTCTCAGACACGCTGCAGTGCTCCAGGTGAACATCTCTGTCTCAGTCACGCTGCCGTGCTCCAGGATAACATCTCTGTCTCAGACACACTGCAGTGCTCCAGGTGAACATCTCTGCCTCAGACACGCTGCAGTGCTCCAGGTGAACATCTCTGTCTCCGACACGCTGCAGTGCTCCAGGATATCATCTCTGTCTCAGAAGCACTGCAGTGCTCCAGGATATCATCTCTGTCTCAGACACACTGCAGTGCTCCAGGATAACATCTCTGTCTCAGACACACTGCAGTGCTCCAGGTGAACATCTCTGTCTCAGACACACTGCAGTGCTCCAGGTTATCATCTCTTTCTCAGACACACTGCAGTGCTCCAGGATAACATCTCTGTCTCAGACACACTGCAGTGCTCCAGGTGAACATCTCTGTCTCAGACACGCTGCAGTGCTCCAGGATAACATCTCTGTCTCAGACACACTGCAGTGCTCCAGGTGAACATCTCTGTCTCAGATACGCTGCAGTGCTCCAGGTGAACATCTCTGTCTCAGTCACGCTGCAGTGCTCCAGGTGAACATCTCTGTCTCAGATATGCTGCACTGCTCCAGGTGAACATCTCTGTCTCAGACACGCTGCAGTGCTCCAGATGAACATCTCTGTCTCAGTCATGCTGCAGTGCTCCAGGTGAACATCTCTGTCTCAGACACGCTGCAGTGCTCCAGGTGAACATCTCTGTCTCAGACACGCTTCAGTGCTCCAGTATAACATCTCTGTCTCAGACACGCTGCAGTGCTCCAGGTGAACATCTCTGTCTCAGTCACGCTGCAGTGCTCCAGGATAACATCTCTGTCTCAGACACACTGCAGTGCTCCAGGTGAACATCTCTGTCTCAGACACGCTGCAGTGCTCCAGGTGAACATCTCTGTCTCCGACACACTGCAGTGCTCCAGGATATCATCTCTGTCTCAGAAACACTGCAGTGCTCCAGGATAACATCTCTGTCTCAGACACACTGCAGTGCTCCAGGATAACATCTCTGTCTCAGACAAAGTGCAGTGCTCCAGGTTATCATCTCTGTCTCAGACACACTGTAGTGCTCCAGGATAACATCTCTGTCTCAGACACACTGCAGTGCTCCAGGTGAACATCTCTCTCTCAGATACGCTGCAGTGCTCCAGGTGAACATCTCTGTCTCAGACACGCTGCAGTGCTCCAGGTGAACATCTCTGTCTCAGTCATGCTGCAGTGCTCCAGGTGAACATCTCTGTCTCAGACACGCTGCAGTGCTCCAGGTGAACATCTCTGTCTCAGACACACTGCAGTGCTCCAGGGCAACATTCTCTGTCTCAGACACACAGCAGTGCACCAGGTGAACATTCTCTATCTCAGATACACTGCAGTGCTCTCGGTGAACATCTCTGTCTCAGAGACACTGCAGTGCTCCAGGTGAACATCTCTGTCTCAGACACACTGCAGTGCTCCAGGATATCATCTCTGTCTCAGACACACTGCAGTGCTCCAGGATAACATCTCTGTCTCAGACACACTGCAGTGCTCCAGGTGAACATCTCTGTCTCAGACACGCTGCAGTGCTCGAGGATAACATCTCTGTCTCAGTCCCGCTGCAGTGCTCCAGGTGAACATCTCTGTCTCAGACACACTGCAGTGCTCCAGGTGAACATCTCTGTCTCAGACACACTGCAGTGCTCCAGGTGAACATCTCTGTCTCAGACACACTGCAGTGCTCCAGGATAACATCTCTGTATCAGACACACTGCAGTGCTCCAGGTGAACATCTCTGTCTCAGATACGCTGCAGTGCTCCAGGTGAACATCTCTGTCTCAGTCACGCTGCAGTGCTCCAGGTGAACATCTCTGTCTCAGATACGCTGCAGTGCTCCAGGTGAACATCTCTGTCTCAGACACGCTGCAGTGCTCCAGATGAACATCTCTGTCTCAGTCATGCTGCAGTGCTCCAGGTGAGCATCTCTGTCTCAGACACGCTGCAGTGCTCCAGGTGAACATCTCTGTCTCAGACACGCTGCAGTGCTCCAGGATAACATCTCTGTCTCAGACACACTGCAGTGCTCCAGCTGAACATCTCTGTCTCAGACACGCTGCAGTGCTCCAGGTGAACATCTCTGTCTCAGACACACTGCAGTGCTCCAGGTGAACATCTCTGTCTCAGACACGCTGCAGTGCTCCAGGATAACATCTCTGTCTCAGACACACTGAAGTGCTCCAGGTGAACATCTCTGTCACAGACACACTGCAGTGCTCCAGGTGAACATCTCTGTCTCAGACACACTGCAGTGCTCCAGGATAACATCTCTGTATCAGACACACTGCAGTGCTCCAGGTGAACATCTCTGTCTCAGATACGCTGCAGTGCTCCAGGTGAACATCTCTGTCTCAGTCACGCTGCAGTGCTCCAGGTGAACATCTCTGTCTCAGATATGCTGCAGTGCACCAGGTGAACATCTCTGTCTCAGACACGCTGCAGTGCTCCAGATGAACATCTCTGTCTCAGTCATGCTGCAGTGCTCCAGGTGAACATCTCTGTCTCAGACACGCTGCAGTGCTCCAGGTGAACATCTCTGTCTCAGACACACTGCAGTGCTCCAGGATAACATCTCTGTCTCAGACACGCTGAGGTGCTCCAGGTGAACATCTCTGTCTCAGACACGCTGCAGTGCTCCAGGATAACATCTCTGTCTCAGACACGCTGCAGTGCTCCAGGTGAACATCTCTGTCTCAGTCACGCTGCAGTGCTCCAGGATAACATCTCTGTCTCAGACACGCTGCAGTGCTCCAGCTGAACATCTCTGTCTCAGACACGCTGCAGTGCTCCAGGTGAACATCTCTGTCTCAGACACACTGCAGTGCTCCAGGATATCATCTCTGTCTCAGACACACTGCAGTGCTCCAGGATAACATCTCTGTCTCAGACACACTGCAGTGCTCCAGGTGAACATCTCTGTCTCAGACACACTGCAGTGCTCCAGGTTATCATCTCTGTCTCAGACACACTGCAGTGCTCCAGGATAACATCTCTGTCTCAGACACACTGCAGTGCTCCAGGTGAACATCTCTGTCACAGACACACTGCAGTGCTCCAGGTGAACATCTCTGTCTCAGACACACTGCAGTGCTCCAGGATAACATCTCTGTATCAGACACACTGCAGTGCTCCGGGTGAACATCTCTGTCTCAGATACGCTGCAGTGCTCCAGGTGAACATCTCTGTCTCAGTCACGCTGCAGTGCTCCAGGTGAACATCTCTGTCTCAGATACGCTGCAGTGCTCCAGGTGAACATCTCTGTCTCAGACACGCTGCAGTGCTCCAGATGAACATCTCTGTCTCAGTCATGCTACAGTGCTCCAGGTGAACATCTCTGTCTCAGACACGCTGCAGTGCTCCAGGTGAACATCTCTGTCTCAGACACGCTGCAGTGCTCCAGTATAACATCTCTGTCTCAGACACGCTGCAGTGCTCCAGGTGAACATCTCTGTCTCAGTCACGCTGCAGTGCTCCAGGTTAACATCTCTGTCTCAGACACACTGCAGTGCTCCAGGTGAACATCTCTGTCTCAGACACGCTGCAGTGCTCCAGGTGAACATCTCTGTCTCCGACACGCTGCAGTGCTCCAGGATATCATCTCTGTCTCAGAAACACTGCAGTGCTCCAGGATAACATCTCTGTCTCAGACACGCTGCAGTGCTCCAGGTGAACATCTCTGTCTCAGACACACTGCAGTGCTCCAGGATATCATCTCTGTCTCAGACACACTGCAGTGCTCCAGGATAACATCTCTGTCTCAGACACACTGCAGTGCTCCAGGTGAACATCTCTGTCTCAGACACACTGCAGTGCTCCAGGTTATCATCTCTGTCTCAGACACACTGCAGTGCTCCAGGATAACATCTCTGTCTCAGACACACTGCAGTGCTCCAGGAGAACATCTCTGTCTCAGACACGCTGCAGTGCTCCAGGATAACATCTCTGTCTCAGACACACTGAAGTGCTCCAGGTGAACATCTCTGTCACAGACACACTGCAGTGCTCCAGGATAACATCTCTGTATCAGACACACTGCAGTGCTCCAGGTGAACATCTCTGTCTCAGATACGCTGCAGTGCTCCAGGTGAACATCTCTGTCTCAGTCACGCTGCAGTGCTCCAGGTGAACATCTCTGTCTCAGATACGCTGCAGTGCTCCAGGTGAACATCTCTGTCTCAGACACGCTGCAGTGCTCCACATGAACATCTCTGTCTCAGTCATGCTGCAGTGCTCCAGGTGAACATCTCTGTCTCAGACACGCTGCAGTGCTCCAGGTGAACATCTCTGTCTCAGACACGCTGCAGTGCTCCAGTATAACATCTCTGTCTCTGACACGCTGCAGTGCTCCAGGTGAACATCTCTGTCTCAGTCACGCAGCAGTGCTCCAGGATAACATCTCTGTCTCAGACACGCTGCAGTGCTCCAGGATATCATCTCTGTCTCAGAAGCACTGCAGTGCTCCAGGATAACATCTCTGTCTCAGACACGCTGCAGTGCTCCAGGTGAACATCTCTGTCTCAGTCACGCTGCAGTGCTCCAGGTGAACATCTCTGTCTCAGACACGCTGCAGTGCTCCAGATGAACATCTCTGTCTCAGTCATGCTGCAGTGCTCCAGGTGAACATCTCTGTCTCAGACACGCTGCAGTGCTCCAGGTGAACATCTCTGTCTCAGACACGCTGCAGTGCTCCAGTATAACATCTCTGTCTCAGACACGCTGCAGTGCTCCAGGTGAACATCTCTGTCTCAGTCACGCTGCAGTGCTCCAGGTTAACATCTCTGTCTCAGACACACTGCAGTGCTCCAGGTGAACATCTCTGTCTCAGACACGCTGCAGTGCTCCAGGTGAACATCTCTGTCTCCGACACGCTGCAGTGCTCCAGGATATCATCTCTGTCTCAGAAACACTGCAGTGCTCCAGGATAACATCTCTGTCTCAGACACGCTGCAGTGCTCCAGGTGAACATCTCTGTCTCAGACACACTGCAGTGCTCCAGGATATCATCTCTGTCTCAGACACACTGCAGTGCTCCAGGATAACATCTCTGTCTCAGACACACTGCAGTGCTCCAGGTGAACATCTCTGTCTCAGACACACTGCAGTGCTCCAGGTTATCATCTCTGTCTCAGACACACTGCAGTGCTCCAGGATAACATCTCTGTCTCAGACACACTGCAGTGCTCCAGGTGAACATCTCTGTCTCAGACACGCTGCAGTGCTCCAGGATAACATCTCTGTCTCAGACACACTGAAGTGCTCCAGGTGAACATCTCTGTCACAGACACACTGCAGTGCTCCAGGATAACATCTCTGTATCAGACACACTGCAGTGCTCCAGGTGAACATCTCTGTCTCAGATACGCTGCAGTGCTCCAGGTGAACATCTCTGTCTCAGTCACGCTGCAGTGCTCCAGGTGAACATCTCTGTCTCAGATACGCTGCAGTGCTCCAGGTGAACATCTCTGTCTCAGACACGCTGCAGTGCTCCACATGAACATCTCTGTCTCAGTCATGCTGCAGTGCTCCAGGTGAACATCTCTGTCTCAGACACGCTGCAGTGCTCCAGGTGAACATCTCTGTCTCAGACACGCTGCAGTGCTCCAGTATAACATCTCTGTCTCTGACACGCTGCAGTGCTCCAGGTGAACATCTCTGTCTCAGTCACGCTGCAGTGCTCCAGGATAACATCTCTGTCTCAGACACGCTGCAGTGCTCCAGGATATCATCTCTGTCTCAGAAGCACTGCAGTGCTCCAGGATAACATCTCTGTCTCAGACACGCTGCAGTGCTCCAGGTGAACATCTCTGTCTCAGTCACGCTGCAGTGCTCCAGGTGAACATCTCTGTCTCAGACACACTGCAGTGCTCCAGGATATCATCTCTGTCTCAGAAACACTGCAGTGCTCCAGGATAACATCTCTGTCTCAGACACACTGCAGTGCTCCAGGTGAACATCTCTGTCTCAGACACGCTGCAGTGCTCCAGGATAACATCTCTGTATCAGACACACTGCAGTGCTCCAGGTGAACATCTCTGTCTCAGACACACTGCAGTGCTCCAGGATATCATCTCTGTCTCAGACACACTGCAGTGCTCCAGGTGAACATCTCTGTCTCAGACACACTGCAGTGCTCCAGGTGAACATCTCTGTCTCAGACACACTGCAGTGCTCCAGGTTATCATCTCTGTCTCAGACACACTGCAGTGCTCCAGGATAACATCTCTGTCTCAGACACGCTGCAGTGCTCCAGGATAACATCTCTCTCTCAGACACGCTGCAGTGCTCCAGGATAACATCTCTGTCTCAGACACGCTGCAGTGCTCCAGGTGAACATCTCTGTCTCAGACACGCTGCAGTGCTCCAGGTGAACATCTCTGTCTCCGACACGCTGCAGTGCTCCAGGATATCATCTCTGTCTCAGAAACACTGCAGTGCTCCAGGATAACATCTCTGTCTCAGACACACTGCAGTGCTCCAGGTGAACATCTCTGTCTCAGACAAAGTGCAGTGCTCCAGGTTATCATCTCTGTCTCAGACACACTGTAGTGCTCCAGGATAACATCTCTGTCTCAGACACACTGCAGTGCTCCAGGTGAACATCTCTCTCTCAGATACGCTGCAGTGCTCCAGGTGAACATCTCTGTCTCAGACACGCTGCAGTGCTCCAGGTGAACATCTCTGTCTCAGTCATGCTGCAGTGCTCCAGGTGAACATCTCTGTCTCAGACACGCTGCAGTGCTCCAGGTGAACATCTCTGTCTCAGACACACTGCAGTGCTCCAGGGCAACATTCTCTGTCTCAGACACACAGCAGTGCACCAGGTGAACATTCTCTATCTCAGATACACTGCAGTGCTCTAGGTGAACATCTCTGTCTCAGAGACACTGCAGTGCTCCAGGTGAACATCTCTGTCTCAGACACACTGCAGTGCTCCAGGATATCATCTCTGTCTCAGACACACTGCAGTGCTCCAGGATAACATCTCTGTCTCAGACACACTGCAGTGCTCCAGGTGAACATCTCTGTCTCAGACACGCTGCAGTGCTCCAGGATAACATCTCTGTCTCAGTCCCGCTGCAGTGCTCCAGGTGAACATCTCTGTCTCAGACACACTGCAGTGCTCCAGGTGAACATCTCTGTCTCAGACACACTGCAGTGCTCCAGGATAACATCTCTGTATCAGACACACTGCAGTGCTCCAGGTGAACATCTCTGTCTCAGATACGCTGCAGTGCTCCAGGTGAACATCTCTGTCTCAGTCACGCTGCAGTGCTCCAGGTGAACATCTCTGTCTCAGATACGCTGCAGTGCTCCAGGTGAACATCTCTGTCTCAGACACGCTGCAGTGCTCCAGATGAACATCTCTGTCTCAGTCATGCTGCAGTGCTCCAGGTGAGCATCTCTGTCTCAGACACGCTGCAGTGCTCCAGGTGAACATCTCTGTCTCAGACACGCTGCAGTGCTCCAGGATAACATCTCTGTCTCAGACACACTGCAGTGCTCCAGCTGAACATCTCTGTCTCAGACACGCTGCAGTGCTCCAGGTGAACATCTCTGTCTCAGACAC
Organism: Chiloscyllium punctatum; assembly: GCF_047496795.1. Lineage (NCBI taxonomy): Eukaryota > Metazoa > Chordata > Chondrichthyes > Orectolobiformes > Hemiscylliidae > Chiloscyllium > Chiloscyllium punctatum. The sequence continues at coordinate 25,192,626 of NC_092770.1, read as the reverse complement.
ACTGCAGTGCTCCAGGATATCATCTCTGTCTCAGACACACTGCAGTGCTCCAGGATAACATCTCTGTCTCAGACACGCTGCAGTGCTCCAGGATAACATCTCTCTCTCAGACACGCTGCAGTGCTCCAGGATAACATCTCTGTCTCAGTCCCGCTGCAGTGCTCCAGGTGAACATCTCTGTCTCAGACACACTGCAGTGCTCCAGGATAACATCTCTGTATCAGACACACTGCAGTGCTCCAGGTGAACATCTCTGTCTCAGATACGCTGCAGTGCTCCAGGATAACATCTCTGTCTCAGACACACTGCAGTGCTCCAGGTGAACATCTCTGTCTCAGACACGCTGCAGTGCTCCAGGATAACATCTCTGTCTCAGACACACTGAAGTGCTCCAGGTGAACATCTCTGTCACAGACACACTGCAGTGCTCCAGGATAACATCTCTGTATCAGACACACTGCAGTGCTCCAGGTGAACATCTCTGTCTCAGATACGCTGCAGTGCTCCAGGTGAACATCTCTGTCTCAGACACACTGCAGTGCTCCAGGATATCATCTCTGTCTCAGACACACTGCAGTGCTCCAGGATAACATCTCTGTCTCAGACACGCTGCAGTGCTCCAGGATAACATCTCTCTCTCAGACACACTGCAGTGCTCCAGGTGAACATCTCTCTCTCAGATACGCTGCAGTGCTCCAGGTGAACATCTCTGTCTCAGACACGCTGCAGTGCTCCAGGTGAACATCTCTGTCTCAGTCATGCTGCAGTGCTCCAGGTGAACATCTCTGTCTCAGACACGCTGCAGTGCTCCAGGTGAACATCTCTGTCTCAGACACACTGCAGTGCTCCAGGGCAACATTCTCTGTCTCAGACACACAGCAGTGCACCAGGTGAACATTCTCTATCTCAGATACACTGCAGTGCTCTAGGTGAACATCTCTGTCTCAGAGACACTGCAGTGCTCCAGGTGAACATCTCTGTCTCAGACACACTGCAGTGCTCCAGGATATCATCTCTGTCTCAGACACACTGCAGTGCTCCAGGATAACATCTCTGTCTCAGACACACTGCAGTGCTCCAGGTGAACATCTCTGTCTCAGACACGCTGCAGTGCTCCAGGATAACATCTCTGTCTCAGTCCCGCTGCAGTGCTCCAGGTGAACATCTCTGTCTCAGACACACTGCAGTGCTCCAGGTGAACATCTCTGTCTCAGACACACTGCAGTGCTCCAGGATAACATCTCTGTATCAGACACACTGCAGTGCTCCAGGTGAACATCTCTGTCTCAGATACGCTGCAGTGCTCCAGGTGAACATCTCTGTCTCAGTCACGCTGCAGTGCTCCAGGTGAACATCTCTGTCTCAGATACGCTGCAGTGCTCCAGGTGAACATCTCTGTCTCAGACACGCTGCAGTGCTCCAGATGAACATCTCTGTCTCAGTCATGCTGCAGTGCTCCAGGTGAGCATCTCTGTCTCAGACACGCTGCAGTGCTCCAGGTGAACATCTCTGTCTCAGACACGCTGCAGTGCTCCAGGATAACATCTCTGTCTCAGACACACTGCAGTGCTCCAGCTGAACATCTCTGTCTCAGACACGCTGCAGTGCTCCAGGTGAACATCTCTGTCTCAGACACACTGCAGTGCTCCAGGATATCATCTCTGTCTCAGACACACTGCAGTGCTCCAGGATAACATCTCTGTCTCAGACACGCTGCAGTGCTCCAGGATAACATCTCTCTCTCAGACACGCTGCAGTGCTCCAGGATAACATCTCTGTCTCAGTCCCGCTGCAGTGCTCCAGGTGAACATCTCTGTCTCAGACACACTGCAGTGCTCCAGGATAACATCTCTGTATCAGACACACTGCAGTGCTCCAGGTGAACATCTCTGTCTCAGATACGCTGCAGTGCTCCAGGATAACATCTCTGTCTCAGACACAATGCAGTGCTCCAGGTGAACATCTCTGTCTCAGACACGCTGCAGTGCTCCAGGATAACATCTCTGTCTCAGACACACTGAAGTGCTCCAGGTGAACATCTCTGTCACAGACACACTGCAGTGCTCCAGGATAACATCTCTGTATCAGACACACTGCAGTGCTCCAGGTGAACATCTCTGTCTCAGATACGCTGCAGTGCTCCAGGTGAACATCTCTGTCTCAGTCACGCTGCAGTGCTCCAGGTGAACATCTCTGTCTCAGATACGCTGCAGTGCTCCAGGTGAACATCTCTGTCTCAGACACGCTGCAGTGCTCCACCTGAACATCTCTGTCTCAGTCATGCTGCAGTGCTCCAGGTGAACATCTCTGTCTCAGACACGCTGCAGTGCTCCAGGTGAACATCTCTGTCTCAGACACGCTGCAGTGCTCCAGGTGAGCATCTCTGTCTCAGACACGCTGCAGTGCTCCAGGTGAACATCTCTGTCTCAGTCACGCTGCAGTGCTCCAGGATAACATCTCTGTCTCAGACACGCTGCAGTGCTCCAGGATATCATCTCTGTCTCAGAAGCACTGCAGTGCTCCAGGATAACATCTCTGTCTCAGACACGCTGCAGTGCTCCAGGTGAACATCTCTGTCTCAGTCACGCTGCAGTGCTCCAGGTGAACATCTCTGTCTCAGACACACTGCAGTGCTCCAGGATATCATCTCTGTCTCAGAAACACTGCAGTGCTCCAGGATAACATCTCTGTCTCAGACACACTGCAGTGCTCCAGGTGAACATCTCTGTCTCAGACACGCTGCAGTGCTCCAGGATAACATCTCTGTATCAGACACACTGCAGTGCTCCAGGTGAACATCTCTGTCTCAGACACACTGCAGTGCTCCAGGATATCATCTCTGTCTCAGACACACTGCAGTGCTCCAGGTGAACATCTCTGTCTCAGACACACTGCAGTGCTCCAGGTGAACATCTCTGTCTCAGACACACTGCAGTGCTCCAGGTTATCATCTCTGTCTCAGACACACTGCAGTGCTCCAGGATAACATCTCTGTCTCAGACACGCTGCAGTGCTCCAGGATAACATCTCTCTCTCAGACACGCTGCAGTGCTCCAGGATAACATCTCTGTCTCAGACACGCTGCAGTGCTCCAGGTGAACATCTCTGTCTCAGACACGCTGCAGTGCTCCAGGTGAACATCTCTGTCTCCGACACGCTGCAGTGCTCCAGGATATCATCTCTGTCTCAGAAACACTGCAGTGCTCCAGGATAACATCTCTGTCTCAGACACACTGCAGTGCTCCAGGTGAACATCTCTGTCTCAGACAAAGTGCAGTGCTCCAGGTTATCATCTCTGTCTCAGACACACTGTAGTGCTCCAGGATAACATCTCTGTCTCAGACACACTGCAGTGCTCCAGGTGAACATCTCTCTCTCAGATACGCTGCAGTGCTCCAGGTGAACATCTCTGTCTCAGACACGCTGCAGTGCTCCAGGTGAACATCTCTGTCTCAGTCATGCTGCAGTGCTCCAGGTGAACATCTCTGTCTCAGACACGCTGCAGTGCTCCAGGTGAACATCACTGTCTCAGACACACTGCAGTGCTCCAGGGCAACATTCTCTGTCTCAGACACACAGCAGTGCACCAGGTGAACATTCTCTATCTCAGATACACTGCAGTGCTCTAGGTGAACATCTCTGTCTCAGAGACACTGCAGTGCTCCAGGTGAACATCTCTGTCTCAGACACACTGCAGTGCTCCAGGATATCATCTCTGTCTCAGACACACTGCAGTGCTCCAGGATAACATCTCTGTCTCAGACACACTGCAGTGCTCCAGGTGAACATCTCTGTCTCAGACACGCTGCAGTGCTCCAGGATAACATCTCTGTCTCAGTCCCGCTGCAGTGCTCCAGGTGAACATCTCTGTCTCAGACACACTGCAGTGCTCCAGGTGAACATCTCTGTCTCAGACACACTGCAGTGCTCCAGGATAACATCTCTGTATCAGACACACTGCAGTGCTCCAGGTGAACATCTCTGTCTCAGATACGCTGCAGTGCTCCAGGTGAACATCTCTGTCTCAGTCACGCTGCAGTGCTCCAGGTGAACATCTCTGTCTCAGATACGCTGCAGTGCTCCAGGTGAACATCTCTGTCTCAGACACGCTGCAGTGCTCCAGATGAACATCTCTGTCTCAGTCATGCTGCAGTGCTCCAGGTGAGCATCTCTGTCTCAGACACGCTGCAGTGCTCCAGGTGAACATCTCTGTCTCAGACACGCTGCAGTGCTCCAGGATAACATCTCTGTCTCAGACACACTGCAGTGCTCCAGCTGAACATCTCTGTCTCAGACACGCTGCAGTGCTCCAGGTGAACATCTCTGTCTCAGACACACTGCAGTGCTCCAGGATATCATCTCTGTCTCAGACACACTGCAGTGCTCCAGGATAACATCTCTGTCTCAGACACACTGCAGTGCTCCAGGTCAACATCTCTGTCTCAGACACACTGCAGTGCTCCAGGTTATCATCTCTGTCTCAGACACACTGCAGTGCTCCAGGATAACATCTCTGTCTCAGACACGCTGCAGTGCTCCAGGATAACATCTCTCTCTCAGACACGCTGCAGTGCTCCAGGATAACATCTCTGTCTCAGACACGCTGCAGTGCCCGAGGTGAACATCTCTGTCTCAGACACACTGCAGTGCTCCAGGATAACATCTCTGTATCAGACACACTGCAGTGCTCCAGGTGAACATCTCTGTCTCAGATACGCTGCAGTGCTCCAGGATAACATCTCTGTCTCAGTCACGCTGCAGTGCTCCAGGTGAACATCTCTGTCTCAGATATGCTGCAGTGCTCCAGGTGAACATCTCTGTCTCAGACACGCTGCAGTGCTCCAGATGAACATCTCTGTCTCAGTCATGCGGCAGTGCTCCAGGTGAACATCTCTGTCTCAGACACGCTGCAGTGCTCCAGGTGAACATCTCTGTCTCAGACACGCTGCAGTGCTCCAGGATAACATCTCTGTCTCAGACACGCTGCAGTGCTCCAGGTGAACATCTCTGTCTCAGTCACGCTGCAGTGCTCCAGGATAACATCTCTGTCTCAGACACACTGCAGTGCTCCAGGTGAACATCTCTGTCTCAGACACGCTGCAGTGCTCCAGGTGAACATCTCTGTCTCCGACACGCTGCAGTGCTCCAGGATATCATCTCTGTCTCAGAAACACTGCAGTGCTCCAGGATAACATCTCTGTCTCAGACACACTGCAGTGCTCCAGGTGAACATCTCTGTCTCAGACAAAGTGCAGTGCTCCAGGTTATCATCTCTGTCTCAGACACACTGTAGTGCTCCAGGATAACATCTCTGTCTCAGACACACTGCAGTGCTCCAGGTGAACATCTCTCTCTCAGATACGCTGCAGTGCTCCAGGTGAACATCTCTGTCTCAGACACGCTGCAGTGCTCCAGGTGAACATCTCTGTCTCAGATACGCTGCAGTGCTCCAGGTGAACATCTCTGTCTCAGACACGCTGCAGTGCTCCAGGTGAACATCTCTGTCTCAGACACACTGCAGTGCTCCAGGGCAACATTCTCTGTCTCAGACACACAGCAGTGCACCAGGTGAACATTCTCTATCTCAGATACACTGCAGTGCTCTAGGTGAACATCTCTGTCTCAGAGACACTGCAGTGCTCCAGGATAACATCTCTGTCTCAGACACACTGCAGTGCTCCAGGTGAACATCTCTGTCTCAGACACGCTGCAGTGCTCCAGGTGAACATCTCTGTCTCAGACACGCTGCAGTGCTCCAGGATATCATCTCTGTCTCAGAAACACTGCACTGCTCCAGGATAACATCTCTGTCTCAGACACGCTGCAGTGCTCCAGGTGAACATCTCTGTCTCAGACACACTGCAGTGCTCCAGGATATCATCTCTGTCTCAGACACACTGCAGTGCTCCAGGATAACATCTCTGTCTCAGACACACTGCAGTGCTCCAGGTGAACATCTCTGTCTCAGACACACTGCAGTGCTCCAGGTTATCATCTCTGTCTCAGACACACTGCAGTGCTCCAGGATAACATCTCTGTCTCAGACACACTGCAGTGCTCCAGGTGAACATCTCTGTCTCAGACACGCTGCAGTGCTCCAGGATAACATCTCTGTCTCAGACACACTGAAGTGCTCCAGGTGAACATCTCTGTCACAGACACACTGCAGTGCTCCAGGATAACATCTCTGTATCAGACACACTGCAGTGCTCCAGGTGAACATCTCTGTCTCAGATACGCTGCAGTGCTCCAGGTGAACATCTCTGTCTCAGTCACGCTGCAGTGCTCCAGGTGAACATCTCTGTCTCAGATACGCTGCAGTGCTCCAGGTGAACATCTCTGTCTCAGACACGCTGCAGTGCTCCAGATGAACATCTCTGTCTCAGTCATGCTGCAGTGCTCCAGGTGAACATCTCTGTCTCAGACACGCTGCAGTGCTCCAGGTGAACATCTCTGTCTCAGACACGCTGCAGTGCTCCAGTATAACATCTCTGTCTCAGACACGCTGCAGTGCTCCAGGTGAACATCTCTGTCTCAGTCACGCTGCAGTGCTCCAGGATAACATCTCTGTCTCAGACACACTGCAGTGCTCCAGGTGAACATCTCTGTCTCAGACACGCTGCAGTGCTCCAGGTGAACATCTCTGTCTCCGACACGCTGCAGTGCTCCAGGATATCATCTCTGTCTCAGAAACACTGCAGTGCTCCAGGATAACATCTCTGTCTCAGACACACTGCAGTGCTCCAGGTGAACATCTCTGTCTCAGACAAAGTGCAGTGCTCCAGGTTATCATCTCTGTCTCAGACACACTGTAGTGCTCCAGGATAACATCTCTGTCTCAGACACACTGCAGTGCTCCAGGTGAACATCTCTCTCTCAGATACCCTGCAGTGCTCCAGGTGAACATCTCGGTCTCAGACACGCTGCAGTGCTCCAGGTGAACATCTCTGTCTCAGTCATGCTGCAGTGCTCCAGGTGAACATCTCTGTCTCAGACACGCTGCAGTGCTCCAGGTGAACATCTCTGTCTCAGACACACTGCAGTGCTCCAGGGCAACATTCTCTGTCTCAGACACACAGCAGTGCACCAGGTGAACATTCTCTATCTCAGATACACTGCAGTGCTCTAGGTGAACATCTCTGTCTCAGAGACACTGCAGTGCTCCAGGTGAACATCTCTGTCTCAGACACACTGCAGTGCTCCAGGATATCATCTCTGTCTCAGACACACTGCAGTGCTCCAGGATAACATCTCTGTCTCAGACACACTGCAGTGCTCCAGGTGAACATCTCTGTCTCAGACACGCTGCAGTGCTCCAGGATAACATCTCTGTCTCAGTCCCGCTGCAGTGCTCCAGGTGAACATCTCTGTCTCAGACACACTGCAGTGCTCCAGGTGAACATCTCTGTCTCAGACACACTGCAGTGCTCCAGGATAACATCTCTGTATCAGACACACTGCAGTGCTCCAGGTGAACATCTCTGTCTCAGATACGCTGCAGTGCTCCAGGTGAACATCTCTGTCTCAGTCACGCTGCAGTGCTCCAGGTGAACATCTCTGTCTCAGATACGCTGCAGTGCTCCAGGTGAACATCTCTGTCTCAGACACGCTGCAGTGCTCCAGATGAACATCTCTGTCTCAGTCATGCTGCAGTGCTCCAGGTGAGCATCTCTGTCTCAGACACGCTGCAGTGCTCCAGGATAACATCTCTGTCTCAGACACGCTGCAGTGCTCCAGGATAACATCTCTGTCTCAGACACACTGCAGTGCTCCGGCTGAACATCTCTGTCTCAGACACGCTGCAGTGCTCCAGGTGAACATCTCTGTCTCAGACACACTGCAGTGCTCCAGGATATCATCTCTGTCTCAGACACACTGCAGTGCTCCAGGATAACATCTCTGTCTCAGACACACTGCAGTGCTCCAGGTCAACATCTCTGTCTCAGACACACTGCAGTGCTCCAGGTTATCATCTCTGTCTCAGACACACTGCAGTGCTCCAGGATAACATCTCTGTCTCAGACACGCTGCAGTGCTCCAGGATAACATCTCTCTCTCAGACACGCTGCAGTGCTCCAGGATAACATCTCTGTCTCAGACACGCTGCAGTGCTCCAGGTGAACATCTCTGTCTCAGACACACTGCAGTGCTCCAGGATAACATCTCTGTATCAGACACACTGCAGTGCTCCAGGTGAACATCTCTGTCTCAGATACGCTGCAGTGCTCCAGGTGAACATCTCTGTCTCAGTCACGCTGCAGTGCTCCAGGTGAACATCTCTGTCTCAGATATGCTGCAGTGCTCCAGGTGAACATCTCTGTCTCAGACACGCTGCAGTGCTCCAGATGAACATCTCTGTCTCAGTCATGCTGCAGTGCTCCAGGTGAACATCTCTGTCTCAGACACGCTGCAGTGCTCCAGGTGAACATCTCTGTCTCAGACACGCTGCAGTGCTCCAGGATAACATCTCTGTCTCAGACACGCTGCAGTGCTCCAGGTGAACATCTCTGTCTCAGTCACGCTGCAGTGCTCCAGGATAACATCTCTGTCTCAGACACACTGCAGTGCTCCAGGTGAACATCTCTGTCTCAGACACGCTGCAGTGCTCCAGGTGAACATCTCTGTCTCCGACACGCTGCAGTGCTCCAGGATATCATCTCTGTCTCAGAAACACTGCAGTGCTCCAGGATAACATCTCTGTCTCAGACACACTGCAGTGCTCCAGGTGAACATCTCTGTCTCAGACAAAGTGCAGTGCTCCAGGTTATCATCTCTGTCTCAGACACACTGTAGTGCTCCAGGATAACATCTCTGTCTCAGACACACTGCAGTGTTCCAGGTGAACATCTCTCTCTCAGATACGCTGCAGTGCTCCAGGTGAACATCACTGTCTCAGACACGCTGCAGTGCTCCAGGTGAACATCTCTGTCTCAGTCATGCTGCAGTGCTCCAGGTGAACATCTCTGTCTCAGACACGCTGCAGTGCTCCAGGTGAACATCTCTGTCTCAGACACACTGCAGTGCTCCAGGGCAACATTCTCTGTCTCAGACACACAGCAGTGCACCAGGTGAACATTCTCTATCTCAGATACACTGCAGTGCTCCAGGATATCATCTCTGTCTCAGACACACTGCAGTGCTCCAGGATAACATCTCTGTCTCAGACACACTGCAGTGCTCCAGGTGAACATCTCTGTCTCAGACACGCTGCAGTGCTCCAGGATAACATCTCTGTCTCAGTCCCGCTGCAGTGCTCCAGGTGAACATCTCTGTCTCAGACACACTGCAGTGCTCCAGGTGAACATCTCTGTCTCAGACACACTGCAGTGCTCCAGGATAACATCTCTGTATCAGACACACTGCAGTGCTCCAGGTGAACATCTCTGTCTCAGATACGCTGCAGTGCTCCAGGTGAACATCTCTGTCTCAGTCACGCTGCAGTGCTCCAGGTGAACATCTCTGTCTCAGATACGCTGCAGTGCTCCAGGTGAACATCTCTGTCTCAGACACGCTGCAGTGCTCCAGATGAACATCTCTGTCTCAGTCATGCTGCAGTGCTCCAGGTGAGCATCTCTGTCTCAGACACGCTGCAGTGCTCCAGGTGAACATCTCTGTCTCAGACACGCTGCAGTGCTCCAGGATAACATCTCTGTCTCAGACACGCTGCAGTGCTCCAGGTGAACATCTCTGTCTCAGTCACGCTGCAGTGCTCCAGGATAACATCTCTGTCTCAGACACACTGCAGTGCTCCAGGTGAACATCTCTGTCTCAGACACGCTGCAGTGCTCCAGGGGAACATCTCTGTCTCAGACACGCTGCAGTGCTCCAGGATATCATCTCTGTCTCAGAAACACTGCAGTGCTCCAGGATAACATCTCTGTCTCAGACACACTGCAGTGCTCCAGGTGAACATCTCTGTCTCAGACAAAGTGCAGTGCTGCAGGTTATCATCTCTGTCTCAGACACACTGTAGTGCTCCAGGATAACATCTCTCTCTCAGATACGCTGCAGTGCTCCAGGTGAACATCTCTGTCTCAGACACGCTGCAGTGCTCCAGGTGAACATCTCTGTCTCAGTCATGCTGCAGTGCTCCAGGTGAACATCTCTGTCTCAGACACGCTGCAGTGCTCCAGGGCAACATTCTCTGTCTCAGACACGCTGCAGTGCACCAGGTGAACATTCTCTATCTCAGATAAACTGCAGTGCTCTAGGTGAACATCTCTGTCTCAGAGACACTGCAGTGCTCCAGGTGAACATCTCTGTCTCAGACACACTGCAGTGCTCCAGGATATCATCTCTGTCTCAGAGACACTGCAGTGCTCCAGGTGAACATCTCTGTCTCAGACACACTGCAGTGCTCCAGGATAACATCTCTGTCTCAGACACACTGCAGTGCTCCAGGTGAACATCTCTGTCTCAGACACGCTGCAGTGCTCCAGGATAACATCTCTGTCTCAGTCCCGCTGCAGTGCTCCAGGTCAACATCTCTGTCTCAGACACACTGCAGTGCTCCAGGTGAACATCTCTGCCTCAGTCACGCTGCAGTGCTCCAGGTGAACATCTCTGTCTCAGATACGCTGCAGTGCTCCAGGTGAACATCTCTGTCTCAGACACGCAGCAGTGCTCCAGGGAAACCACTCTGTCTCAGACACACTGCAGTGCTCCAGGTGAACATCTCTGTCTCAGACACGCTGCAGTGCTCCAGGTGAACATCTCTGTCTCAGACACACTGCAGTGCTCCAGGTGAATATCTCTGTCTCAGACACACTGCAGTGCTCCAGGTGAACATCTCTGTCTCAGACACGCTGCAGTGCTCCAGGTGAACATCTCTGTCTCAGACACGCTGCAGTGCTCCAGGGAAACCTCTCTGTCTCAGACACACTGCAGTGCTCCAGGTGAACATCTCTGTCTCAGTCACGCTGCAGTGCTCCAGGTGAACATCTCTGTCTCAGACACACTGCAGTGCTCCAGGTGAACATCTCTGTCTCAGAAACACTGCAGTGCTCCAGGTGAACATCTCTGTCTCAGTCACGCTGCAGTGCTCTTGGATAACATCTCTGTCTCAGACACACTGCAGTGCTCCAGGTGAACATCTCTGTCTCGGACACGCTGCAGTGCTCCAGGTGAACATCTCTGTCTCAGACACACTGCAGTGCTCCAGGATATCATCTCTGTCTCAGACACACTGCAGTGCTCCAGGATAACATCTCTGTCTCAGACACACTGCAGTGCTCCAGGTGAACATCTCTGTCTCAGACACACTGCAGTGCTCCAGGATATCATCTCTGTCTCAGACACACTGCAGTGCTCCAGGATAACATCTCTGTCTCAGACACACTGCAGTGCTCCAGGTGAACATCTCTGTCTCAGACACACTGCAGTGCTCCAGGATATCATCTCTGTCTCAGACACACTGCAGTGCTCCAGGTGAACATCTCTGTCTCAGACACACTGCAGTGCTCCAGGTGAACATCTCTGTCTCAGACACACTGCAGTGCTCCAGGTTATCATCTCTGTCTCAGACACACTGCAGTGCTCCAGGATAACATCTCTGTCTCAGACACGCTGCAGTGCTCCAGGATAACATCTCTCTCTCAGACACGCTGCAGTGCTCCAGGATAACATCTCTGTCTCAGACACGCTGCAGTGCTCCAGGTGAACATCTCTGTCTCAGACACGCTGCAGTGCTCCAGGTGAACATCTCTGTCTCCGACACGCTGCAGTGCTCCAGGATATCATCTCTGTCTCAGAAACACTGCAGTGCTCCAGGATAACATCTCTGTCTCAGACACACTGCAGTGCTCCAGGTGAACATCTCTGTCTCAGACAAAGTGCAGTGCTCCAGGTTATCATCTCTGTCTCAGACACACTGTAGTGCTCCAGGATAACATCTCTGTCTCAGACACACTGCAGTGCTCCAGGTGAACATCTCTCTCTCAGATACGCTGCAGTGCTCCAGGTGAACATCTCTGTCTCAGACACGCTGCAGTGCTCCAGGTGAACATCCCTGTCTCAGTCATGCTGCAGTGCTCCAGGTGAACATCTCTGTCTCAGACACGCTGCAGTGCTCCAGGTGAACATCTCTGTCTCAGACACACTGCAGTGCTCCAGGGCAACATTCTCTGTCTCAGACACACAGCAGTGCACCAGGTGAACATTCTCTATCTCAGATACACTGCAGTGCTCTAGGTGAACATCTCTGTCTCAGAGACACTGCAGTGCTCCAGGTGAACATCTCTGTCTCAGACACACTGCAGTGCTCCAGGATATCATCTCTGTCTCAGACACACTGCAGTGCTCCAGGATAACATCTCTGTCTCAGACACACTGCAGTGCTCCAGGTGAACATCTCTGTCTCAGACACGCTGCAGTGCTCCAGGATAACATCTCTGTCTCAGTCCCGCTGCAGTGCTCCAGGTGAACATCTCTGTCTCAGACACACTGCAGTGCTCCAGGTGAACATCTCTGTCTCAGACACACTGCAGTGCTCCAGGATAACATCTCTGTATCAGACACACTGCAGTGCTCCAGGTGAACATCTCTGTCTCAGATACGCTGCAGTGCTCCAGGTGAACATCTCTGTCTCAGTCACGCTGCAGTGCTCCAGGTGAACATCTCTGTCTCAGATACGCTGCAGTGCTCCAGGTGAACATCTCTGTCTCAGACACGCTGCAGTGCTCCAGATGAACATCTCTGTCTCAGTCATGCTGCAGTGCTCCAGGTGAGCATCTCTGTCTCAGACACGCTGCAGTGCTCCAGGTGAACATCTCTGTCTCAGACACGCTGCAGTGCTCCAGGATAACATCTCTGTCTCAGACACACTGCAGTGCTCCAGATGAACATCTCTGTCTCAGACACGCTGCAGTGCTCCAGGTGAACATCTCTGTCTCAGACACACTGCAGTGCTCCAGGATATCATCTCTGTCTCAGACACACTGCAGTGCTCCAGGATAACATCTCTGTCTCAGACACACTGCAGTGCTCCAGGTCAACATCTCTGTCTCAGACACACTGCAGTGCTCCAGGTTATCATCTCTGTCTCAGACACACTGCAGTGCTCCAGGATAACATCTCTGTCTCAGACACGCTGCAGTGCTCCAGGATAACATCTCTCTCTCAGACACGCTGCAGTGCTCCAGGATAACATCTCTGTCTCAGACACGCTGCAGTGCCCGAGGTGAACATCTCTGTCTCAGACACACTGCAGTGCTCCAGGATAACATCTCTGTATCAGACACACTGCAGTGCTCCAGGTGAACATCTCTGTCTCAGATACGCTGCATTGCTCCAGGATAACATCTCTGTCTCAGTCACGCTGCAGTGCTCCAGGTGAACATCTCTGTCTCAGATATGCTGCAGTGCTCCAGGTGAACATCTCTGTCTCAGACACGCTGCAGTGCTCCAGATGAACATCTCTGTCTCAGTCATGCGGCAGTGCTCCAGGTGAACATCTCTGTCTCAGACACGCTGCAGTGCTCCAGGTGAACATCTCTGTCTCAGACACGCTGCAGTGCTCCAGGATAACATCTCTGTCTCAGACACGCTGCAGTGCTCCAGGTGAACATCTCTGTCTCAGTCACGCTGCAGTGCTCCAGGATAACATCTCTGTCTCAGACACACTGCAGTGCTCCAGGTGAACATCTCTGTCTCAGACACGCTGCAGTGCTCCAGGTGAACATCTCTGTCTCCGACACGCTGCAGTGCTCCAGGATATCATCTCTGTCTCAGAAACACTGCAGTGCTCCAGGATAACATCTCTGTCTCAGACACACTGCAGTGCTCCAGGTGAACATCTCTGTCTCAGACAAAGTGCAGTGCTCCAGGTTATCATCTCTGTCTCAGACACACTGTAGTGCTCCAGGATAACATCTCTGTCTCAGACACACTGCAGTGCTCCAGGTGAACATCTCTCTCTCAGATACGCTGCAGTGCTCCAGGTGAACATCTCTGTCTCAGACACGCTGCAGTGCTCCAGGTGAACATCTCTGTCTCAGATACGCTGCAGTGCTCCAGGTGAACATCTCTGTCTCAGACACGCTGCAGTGCTCCAGGTGAACATCTCTGTCTCAGACACACTGCAGTGCTCCAGGGCAACATTCTCTGTCTCAGACACACAGCAGTGCACCAGGTGAACATTCTCTATCTCAGATACACTGCAGTGCTCTAGGTGAACATCTCTGTCTCAGAGACACTGCAGTGCTCCAGGATAACATCTCTGTCTCAGACACACTGCAGTGCTCCAGGTGAACATCTCTGTCTCAGACACGCTGCAGTGCTCCAGGTGAACATCTCTGTCTCCGACACGCTGCAGTGCTCCAGGATATCATCTCTGTCTCAGAAACACTGCACTGCTCCAGGATAACATCTCTGTCTCAGACACGCTGCAGTGCTCCAGGTGAACATCTCTGTCTCAGACACACTGCAGTGCTCCAGGATATCATCTCTGTCTCAGACACACTGCAGTGCTCCAGGATAACATCTCTGTCTCAGACACACTGCAGTGCTCCAGGTGAACATCTCTGTCTCAGACACACTGCAGTGCTCCAGGTTATCATCTCTGTCTCAGACACACTGCAGTGCTCCAGGATAACATCTCTGTCTCAGACACACTGCAGTGCTCCAGGTGAACATCTCTGTCTCAGACACGCTGCAGTGCTCCAGGATAACATCTCTGTCTCAGACACACTGAAGTGCTCCAGGTGAACATCTCTGTCACAGACACACTGCAGTGCTCCAGGATAACATCTCTGTATCAGACACACTGCAGTGCTCCAGGTGAACATCTCTGTCTCAGATACGCTGCAGTGCTCCAGGTGAACATCTCTGTCTCAGTCACGCTGCAGTGCTCCAGGTGAACATCTCTGTCTCAGATACGCTGCAGTGCTCCAGGTGAACATCTCTGTCTCAGACACGCTGCAGTGCTCCAGATGAACATCTCTGTCTCAGTCATGCTGCAGTGCTCCAGGTGAACATCTCTGTCTCAGACACGCTGCAGTGCTCCAGGTGAACATCTCTGTCTCAGACACGCTGCAGTGCTCCAGTATAACATCTCTGTCTCAGACACGCTGCAGTGCTCCAGGTGAACATCTCTGTCTCAGTCACGCTGCAGTGCTCCAGGATAACATCTCTGTCTCAGACACACTGCAGTGCTCCAGGTGAACATCTCTGTCTCAGACACGCTGCAGTGCTCCAGGTGAACATCTCTGTCTCCGACACGCTGCAGTGCTCCAGGATATCATCTCTGTCTCAGAAACACTGCAGTGCTCCAGGATAACATCTCTGTCTCAGACACACTGCAGTGCTCCAGGTGAACATCTCTGTCTCAGACAAAGTGCAGTGCTCCAGGTTATCATCTCTGTCTCAGACACACTGTAGTGCTCCAGGATAACATCTCTGTCTCAGACACACTGCAGTGCTCCAGGTGAACATCTCTCTCTCAGATACACTGCAGTGCTCCAGGTGAACATCTCTGTCTCAGACACGCTGCAGTGCTCCAGGTGAACATCTCTGTCTCAGTCATGCTGCAGTGCTCCAGGTGAACATCTCTGTCTCAGACACGCTGCAGTGCTCCAGGTGAACATCTCTGTCTCAGACACACTGCAGTGCTCCAGGGCAACATTCTCTGTCTCAGACACACAGCAGTGCACCAGGTGAACATTCTCTATCTCAGATACACTGCAGTGCTCTAGGTGAACATCTCTGTCTCAGAGACACTGCAGTGCTCCAGGTGAACATCTCTGTCTCAGACACACTGCAGTGCTCCAGGATATCATCTCTGTCTCAGACACACTGCAGTGCTCCAGGATAACATCTCTGTCTCAGACACACTGCAGTGCTCCAGGTGAACATCTCTGTCTCAGACACGCTGCAGTGCTCCAGGATAACATCTCTGTCTCAGTCCCGCTGCAGTGCTCCAGGTGAACATCTCTGTCTCAGACACACTGCAGTGCTCCAGGTGAACATCTCTGTCTCAGACACACTGCAGTGCTCCAGGATAACATCTCTGTATCAGACACACTGCAGTGCTCCAGGTGAACATCTCTGTCTCAGATACGCTGCAGTGCTCCAGGTGAACATCTCTGTCTCAGTCACGCTGCAGTGCTCCAGGTGAACATCTCTGTCTCAGATACGCTGCAGTGCTCCAGGTGAACATCTCTGTCTCAGACACGCTGCAGTGCTCCAGATGAACATCTCTGTCTCAGTCATGCTGCAGTGCTCCAGGTGAGCATCTCTGTCTCAGACACGCTGCAGTGCTCCAGGATAACATCTCTGTCTCAGACACGCTGCAGTGCTCCAGGATAACATCTCTGTCTCAGACACACTGCAGTGCTCCGGCTGAACATCTCTGTCTCAGACACGCTGCAGTGCTCCAGGTGAACATCTCTGTCTCAGACACACTGCAGTGCTCCAGGATATCATCTCTGTCTCAGACACACTGCAGTGCTCCAGGATAACATCTCTGTCTCAGACACACTGCAGTGCTCCAGGTCAACATCTCTGTCTCAGACACACTGCAGTGCTCCAGGTTATCATCTCTGTCTCAGACACACTGCAGTGCTCCAGGATAACATCTCTGTCTCAGACACGCTGCAGTGCTCCAGGATAACATCTCTCTCTCAGACACGCTGCAGTGCTCCAGGATAACATCTCTGTCTCAGACACGCTGCAGTGCTCCAGGTGAACATCTCTGTCTCAGACACACTGCAGTGCTCCAGGATAACATCTCTGTATCAGACACACTGCAGTGCTCCAGGTGAACATCTCTGTCTCAGATACGCTGCAGTGCTCCAGGTGAACATCTCTGTCTCAGTCACGCTGCAGTGCTCCAGGTGAACATCTCTGTCTCAGATATGCTGCAGTGCTCCAGGTGAACATCTCTGTCTCAGACACGCTGCAGTGCTCCAGATGAACATCTCTGTCTCAGTCATGCTGCAGTGCTCCAGGTGAACATCTCTGTCTCAGACACGCTGCAGTGCTCCAGGTGAACATCTCTGTCTCAGACACGCTGCAGTGCTCCAGGATAACATCTCTGTCTCAGACACGCTGCAGTGCTCCAGGTGAACATCTCTGTCTCAGTCACGCTGCAGTGCTCCAGGATAACATCTCTGTCTCAGACACACTGCAGTGCTCCAGGTGAACATCTCTGTCTCAGACACGCTGCAGTGCTCCAGGTGAACATCTCTGTCTCCGACACGCTGCAGTGCTCCAGGATATCATCTCTGTCTCAGAAACACTGCAGTGCTCCAGGATAACATCTCTGTCTCAGACACACTGCAGTGCTCCAGGTGAACATCTCTGTCTCAGACAAAGTGCAGTGCTCCAGGTTATCATCTCTGTCTCAGACACACTGTAGTGCTCCAGGATAACATCTCTGTCTCAGACACACTGCAGTGTTCCAGGTGAACATCTCTCTCTCAGATACGCTGCAGTGCTCCAGGTGAACATCACTGTCTCAGACACGCTGCAGTGCTCCAGGTGAACATCTCTGTCTCAGTCATGCTGCAGTGCTCCAGGTGAACATCTCTGTCTCAGACACGCTGCAGTGCTCCAGGTGAACATCTCTGTCTCAGACACACTGCAGTGCTCCAGGGCAACATTCTCTGTCTCAGACACACAGCAGTGCACCAGGTGAACATTCTCTATCTCAGATACACTGCAGTGCTCTAGGTGAACATCTCTGTCTCAGAGACACTGCAGTGCTCCAGGATAACATCTCTGTCTCAGACACACTGCAGTGCTCCAGGTGAACATCTCTGTCTCAGACACGCTGCAGTGCTCCAGGTGAACATCTCTGTCTCCGACACGCTGCAGTGCTCCAGGATATCATCTCTGTCTCAGAAACACTGCACTGCTCCAGGATAACATCTCTGTCTCAGACACGCTGCAGTGCTCCAGGTGAACATCTCTGTCTCAGACACACTGCAGTGCTCCAGGATATCATCTCTGTCTCAGACACACTGCAGTGCTCCAGGATAACATCTCTGTCTCAGACACACTGCAGTGCTCCAGGTGAACATCTCTGTCTCAGACACACTGCAGTGCTCCAGGTTATCATCTCTGTCTCAGACACACTGCAGTGCTCCAGGATAACATCTCTGTCTCAGACACACTGCAGTGCTCCAGGTGAACATCTCTGTCTCAGACACGCTGCAGTGCTCCAGGATAACATCTCTGTCTCAGACACACTGAAGTGCTCCAGGTGAACATCTCTGTCACAGACACACTGCAGTGCTCCAGGATAACATCTCTGTATCAGACACACTGCAGTGCTCCAGGTGAACATCTCTGTCTCAGATACGCTGCAGTGCTCCAGGTGAACATCTCTGTCTCAGTCACGCTGCAGTGCTCCAGGTGAACATCTCTGTCTCAGATACGCTGCAGTGCTCCAGGTGAACATCTCTGTCTCAGACACGCTGCAGTGCTCCAGATGAACATCTCTGTCTCAGTCATGCTGCAGTGCTCCAGGTGAACATCTCTGTCTCAGACACGCTGCAGTGCTCCAGGTGAACATCTCTGTCTCAGACACGCTGCAGTGCTCCAGTATAACATCTCTGTCTCAGACACGCTGCAGTGCTCCAGGTGAACATCTCTGTCTCAGTCACGCTGCAGTGCTCCAGGATAACATCTCTGTCTCAGACACACTGCAGTGCTCCAGGTGAACATCTCTGTCTCAGACACGCTGCAGTGCTCCAGGTGAACATCTCTGTCTCCGACACGCTGCAGTGCTCCAGGATATCATCTCTGTCTCAGAAACACTGCAGTGCTCCAGGATAACATCTCTGTCTCAGACACACTGCAGTGCTCCAGGTGAACATCTCTGTCTCAGACAAAGTGCAGTGCTCCAGGTTATCATCTCTGTCTCAGACACACTGTAGTGCTCCAGGATAACATCTCTGTCTCAGACACACTGCAGTGCTCCAGGTGAACATCTCTCTCTCAGATACACTGCAGTGCTCCAGGTGAACATCTCTGTCTCAGACACGCTGCAGTGCTCCAGGTGAACATCTCTGTCTCAGTCATGCTGCAGTGCTCCAGGTGAACATCTCTGTCTCAGACACGCTGCAGTGCTCCAGGTGAACATCTCTGTCTCAGACACACTGCAGTGCTCCAGGGCAACATTCTCTGTCTCAGACACACAGCAGTGCACCAGGTGAACATTCTCTATCTCAGATACACTGCAGTGCTCTAGGTGAACATCTCTGTCTCAGAGACACTGCAGTGCTCCAGGTGAACATCTCTGTCTCAGACACACTGCAGTGCTCCAGGATATCATCTCTGTCTCAGACACACTGCAGTGCTCCAGGATAACATCTCTGTCTCAGACACACTGCAGTGCTCCAGGTGAACATCTCTGTCTCAGACACGCTGCAGTGCTCCAGGATAACATCTCTGTCTCAGTCCCGCTGCAGTGCTCCAGGTGAACATCTCTGTCTCAGACACACTGCAGTGCTCCAGGTGAACATCTCTGTCTCAGACACACTGCAGTGCTCCAGGATAACATCTCTGTATCAGACACACTGCAGTGCTCCAGGTGAACATCTCTGTCTCAGATACGCTGCAGTGCTCCAGGTGAACATCTCTGTCTCAGTCACGCTGCAGTGCTCCAGGTGAACATCTCTGTCTCAGATACGCTGCAGTGCTCCAGGTGAACATCTCTGTCTCAGACACGCTGCAGTGCTCCAGATGAACATCTCTGTCTCAGTCATGCTGCAGTGCTCCAGGTGAGCATCTCTGTCTCAGACACGCTGCAGTGCTCCAGGATAACATCTCTGTCTCAGACACGCTGCAGTGCTCCAGGATAACATCTCTGTCTCAGACACACTGCAGTGCTCCGGCTGAACATCTCTGTCTCAGACACGCTGCAGTGCTCCAGGTGAACATCTCTGTCTCAGACACACTGCAGTGCTCCAGGATATCATCTCTGTCTCAGACACACTGCAGTGCTCCAGGATAACATCTCTGTCTCAGACACACTGCAGTGCTCCAGGTCAACATCTCTGTCTCAGACACACTGCAGTGCTCCAGGTTATCATCTCTGTCTCAGACACACTGCAGTGCTCCAGGATAACATCTCTGTCTCAGACACGCTGCAGTGCTCCAGGATAACATCTCTCTCTCAGACACGCTGCAGTGCTCCAGGATAACATCTCTGTCTCAGACACGCTGCAGTGCTCCAGGTGAACATCTCTGTCTCAGACACACTGCAGTGCTCCAGGATAACATCTCTGTATCAGACACACTGCAGTGCTCCAGGTGAACATCTCTGTCTCAGATACGCTGCAGTGCTCCAGGTGAACATCTCTGTCTCAGTCACGCTGCAGTGCTCCAGGTGAACATCTCTGTCTCAGATATGCTGCAGTGCTCCAGGTGAACATCTCTGTCTCAGACACGCTGCAGTGCTCCAGATGAACATCTCTGTCTCAGTCATGCTGCAGTGCTCCAGGTGAACATCTCTGTCTCAGACACGCTGCAGTGCTCCAGGTGAACATCTCTGTCTCAGACACGCTGCAGTGCTCCAGGATAACATCTCTGTCTCAGACACGCTGCAGTGCTCCAGGTGAACATCTCTGTCTCAGTCACGCTGCAGTGCTCCAGGATAACATCTCTGTCTCAGACACACTGCAGTGCTCCAGGTGAACATCTCTGTCTCAGACACGCTGCAGTGCTCCAGGTGAACATCTCTGTCTCCGACACGCTGCAGTGCTCCAGGATATCATCTCTGTCTCAGAAACACTGCAGTGCTCCAGGATAACATCTCTGTCTCAGACACACTGCAGTGCTCCAGGTGAACATCTCTGTCTCAGACAAAGTGCAGTGCTCCAGGTTATCATCTCTGTCTCAGACACACTGTAGTGCTCCAGGATAACATCTCTGTCTCAGACACACTGCAGTGTTCCAGGTGAACATCTCTCTCTCAGATACGCTGCAGTGCTCCAGGTGAACATCACTGTCTCAGACACGCTGCAGTGCTCCAGGTGAACATCTCTGTCTCAGTCATGCTGCAGTGCTCCAGGTGAACATCTCTGTCTCAGACACGCTGCAGTGCTCCAGGTGAACATCTCTGTCTCAGACACACTGCAGTGCTCCAGGGCAACATTCTCTGTCTCAGACACACTGCAGTGCACCAGGTGAACATTCTCTATCTCAGATACACTGCAGTGCTCTAGGTGAACATCTCTGTCTCAGAGACACTGCAGTGCTCCAGGTGAACATCTCTGTCTCAGACACACTGCAGTGCTCCAGGATATCATCTCTGTCTCAGACACACTGCAGTGCTCCAGGATAACATCTCTGTCTCAGACACACTGCAGTGCTCCAGGTGAACATCTCTGTCTCAGACACGCTGCAGTGCTCCAGGATAACATCTCTGTCTCAGTCCCGCTGCAGTGCTCCAGGTGAACATCTCTGTCTCAGACACACTGCAGTGCTCCAGGTGAACATCTCTGTCTCAGACACACTGCAGTGCTCCAGGATAACATCTCTGTATCAGACACACTGCAGTGCTCCAGGTGAACATCTCTGTCTCAGATACGCTGCAGTGCTCCAGGTGAACATCTCTGTCTCAGTCACGCTGCAGTGCTCCAGGTGAACATCTCTGTCTCAGATACGCTGCAGTGCTCCAGGTGAACATCTCTGTCTCAGACACGCTGCAGTGCTCCAGATGAACATCTCTGTCTCAGTCATGCTGCAGTGCTCCAGGTGAGCATCTCTGTCTCAGACACGCTGCAGTGCTCCAGGTGAACATCTCTGTCTCAGACACGCTGCAGTGCTCCAGGATAACATCTCTGTCTCAGACACGCTGCAGTGCTCCAGGTGAACATCTCTGTCTCAGTCACGCTGCAGTGCTCCAGGATAACATCTCTGTCTCAGACACACTGCAGTGCTCCAGGTGAACATCTCTGTCTCAGACACGCTGCAGTGCTCCAGGGGAACATCTCTGTCTCAGACACGCTGCAGTGCTCCAGGATATCATCTCTGTCTCAGAAACACTGCAGTGCTCCAGGATAACATCTCTGTCTCAGACACACTGCAGTGCTCCAGGTGAACATCTCTGTCTCAGACAAAGTGCAGTGCTGCAGGTTATCATCTCTGTCTCAGACACACTGTAGTGCTCCAGGATAACATCTCTCTCTCAGATACGCTGCAGTGCTCCAGGTGAACATCTCTGTCTCAGACACGCTGCAGTGCTCCAGGTGAACATCTCTGTCTCAGTCATGCTGCAGTGCTCCAGGTGAACATCTCTGTCTCAGACACGCTGCAGTGCTCCAGGGCAACATTCTCTGTCTCAGACACGCTGCAGTGCACCAGGTGAACATTCTCTATCTCAGATAAACTGCAGTGCTCTAGGTGAACATCTCTGTCTCAGAGACACTGCAGTGCTCCAGGTGAACATCTCTGTCTCAGACACACTGCAGTGCTCCAGGATATCATCTCTGTCTCAGAGACACTGCAGTGCTCCAGGTGAACATCTCTGTCTCAGACACACTGCAGTGCTCCAGGATAACATCTCTGTCTCAGACACACTGCAGTGCTCCAGGTGAACATCTCTGTCTCAGACACGCTGCAGTGCTCCAGGATAACATCTCTGTCTCAGTCCCGCTGCAGTGCTCCAGGTGAACATCTCTGTCTCAGACACACTGCAGTGCTCCAGGTGAACATCTCTGCCTCAGTCACGCTGCAGTGCTCCAGGTGAACATCTCTGTCTCAGATACGCTGCAGTGCTCCAGGTGAACATCTCTGTCTCAGACACGCAGCAGTGCTCCAGGGAAACCACTCTGTCTCAGACACACTGCAGTGCTCCAGGTGAACATCTCTGTCTCAGACACGCTGCAGTGCTCCAGGTGAACATCTCTGTCTCAGACACACTGCAGTGCTCCAGGTGAATATCTCTGTCTCAGACACACTGCAGTGCTCCAGGTGAACATCTCTGTCTCAGACACGCTGCAGTGCTCCAGGTGAACATCTCTGTCTCAGACACGCTGCAGTGCTCCAGGGAAACCTCTCTGTCTCAGACACACTGCAGTGCTCCAGGTGAACATCTCTGTCTCAGTCACGCTGCAGTGCTCCAGGTGAACATCTCTGTCTCAGACACACTGCAGTGCTCCAGGTGAACATCTCTGTCTCAGAAACACTGCAGTGCTCCAGGTGAACATCTCTGTCTCAGTCACGCTGCAGTGCTCTTGGATAACATCTCTGTCTCAGACACACTGCAGTGCTCCAGGTGAACATCTCTGTCTCGGACACGCTGCAGTGCTCCAGGTGAACATCTCTGTCTCAGACACACTGCAGTGCTCCAGGATATCATCTCTGTCTCAGACACACTGCAGTGCTCCAGGATAACATCTCTGTCTCAGACACACTGCAGTGCTCCAGGTGAACATCTCTGTCTCAGACACACTGCAGTGCTCCAGGTTATCATCTCTGTCTCAGACACACTGCAGTGCTCCAGGATAACATCTCTGTCTCAGACACACTGCAGTGCTCCAGGTGAACATCTCTGTCTCAGACACGCTGCAGTGCTCCAGGATAACATCTCTGTCTCAGACACACTGAAGTGCTCCAGGTGAACATCTCTGTCACAGACACACTGCAGTGCTCCAGGTGAACATCTCTGTCTCAGACACACTGCAGTGCTCCAGGATAACATCTCTGTATCAGACACACTGCAGTGCTCCAGGTGAACATCTCTGTCTCAGATACGCTGCAGTGCTCCAGGTGAACATCTCTGTCTCAGTCACGCTGCAGTGTTCCAGGTGAACATCTCTGTCTCAGATACGCTGCAGTGCTCCAGGTGAACATCTCTGTCTCAGACACGCTGCAGTGCTCCAGATGAACATCTCTGTCTCAGTCATGCTGCAGTGCTCCAGGTGAACATCTCTGTCTCAGACACGCTGCAGTGCTCCAGGTGAACATCTCTGTCTCAGACACACTGCAGTGCTCCAGGGCAACATTCTCTGTCTCAGACACACTGCAGTGCACCAGGTGAACATTCTCTGTCTCAGATACACTGCAGTGCTCTAGGTGAACATCTCTGTCTCAGACACACTGCAGTGCTCCAGGTGAACATCTCTGTCTCAGACACACTGCAGTGCTCCAGGATATCATCTCTGTCTCAGACACACTGCAGTGCTCCAGGATAACATCTCTGTCTCAGACACGCTGCAGTGCTCCAGGTGAACATCTCTGTCTCAGACACACTGCAGTGCTCCAGGTGAACATCTCTGTCTCAGATACGCTGCAGTGCTCCAGGTGAACATCTCTGTCTCCGATACGCTGCAGTGCTCCAGGTGAACATCTCTGTCTCAGACACACTGCAGTGCTCCAGGGCAACATCTCTGTCTCAGACACGCTGCAGTGCTCCAGGTGAACATCTCTCTCTCAGAAACACTGCAGTGCTCCAGGTGAACATCTCTGTCTCAGACACACAGCAGTGCTCCAGGTGAACATCTCTATCTCAGTCACGCTGCAGTGCTCCAGGATAACATCTCTGTCTCAGACACGCTGCAGTGCTCCAGGTGAACATCTCTGTCTCAGACACACAGCAGTGCTCCAGGTGAACAACTCTGTCACAGTCACGCTGCAGTGCTCCAGGTGAACATCTCTGTCTCAGTCCCGCTGCAGTGCTCCAGGTGAACATCTCTGTCTCAGACACACTGCAGTGCTCCAGGTGAACATCTCTGTCTCAGATACGCTGCAGTGCTCCAGGTGAACATCTCTCTCTCAGACACGCTGCAGTGCTCCAGGTGAACATCTCTGTCTCAGACACACTGCAGTGCTCCAGGTGAACATCTCTGTCTCAGATACGCTGCAGTGCTCCAGGTGAACATCTCTGTCTCAGACACGCTGCAGTGCTCCAGGTGAACATCTCTGTCTCAGACACGCTGCAGTGCTCCAGGTGAACATCTCTGTCTCAGATACGCTGCAGTGCTCCAGGTGAACATCTCTGTCTCAGTCACGCTGCAGTGCTCCAGGTGAACATCTCTGTCTCAGTCACGCTGCTGTGCTCCAGGATAACATCTCTGTCTCAGACACACTGCAGTGCTCCAGGTGAACATCTCTGTCTCAGACACTCTGCAGTGCTCCAGGTGAACATCTCTGTCTCAGACACACTGCAGTGCTCCAGGATAACATCTCTGTCTCAGACACACTGCAGTGCTCCAGGTGAACATCTCTGTCTCAGTCACGCTGCAGTGCTCCAGGTGAACATCTCTGTCTCAGACACACTGCAGTGCTCCAGGTGACCATCTCTGTCTCAGACACACTGCAGTGCTCCAGGATAACATCTCTGTCTCAGACACGCTGCAGTGCTACAGGTGAGCATCTCTGTCTCAGACACACTGCAGTGCTCCAGGATAATATCTCTGTCTCAGACACGCTGCAGTGCTCCAGGTGAACATCTCTGTCTCAGACACGCTGCAGTGCTCCAGGATAACATCTCTGTCTCAGACACGCTGCAGTGCTCCAGGTGAACATCTCTGTCTCAGTCACGCTGCAGTGCTCCAGGATAACATCTCTGTCTCAGACACACTGCAGTGCTCCAGGTGAACATTCTTGTCTCAGACACGCTGCAGTGCTCCAGGTGAACATCTCTGTCTCAGACACGCTGCAGTGCTCCAGGTGAACATCTCTGTCTCAGACACGCTGCAGTGCTCCAGGATATCATCTCTGTCTCAGACACACTGCAGTGCTCCAGGATAACATCTCTGTCGCAGACACACTGCAGTGCTCCAGGTGAACATCTCTGTCTCAGATACGCTGCAGTGCTCCAGGTGAACATCTCTGTCTCAGACACGCTGCAGTGCTCCAGGTGAACATCTCTGTCTCAGTCATGCTGCAGTGCTCCAGGTGAACATCTCTGTCTCAGACACGCTGCAGTGCTCCAGGTGAACATCTCTGTCTCAGACACACTGCAGTGCTCCAGGGCAACATTCTCTGTCTCAGACACACAGCAGTGCACCAGGTGAACATTCTCTATCTCAGATACACTGCAGTGCTCTAGGTGAACATCTCTGTCTCAGAGACACTGCAGTGCTCCAGGTGAACATCTCTGTCTCAGACACACTGCAGTGCTCCAGGATATCATCTCTGTCTCAGACACACTGCAGTGCTCCAGGATAACATCTCTGTCTCAGACACACTGCAGTGCTCCAGGTGAACATCTCTGTCTCAGACACGCTGCAGTGCTCCAGGATAACATCTCTGTCTCAGTCCCGCTGCAGTGCTCCAGGTGAACATCTCTGTCTCAGACACACTGCAGTGCTCCAGGTGAACATCTCTGCCTCAGTCACGCTGCAGTGCTCCAGGTGAACATCTCTGTCTCAGATACGCTGCAGTGCTCCAGGTGAACATCTCTGTCTCAGACACGCTGCAGTGCTCCAGGGAAACCACCCTGTCTCAGACACACTGCAGTGCTCCAGGTGAACATCTCTGTCTCAGACACGCTGCAGTGCTCCAGGTGAACATCTCTGTCTCAGACACACTGCAGTGCTCCAGGTGAATATCTCTGTCTCAGACACACTGCAGTGCTCCAGGTGAACATCTCTGTCTCAGACACGCTGCAGTGCTCCAGGTGAACATCTCTGTCTCAGACACGCTGCAGTGCTCCAGGGCAACCTCTCTGTCTCAGACACACTGCAGTGCTCCAGGTGAACATCTCTGTCTCAGTCACGCTGCAGTGCTTCAGGTGAACATCTCTGTCTCAGACACACTGCAGTGCTCCAGGTGAACATCTCTGTCTCAGACACACTGCAGTGCTCCAGGTGAACATCTCTGTCTCAGATACGCTGCAGTGCTCCAGGTGAACATCTCTGTCTCAGACACACTGCAGTTCTCCAGGATAACATCTCTGTCTCAGACACGCTGCAGTGCTCCAGGATAACATCTCTGTCTCAGACACGCTGCAGTGCTCCAGGATAACATCTCTGTCTCAGACACGCTGCAGTGCTCCAGGTGAACATCTCTGTCTCAGACACACTGCAGTGCTCCAGGATAACATCTCTGTCTCAGACACGCTGCAGTGCTCCAGGTGAACATCTCTATCTCAGACACGCTGCAGTGCTCCAGGATAACATCTCTGTCTCAGACACGCTGCAGTACTCCAGGTGAACATCTCTGTCTCAGTCACGCTGCAGTGCTCCAGGATAACATCTCTGTCTCAGACACACTGCAGTGCTCCAGCTGAACATCTCTGTCTCAGACACGCTGCAGTGCTCCAGGTGAACATCTCTGTCTCAGACACACTGCAGTGCTCCAGGATAACATCTCTGTCTCAGACACACAGCAGTGCTCCAGGTAAACATCTCTGTCTCAGACACACTGCAATGCTCCAGGTTATCATCTCTGTCTCAGACACACTGCAGTGCTCCAGGATAACATCTCTGTCTCAGACACACTGCAGTGCTCCAGGTGAACATCTCTGTCTCAGACACGCTGCAGTGCTCCAGGATAACATCTCTGTCTCAGACACACTGAAGTGCTCCAGGTGAACATCTCTGTCTCAGACACACTGCAGTGCTCCAGGTGAACATCTCTGTCTCAGACACGCTGTAGTGCTCCAGGATAACATCTCTGTCTCAGACACACTGCAGTGCTCCAGGTGAACATCTCTGTCTCAGATACGCTGCAGTGCTCCAGGTGAACATCTCTGTCTCAGTCACGCTGCAGTGCTCCAGGTGAACATCTCTGTCTCAGACACGCTGCAGTGCTCCTGGTGAACATCTCTGTCTCAGACACGCTGCAGTGCTCCAGGATAACAACTCTGTCTCAGACACGCTGCAGTGCTCCAGGTGAACATCTCTGTCTCAGTCACGCTGCAGGGCTCCAGGATAACATCTCTGTCTCAGACACACTGCAGTGCTCCAGGTGAACATCTCTGTCTCTGACACGCTGCAGTGCTCCAGGTGAACATCTCTGTCTCAGACACGCTGCAGTGCTCCAGGATATCATCTCTGTCTCAGACACATTGCAGTGCTCCAGGATAACATCTCTGTCTCAGACACACTGCAGTGCTCCAGGTGAACATCTCTGTCTCAGACACAGTGCAGTGCTCCAGGTTATCATCTCTGTCTC
Source organism: Chiloscyllium punctatum (assembly GCF_047496795.1). Taxonomy (NCBI): domain Eukaryota; kingdom Metazoa; phylum Chordata; class Chondrichthyes; order Orectolobiformes; family Hemiscylliidae; genus Chiloscyllium; species Chiloscyllium punctatum. Next base: position 25,164,558 of record NC_092770.1, on the reverse strand, counting down.
AGACACACTGTAGTGCTCCAGGATAACATCTCTGTCTCAGACACACTGCAGTGCTCCAGGTGAACATCTCTGTCTCAGATACGCTGCAGTGCTCCAGGTGAACATCTCTGTCTCAGACACGCTGCAGTGCTCCAGGTGAACATCTCTGTCTCAGTCATGCTGCAGTGCTTCAGGTGAACATCTCTGTCTCAGACACGCTGCAGTGCTCCAGGTGAATATCTCTGTCTCAGACACACTGCAGTGCTCCAGGGTAACATTCTCTGTCTCAGACACACAGCAGTGCACCAGGTGAACATTCTCTATCTCAGATACACTGCAGTGCTCTAGGTGAACATCTCTGTCTCAGACACGCTGCAGTGCTCCAGGTTAACATCTCTGTCTCAGACACACTGCAGTGCTCCAGGATAACATCTCTGTCTCAGACACGCTGCAGTGCTCCAGGTGAACATCTCTGTCTCAGTCACGCTGCAGTGCTCCTGGATAACATCTCTGTCTCAGACACACTGCAGTGCTCCAGGTGAACATCTCTGTCTCAGACACGCTGCAGTGCTCCAGGTGAACATCTCTGTCTCAGAAACACTGCAGTGCTCAAGGATATCATCTCTGTCTCAGACACACTGCAGTGCTCCAGGATAACATCTCTGTCTCAGACACACTGCAGCGCTCCAGGTGAACATCTCTCTCTCAGACACACTGCAGTGCTCCAGGTTATCATCTCTGTCTCAGACACACTGCAGTGCTCCAGGATAACATCTCTGTCTCAGACACACTGCAGTGCTCCAGGTGAACATCTCTGTCTCAGACACGCTGCAGTGCTCCAGGATAACATCTCTGTCTCAGACACACTGAAGTGCTCCAGGTGAACATCTCTGTCACAGACACACTGCAGTGCTCCAGGTGAACATCTCTGTCTCAGACACACTGCAGTGCTCCAGGATAACATCTCTGTATCAGACACACTGCAGTGCTCCAGGTGAACATCTCTGTCTCAGATACGCTGCAGTGCTCCAGGTGAACATCTCTGTCTCAGACACGCTGCAGTGCTCCAGATGAACATCTCTGTCTCAGTCATGCTGCAGTGCTCCAGGTGAACATCTCTGTCTCAGACACGCTGCAGTGCTCCAGGTGAACATCTCTGTCTCAGACACACTGCAGTGCTCCAGGGCAACATTCTCTGTCTCAGACACGCTGCAGTGCTCCAGGATAACAACTCTGTCTCAGACACGCTGCAGTGCTCCAGGTGAACATCTCTGTCTCAGTCACACTGCAGGGCTCCAGGATAACATCTCTGTCTCAGACACACTGCAGTGCTTCAGGTGAACATCTCTGTCTCAGACACGCTGCAGTGCTCCAGGTGAACATCTCTGTCTCAGACACACTGCAGTGCTCCAGGGCAACATTCTCTGTCTCAGACACACTGCAGTGCACCAGGTGAACATTCTCTATCTCAGATACACTGCAGTGCTCTAGGTGAACATCTCTGTCTCAGACACGCTGCAGTGCTCCAGGTGAACATCTCTGTCTCAGACACACTGCAGTGCTCCAGGATAACATCTCTGTCTCAGACACGCTGCAGTGCTCCAGGTGAACATCTCTGTCTCAGTCACGCTGCAGTGCTCCTGGATAACATCTCTGTCTCAGACACACTGCAGTGCTCCAGGTGAACATCTCTGTCTCAGACACGCTGCAGTGCTCCAGGTGAACATCTCTGTCTCAGAAACACTGCAGTGCTCAAGGATATCATCTCTGTCTCAGACACACTGCAGTGCTCCAGGATAACATCTCTGTCTCAGACACACTGCAGCGCTCCAGGTGAACATCTCTCTCTCAGACACACTGCAGTGCTCCAGGTTATCATCTCTGTCTCAGACACACTGCAGTGCTCCAGGATAACATCTCTGTCTCAGACACACTGAAGTGCTCCAGGTGAACATCTCTGTCACAGACACACTGCAGTTCTCCAGGTGAACATCTCTGTCTCAGACACACTGCAGTGCTCCAGGATAACATCTCTGTATCAGACACACTGCAGTGCTCCAGGTGAACATCTCTGTCTCAGATACGCTGCAGTGCTCCAGGTGAACATCTCTGTCTCAGACACGCTGCAGTGCTCCAGATGAACATCTCTGTCTCAGTCATGCTGCAGTGCTCCAGGTGAACATCTCTGTCTCAGACACGCTGCAGTGCTCCAGGTGAACATCTCTGTCTCAGACACACTGCAGTGCTCCAGGGCAACATCCTCTGTCTCAGACACACTGCAGTGCACCAGGTGAACATTCTCTGTCTCAGACACACTGCAGTGCTCCAGGTGAACATCTCTGTCTCAGACACGCTGCAGTGCTCCAGGATAACATCTCTGTCTCAGACACACTGAAGTGCTCCAGGTGAACATCTCTGTCTCAGACACACTGCAGTGCTCCAGGTGAACATCTCTGTCTCAGACACGCTGTAGTGCTCCAGGATAACATCTCTGTCTCAGACACACTGAAGTGCTCCAGGTGAACATCTCTGTCTCAGACACACTGCAGTGCTCCAGGATAACATCTCTGTATCAGACACACTGCAGTGCTCCAGGTGAACATCTCTGTCTCAGATACGCTGCAGTGCTCCAGGTGAACATCTCTGTCTCAGTCACGCTGCAGTGCTCCAGGTGAACATCTCTGTCTCAGACACGCTGCAGTGCTCCAGGTGAACATCTCTGTCTCAGACACGCTGCAGTGCTCCAGGATAACAACTCTGTCTCAGACACGCTGCAGTGCTCCAGGTGAACATCTCTGTCTCAATCACGCTGCAGGGCTCCAGGATAACATCTCTGTCTCAGACACACTGCCGTGCTCCAGGTGAACATCTCTGTCTCAGACACGCTGCAGTGCTCCAGGTGAACATCTCTGTCTCAGACACGCTGCAGTGCTCCAGGATATCATCTCTGTCTCAGACACACTGCAGTGCTCCAGGATAACATCTCTGTCTCAGACACACTGCAGTGCTCCAGGTGAACATCTCTGTCTCAGACACAGTGCAGTGCTCCAGGTTATCATCTCTGTCTCAGACACACTGTAGTGCTCCAGGATAACATCTCTGTCTCAGACACACTGCAGTGCTCCAGGTGAACATCTCTGTCTCAGATACGCTGCAGTGCTCCAGGTGAACATCTCTGTCTCAGACACGCTGCAGTGCTCCAGGTGAACATCTCTGTCTCAGATACGCTGCAGTGCTCCAGGTGAACATCTCTGTCTCAGACACGCTGCAGTGCTCCAGGTGAACATCTCTGTCTCAGACACACTGCAGTGCTCCAGGGCAACATTCTCTGTCTCTGACACACAGCAGTGCACCAGGTGAACATTCTCTATCTCAGATACACTGCAGTGCTCTAGGTGAACATCTCTGTCTCAGAGACACTGCAGTGCTCCAGGTGAACATCTCTGTCTCAGACACACTGCAGTGCTCCAGGTTATCATCTCTGTCTCAGACACACTGCAGTGCTCCAGGATAACATCTCTGTCTCAGACACACTGCAGTGCTCCAGGTGAACATCTCTGTCTCAGACACGCTGCAGTGCTCCAGGATAACATCTCTGTCTCAGTCCCGCTGCAGTGCTCCAGGTGAACATCTCTGTCTCAGACACACTGCAGTGCTCCAGGTGAACATCTCTGCCTCAGTCACGCTGCAGTGCTCCAGGTGAACATCTCTGTCTCAGATATGCTGCAGTGCTCCAGGTGAACATCTCTGTCTCAGACACGCTGCAGTGCTCCAGGGAAACCACTCTGTCTCAGACACACTGCAGTGCTCCAGGTGAACATCTCTGTCTCAGACACGCTGCAGTGCTCCAGGTGAACATCTCTGTCTCAGACACACTGCAATGCTCCAGGTGAATATCTCTGTCTCAGACACACTGCAGTGCTCCAGGTGAACATCTCTGTCTCAGACACGCTGCAGTGCTCCAGGTGAACATCTCTGTCTCAGACACGCTGCAGTGGTCCAGGTAAACCTCTCTGTCTCAGACACACTGCAGTGCTCCAGGTGAACATCTCTGTCTCAGTCACGCTGCAGTGCTCCAGGTGAACATCTCTGTCTCAGACACACTGCAGTGCTCCAGGTGAACATCTCTGTCTCAGACACACTGCAGTGCTCCAGGTGAACATCTCTGTCTCAGATACGCTGCAGTGCTCCAGGTGAACATCTCTGTCTCAGACACACTGCAGTGCTCCAGGATAACATCTCTGTCTCAGACACGCTGCAGTGCTCCAGGATAACATCTCTGTCTCAGACACGCTGCAGTGCTCCAGGATAACATCTCTGTCTCAGACACGCTGCAGTGCTCCAGGTGAACATCTCTGTCTCAGACACACTGCAGTGCTCCAGGATAACATCTCTGTCTCAGACACGCTGCAGTGCTCCAGGTGAACATCTCTGTCTCAGACACACTGCAGTGCTCCAGGATAACATCTCTGTCTCAGACACGCTGCAGTGCTCCAGGTGAACATCTCTGTCTCAGTCACGCTGCAGTGCTCCTGGATAACATCTCTGTCTCAGACACACTGCAGTGCTCCAGGTGAACATCTCTGTCTCAGACACGCTGCAGTGCTCCAGGTGAACATCTCTGTCTCAGAAACACTGCAGTGCTCCAGGATATCATCTCTGTCTCAGACACACTGCAGTGCTCCAGGATAACATCTCTGTCTCAGACACACTGCAGCGCTCCAGGTGAACATCTCTCTCTCAGACACACTGCAGTGCTCCAGGTTATCATCTCTGTCTCAGACACACTGCAGTGCTCCAGGATAACATCTCTGTCTCAGACACACTGCAGTGCTCCAGGTGAACATCTCTGTCTCAGACACGCTGCAGTGCTCCAGGATAACATCTCTGTCTCAGACACACTGAAGTGCTCCAGGTGAACATCTCTGTCACAGACACACTGCAGTGCTCCAGGTGAACATCTCTGTCTCAGACACACTGCAGTGCTCCAGGATAACATCTCTGTATCAGACACACTGCAGTGCTCCAGGATAACATCTCTGTATCAGACACACTGCAGTGCTCCAGGTGAACATCTCTGTCTCAGATACGCTGCAGTGCTCCAGGTGAACATCTCTGTCTCAGACACGCTGCAGTGCTCCAGATGAACATCTCTGTCTCAGTCATGCTGCAGTGCTCCAGGTGAACATCTCTGTCTCAGACACGCTGCAGTGCTCCAGGTGAACATCTCTGTCTCAGACACACTGCAGTGCTCCAGGGCAACATTCTCTGTCTCAGACACACTGCAGTGCAACAGGTGAACATTCTCTGTCTCAGATACGCTGCAGTGCTCCAGATGTACATCTCTGTCTCAGTCATGCTGCAGTGCTCCAGGTGAACATCTCTGTCTCAGACACGCTGCAGTGCTCCAGGTGAACATCTCTGTCTCAGACACACTGCAGTGCTCCAGGTGAACATCTCTGTCTCAGACACGCTGCAGTGCTCCAGGTGAACATCTCTGTCTCAGACACACTGCAGTGCACCAGGTGAACATTCTCTGTCTCAGATACACTGCAGTGCTCTAGGTGAACATCTCTGTCTCAGACACACTGCAGTGCTCCAGGTGAACATCTCTGTCTCAGACACACTGCAGTGCTCCAGGATATCATCTCTGTCTCAGACACACTGCAGTGCTCCAGGATAACATCTCTGTCTCAGACACACTGCAGTGCTCCAGGTGAACATCTCTGTCTCAGACACGCTGCAGTGCTCCAGGTGAACATCTCTGTCTCAGTCCCGCTGCAGTGCTCCAGGTGAACATCTCTGTCTCAGTCACGCTGCAGTGCTCCAGGTGAACATCTCTGCCTCAGTCACGCTGCAGTGCGCCAGGTGAACATCTCTGTCTCAGATACGCTGCAGTGCTCCAGGTGAACATCTCTGTCTCAGACACGCTGCAGTGCTCCAGGTGAACATCTCTGTCTCAGTCACGCTGCAGTGTTCCAGGTGAACATCTCTGCCTCAGTCACGCTGCAGTGCTCCAGGTGAACATCTCTGTCTCAGACACACTGCAGTGCTCCAGGTGAACATCTCTGTCTCAGACACGCTGCAGTGCTCCAGGTGAACATCTCTGTCTCAGACACGCTGCAGTGCTCCAGGTGAATATCTCTGTCTCAGACACACTGCAGTGCTCCAGGTGAACATCTCTGTCTCAGATACGCTGCAGTGCTCCAGGTGAACATCTCTGTCTCAGACACGCTGCAGTGCTCCAGGGAAACCTCTCTGTCTCAGACACACTGCAGTGCTCCAGGTGAACATCTCTGTCTCAGTCACGCTACAGTGCTCCAGGTGAACATCTCTGTCTCAGTCACACTGCAGTGCTCCAGGATAACATCTCTGTCTCAGACACACTGTAGTGCTCCAGGTGAACATCTCCGTCTCAGACACGCTGCAGTGTTCCAGGTGAACATCTCTGTCTCAGACACGCTGCAGTGCTCCAGGTGAACATCTCTTTCTCAGACACGCTACAGTGCTCCAGGATAACATCTCTGTCTCAGACACGCTGCAGTGCTCCAGGTGAACATCTCTGTCTCAGACACGCTGCAGTGCTCCAGGTGAACATCTCTGTCTCAGACACGCTGCAGTGCTCCAGGTGAACATCTCTGTCTCAGATACGCTGCAGTGCTCCAGGTGAACATCTCTGTCTCAGACACGCTGCAGTGCTCCAGGTGAACATCTCTGTCTCAGACACGCTGCAGTGCTCCAGGTGAACATCTGTGTCTCAGATACGCTGCAGTGCGCCAGGTGAACATCTCTGTCTCAGACACGCTGCAGTGCTCCAGGGAAACCACTCTGTCTCAGACACACTGCAGTGCTCCAGGTGAACATCTCTGTCTCCGACACGCTGCAGTGCTCCAGGTCAACATCTCTGTCTCAGACACACTGCAGTGCTCCAGGTGAATATCTCTGTCTCAGACACACTGCAGTGCTCCAGGTGAACATCTCTTTCTCAGATACGCTGCAGTGCTCCAGGTTAACATCTCTGTCTCAGACACGCTGCAGTGCTCCAGGGAAACCTCTCTGTCTCAGACACACTGCAGTGCTCCAGGTGAACATCTCTGTCTCAGTCACGCTGCAGTGCTCCAGGTGAATATCTCTGTCTCAGACACACTGCAGTGCTCCAGGTGAACATCTCTGTCTCAGACACACTGCAGTGCTCCAGGTGAACATCTCTGTCTCAGACACGCTGCAGTGCTCCAGGTGAACATCTCTGTCTCAGAAACACTGCAGTGCTCAAGGATATCATCTCTGTCTCAGACACACTGCAGTGCTCCAGGATAACATCTCTGTCTCAGACACACTGCAGCGCTCCAGGTGAACATCTCTCTCTCAGACACACTGCAGTGCTCCAGGTTATCATCTCTGTCTCAGACACACTGCAGTGCTCCAGGATAACATCTCTGTCTCAGACACACTGCAGTGCTCCAGGTGAACATCTCTGTCTCAGACACGCTGCAGTGCTCCAGGATAACATCTCTGTCTCAGACACACTGAAGTGCTCCAGGTGAACATCTCTGTCACAGACACACTGCAGTGCTCCAGGTGAACATCTCTGTCTCAGACACACTGCAGTGCTCCAGGATAACATCTCTGTATCAGACACACTGCAGTGCTCCAGGTGAACATCTCTGTCTCAGATACGCTGCAGTGCTCCAGGTGAACATCTCTGTCTCAGACACGCTGCAGTGCTCCAGATGAACATCTCTGTCTCAGTCATGCTGCAGTGCTCCAGGTGAACATCTCTGTCTCAGACACGCTGCAGTGCTCCAGGTGAACATCTCTGTCTCAGACACACTGCAGTGCTCCAGGGCAACATTCTCTGTCTCAGACACACTGCAGTGCACCAGGTGAACATTCTCTGTCTCAGACACACTGCAGTGCTCCAGGTGAACATCTCTGTCTCAGACACGCTGCAGTGCTCCAGGATAACATCTCTGTCTCAGACACACTGAAGTGCTCCAGGTGAACATCTCTGTCTCAGACACACTGCAGTGCTCCAGGTGAACATCTCTGTCTCAGACACGCTGTAGTGCTCCAGGATAACATCTCTGTCTCAGACACACTGAAGTGATCCAGGTGAACATCTCTGTCTCAGACACACTGCAGTGCTCCAGGATAACATCTCTGTATCAGACACACTGCAGTGCTCCAGGTGAACATCTCTGTCTCAGATACGCTGCAGTGCTCCAGGTGAACATCTCTGTCTCAGTCACGCTGCAGTGCTCCAGGTGAACATCTCTGTCTCAGACACGCTGCAGTGCTCCAGGTGAACATCTCTGTCTCAGACACGCTGCAGTGCTCCAGGATAACAACTCTGTCTCAGACACGCTGCAGTGCTCCAGGATAACATCTCTGTCTCAGACACACTGCAGTGCTCCAGGTGAACATCTCTGTCTCAGACACAGTGCAGTGCTCCAGGTTATCATCTCTGTCTCAGACACACTGTAGTGCTCCAGGATAACATCTCTGTCTCAGACACACTGCAGTGCTCCAGGTGAACATCTCTGTCTCAGATACGCTGCAGTGCTCCAGGTGAACATCTCTGTCTCAGACACGCTGCAGTGCTCCAGGTGAACATCTCTGTCTCAGTCATGCTGCAGTGCTCCAGGTGAACATCTCTGTCTCAGACACGCTGCAGTGCTCCAGGTGAACATCTCTGTCTCAGACACACTGCAGTGCTCCAGGGCAACATTCTCTGTCTCTGACACACAGCAGTGCACCAGGTGAACATTCTCTATCTCAGATACACTGCAGTGCTCTAGGTGAACATCTCTGTCTCAGAGACACTGCAGTTCTCCAGGTGAACATCTCTGTCTCAGACACACTGCAGTGCTCCAGGTTATCATCTCTGTCTCAGACACACTGCAGTGCTCCAGGATAACATCTCTGTCTCAGACACACTGCAGTGCTCCAGGTGAACATCTCTGTCTCAGACACGCTGCAGTGCTCCAGGATAACATCTCTGTCTCAGTCCCGCTGCAGTGCTCCAGGTGAACATCTCTGTCTCAGACACACTGCAGTGCTCCAGGTGAACATCTCTGCCTCAGTCACGCTGCAGTGCTCCAGGTGAACATCTCTGTCTCAGATACGCTGCAGTGCTCCAGGTGAACATCTCTGTCTCAGACACGCTGCAGTGCTCCAGGGAAACCACTCTGTCTCAGACACACTGCAGTGCTCCAGGTGAACATCTCTGTCTCAGACACGCTGCAGTGCTCCAGGTGAACATCTCTGTCTCAGACACACTGCAATGCTCCAGGTGAATATCTCTGTCTCAGACACACTGCAGTGCTCCAGGTGAACATCTCTGTCTCAGACACGCTGCAGTGCTCCAGGTGAACATCTCTGTCTCAGACACGCTGCAGTGGTCCAGGGAAACCTCTCTGTCTCAGACACACTGCAGTGCTCCAGGTGAACATCTCTGTCTCAGTCACGCTGCAGTGCTCCAGGTGAACATCTCTGTCTCAGACACACTGCAGTGCTCCAGGTGAACATCTCTGTCTCAGACACACTGCAGTGCTCCAGGTGAACATCTCTGTCTCAGATACGCTGCAGTGCTCCAGGTGAACATCTCTGTCTCAGACACACTGCAGTGCTCCAGGATAACATCTCTGTCTCAGACACGCTGCAGTGCTCCAGGATAACATCTCTGTCTCAGACACGCTGCAGTGCTCCAGGATAACATCTCTGTCTCAGACACGCTGCAGTGCTCCAGGTGAACATCTCTGTCTCAGACACACTGCAGTGCTCCAGGATAACATCTCTGTCTCAGACACGCTGCAGTGCTCCAGGTGAACATCTCTGTCTCAGACACACTGCAGTGCTCCAGGATAACATCTCTGTCTCAGACACGCTGCAGTGCTCCAGGTGAACATCTCTGTCTCAGTCACGCTGCAGTGCTCCTGGATAACATCTCTGTCTCAGACACACTGCAGTGCTCCAGGTGAACATCTCTGTCTCAGACACGCTGCAGTGCTCCAGGTGAACATCTCTGTCTCAGAAACACTGCAGTGCTCCAGGATATCATCTCTGTCTCAGACACACTGCAGTGCTCCAGGATAACATCTCTGTCTCAGACACACTGCAGCGCTCCAGGTGAACATCTCTCTCTCAGACACACTGCAGTGCTCCAGGTTATCATCTCTGTCTCAGACACACTGCAGTGCTCCAGGATAACATCTCTGTCTCAGACACACTGCAGTGCTCCAGGTGAACATCTCTGTCTCAGACACGCTGCAGTGCTCCAGGATAACATCTCTGTCTCAGACACACTGAAGTGCTCCAGGTGAACATCTCTGTCACAGACACACTGCAGTGCTCCAGGTGAACATCTCTGTCTCAGACACACTGCAGTGCTCCAGGATAACATCTCTGTATCAGACACACTGCAGTGCTCCAGGATAACATCTCTGTATCAGACACACTGCAGTGCTCCAGGTGAACATCTCTGTCTCAGATACGCTGCAGTGCTCCAGGTGAACATCTCTGTCTCAGACACGCTGCAGTGCTCCAGATGAACATCTCTGTCTCAGTCATGCTGCAGTGCTCCAGGTGAACATCTCTGTCTCAGACACGCTGCAGTGCTCCAGGTGAACATCTCTGTCTCAGACACACTGCAGTGCTCCAGGGCAACATTCTCTGTCTCAGACACACTGCAGTGCAACAGGTGAACATTCTCTGTCTCAGATACGCTGCAGTGCTCCAGGTGAACATCTCTGTCTCAGACACGCTGCAGTGCTCCAGATGTACATCTCTGTCTCAGTCATGCTGCAGTGCTCCAGGTGAACATTTCTGTCTCAGACACGCTGCAGTGCTCCAGGTGAACATCTCTGTCTCAGACACACTGCAGTGCTCCAGGTGAACATCTCTGTCTCAGACACGCTGCAGTGCTCCAGGTGAACATCTCTGTCTCAGACACACTGCAGTGCACCAGGTGAACATTCTCTGTCTCAGATACACTGCAGTGCTCTAGGTGAACATCTCTGTCTCAGACACACTGCAGTGCTCCAGGTGAACATCTCTGTCTCAGACACACTGCAGTGCTCCAGGATATCATCTCTGTCTCAGACACACTGCAGTGCTCCAGGATAACATCTCTCTCTCAGACACACTGCAGTGCTCCAGGTGAACATCTCTGTCTCAGACACGCTGCAGTGCTCCAGGTGAACATCTCTGTCTCAGTCCCGCTGCAGTGCTCCAGGTGAACATCTCTGTCTCAGTCACGCTGCAGTGCTCCAGGTGAACATCTCTGCCTCAGTCACGCTGCAGTGCTCCAGGTGAACATCTCTGTCTCAGATACGCTGCAGTGCTCCAGGTGAACATCTCTGTCTCAGACACGCTGCAGTGCTCCAGGTGAACATCTCTGTCTCAGTCACGCTGCAGTGTTCCAGGTGAACATCTCTGCCTCAGTCACGCTGCAGTGCTCCAGGTGAACATCTCTGTCTCAGACACACTGCAGTGCTCCAGGTGAACATCTCTGTCTCAGACACGCTGCAGTGCTCCAGGTGAACATCTCTGTCTCAGACACACTGCAGTGCTCCAGGTGAATATCTCTGTCTCAGACACACTGCAGTGCTCCAGGTGAACATCTCTGTCTCAGATACGCTGCAGTGCTCCAGGTGAACATCTCTGTCTCAGACACGCTGCAGTGCTCCAGGGAAACCTCTCTGTCTCAGACACACTGCAGTGCTCCAGGTGAACATCTCTGTCTCAGTCACGCTACAGTGCTCCAGGTGAACATCTCTGTCTCAGTCACACTGCAGTGCTCCAGGATAACATCTCTGTCTCAGACACACTGTAGTGCTCCAGGTGAACATCTCCGTCTCAGACACGCTGCAGTGCTCCAGGTGAACATCTCTGTCTCAGACACGCTGCAGTGCTCCAGGTGAACATCTCTTTCTCAGACACGCTACAGTGCTCCAGGATAACATCTCTGTCTCAGACACGCTGCAGTGCTCCAGGTGAACATCTCTGTCTCAGACACGCTGCAGTGCTCCAGGTGAACATCTCTGTCTCAGACACGCTGCAGTGCTCCAGGTGAACATCTCTGTCTCAGATACGCTGCAGTGCTCCAGGTGAACATCTCTGTCTCAGACACGCTGCAGTGCTCCAGGTGAACATCTCTGTCTCAGACACGCTGCAGTGCTCCAGGTGAACATCTGTGTCTCAGATACGCTGCAGTGCGCCAGGTGAACATCTCTGTCTCAGACACGCTGCAGTGCTCCAGGGAAACCACTCTGTCTCAGACACACTGCAGTGCTCCAGGTGAACATCTCTGTCTCCGACACGCTGCAGTGCTCCAGGTGAACATCTCTGTCTCAGACACACTGCAGTGCTCCAGGTGAATATCTCTGTCTCAGACACACTGCAGTGCTCCAGGTGAACATCTCTTTCTCAGATACGCTGCAGTGCTCCAGGTGAACATCTCTGTCTCAGACACGCTGCAGTGCTCCAGGGAAACCTCTCTGTCTCAGACACACTGCAGTGCTCCAGGTGAACATCTCTGTCTCAGTCACGCTGCAGTGCTCCAGGTGAATATCTCTGTCTCAGACACACTGCAGTGCTCCAGGTGAACATCTCTGTCTCAGACACACTGCAGTGCTCCAGGTGAACATCTCTGTCTCAGATACGGTGCAGTGCTCCAGGTGAACATCTCTGTCTCAGACAAACAGCAGTGCTCCAGGATAACATCTCTGTCTCAGACACGCTGCAGTGCTCCAGGATAACATCTCTCTCTCAGACACGCTGCAGTGCTCCAGGATAACATCTCTGTCTCAGACACGCTGCAGTGCTCCAGGTGAACATCTCTGTCTCAGACACACTGCAGTGCTCCAGGATAACATCTCTGTCTCAGACACACTGCAGTGCTCCAGGTGAACATCTCTGTCTCAGTCACGCTGCAGTGCTCCAGGTGAACATCTCTGTCTCAGACACACTGCAGTGCTCCAGGTGAACATCTCTGTCTCAGACACACTGCAGTGCTCCAGGATAACATCTCTGTCACAGACACGCTGCAGTGCTCCAGGTGAACATCTCTGTCTCAGTCACACTGCAGTGCTCCAGGATAACATCTCTGTCTCAGACACACTGTAGTGCTCCAGGTGAACATCTCTGTCTCAGACACGCTGCAGTGCTCCAGGTGAACATCTCTGTCTCAGACACGCTGCAGTGCTCCAGGTGAACATCTCTTTCTCAGACACGCTACAGTGCTCCAGGATAACATCTCTGTCTCAGACACGCTGCAGTGCTCCAGGTGATCACCTCTGTCTCAGACACGCTGCAGTGCTCCAGGTGAACATCTCTGTCTCAGACACGCTGCAGTGCTCCAGGTAAACATCTATGTCTCAGATACGCTGCAGTGTTCCAGGTGAACATCTCTGTCTCAGACACACTGCAGTGCTCCAGGTGAACATCTCTGTCTCAGACTCTCTGCAGTGCTCCATGGCAACATTCTCTGTCTCAGACACGCTGCAGTGCTCCAGGTGAACACCTCTGTCTCAGACACACTGCAGTGCTCCAGGTGAACATCTCTGTCTCAGACACGCTGCAGTGCTCCAGGGAAACCTCTCTGTCTCAGACACACTGCAGTGCTCCAGGTGAACATCTCTGTCTCAGTCACGCTGCAGTGCTCCAGGTGAACATCTCTGTCTCAGACACACTGCAGTCCTCCAGGTGAACATCTCTGTCTCAGACACACTGCAGTGCTCCAGGTGAACATCTCTGTCTCAGATACGCTGCAGTGCTCCAGGTGAACATCTCTGTCTCAGACACACTGCAGTGCTCCAGGATAACATCTCTGTCTCAGACACGCTGCAGTGCTCCAGGATAACATCTCTGTCTCAGACACGCTGCAGTGCTCCAGGATAACATCTCTCTCTCAGACACGCTGCAGTGCTCCAGGATAACATCTCTGTCTCAGACACGCTGCAGTGCTCCAGGTGAACATCTCTGTCTCAGACACACTGCAGTGCTCCAGGATAACATCTCTGTCTCAGACACACTGCATTGCTCCAGGTGAACATCTCTGTCTCAGTCACGCTGCAGTGCTGCAGGTGAACATCTCTGTCTCAGACACACTGCCGTGCTCCAGGTGAACATCTCTGTCTCAGACACGCTGCAGTGCTCCAGGATAACATCTCTGTCTCAGACACGCTGCAGTGCTCCAGGATAACATCTCTGTCTCAGACACGCTGCAGTGCTCCAGGTGAACATCTCTGTCTCAGACACACTGCAGTGCTCCAGGATAACATCTCTGTCTCAGACACGCTGCAGTGCTCCAGGTGAACATCTCTGTCTCAGACACACTGCAGTGCTCCAGGATAACATCTCTGTCTCAGACACGCTGCAGTGCTCCAGGTGAACATCTCTGTCTCAGTCACGCTGCAGTGCTCCTGGATAACATCTCTGTCTCAGACACACTGCAGTGCTCCAGGTGAACATCTCTGTCTCAGACACGCTGCAGTGCTCCAGGTGAACATCTCTGTCTCAGAAACACTGCAGTGCTCCAGGATATCATCTCTGTCTCAGACACACTGCAGTGCTCCAGGATAACATCTCTGTCTCAGACACACTGCAGCGCTCCAGGTGAACATCTCTCTCTCAGACACACTGCAGTGCTCCAGGTTATCATCTCTGTCTCAGACACACTGCAGTGCTCCAGGATAACATCTCTGTCTCAGACACACTGCAGTGCTCCAGGTGAACATCTCTGTCTCAGACACGCTGCAGTGCTCCAGGATAACATCTCTGTCTCAGACACACTGAAGTGCTCCAGGTGAACATCTCTGTCACAGACACACTGCAGTGCTCCAGGTGAACATCTCTGTCTCAGACACACTGCAGTGCTCCAGGATAACATCTCTGTATCAGACACACTGCAGTGCTCCAGGTGAACATCTCTGTCTCAGATACGCTGCAGTGCTCCAGGTGAACATCTCTGTCTCAGACACGCTGCAGTGCTCCAGATGAACATCTCTGTCTCAGTCATGCTGCAGTGCTCCAGGTGAACATCTCTGTCTCAGACACGCTGCAGTGCTCCAGGTGAACATCTCTGTCTCAGACACACTGCAGTGCTCCAGGGCAACATTCTCTGTCTCAGACACACTGCAGTGCACCAGGTGAACATTCTCTGTCTCAGATACGCTGCAGTGCTCCAGGTGAACATCTCTGTCTCAGACACGCTGCAGTGCTCCAGATGTACATCTCTGTCTCAGTCATGCTGCAGTGCTCCAGGTGAACATCTCTGTCTCAGACACGCTGCAGTGCTCCAGGTGAACATCTCTGTCTCAGACACACTGCAGTGCTCCAGGGCAACATTCTCTGTCTCAGACACACTGCAGTGCACCAGGTGAACATTCTCTGTCTCAGATACACTGCAGTGCTCTAGGTGAACATCTCTGTCTCAGACACACTGCAGTGCTCCAGGTGAACATCTCTGTCTCAGACACACTGCAGTGCTCCAGGATATCATCTCTGTCTCAGACACACTGCAGTGCTCCAGGATAACATCTCTGTCTCAGACACACTGCAGTGCTCCAGGTGAACACCTCTGTCTTCGACACGCTGCAGTGCTCCAGGTGAACATCTCTGTCTCAGTCCCGCTGCAGTGCTCCAGGTGAACATCTCTGTCTCAGTCACGCTGCAGTGCTCCAGGTGAACATCTCTGCCTCAGTCACGCTGCAGTGCTTCAGGTGAACATCTCTGTCTCAGATACGCTGCAGTGCTCCAGGTGAACATCTCTGTCTCAGACACGCTGCAGTGCTCCAGGTTATCATCTCTGTCTCAGACACACTGTAGTGCTCCAGGATAACATCTCTGTCTCAGACACACTGCAGTGCTCCAGGTGAACATCTCTGTCTCAGATACGCTGCAGTGCTCCAGGTGAACATCTCTGTCTCAGACACGCTGCAGTGCTCCAGGTGAACATCTCTGTCTCAGTCATGCTGCAGTGCTCCAGGTGAACATCTCTGTCTCAGACACGCTGCAGTGCTCCAGGTGAACATCTCTGTCTCAGACACACTGCAGTGCTCCAGGGCAACATTCTCTGTCTCAGACACACAGCAGTGCACCAGGTGAACATTCTCTATCTCAGATACACTGCAGTGCTCTAGGTGAACATCTCTGTCTCAGAGACACTGCAGTGCTCCAGGTGAACATCTCTGTATCAGACACACTGCAGTGCTCGAGGTTATCATCTCTGTCTTAGACACACTGCAGTGCTCCAGGATAACATCTCTGTCTCAGACACACTGCAGTGCTCCAGGTGAACATCTCTGTCTCAGACACGCTGCAGTGCTCCAGGATAACATCTCTGTCTCAGTCCCGCTGCAGTGCTCCAGGTGAACATCTCTGTCTCAGACACACTGCAGTGCTCCAGGTGAACATCTCTGCCTCAGTCACGCTGCAGTGCTCCAGGTGAACATCTCTGTCTCAGATACGCTGCAGTGCTCCAGGTGAACATCTCTGTCTCAGACACGCTGCAGTGCTCCAGGGAAACCACTCTGTCTCAGACACACTGCAGTGCTCCAGGTGAACATCTCTGTCTCAGACACGCTGCAGTGCTCCAGGTGAACATCTCTGTCTCAGACACACTGCAATGCTCCAGGTGAATATCTCTGTCTCAGACACACTGCAGTGCTCCAGGTGAACATCTCTGTCTCAGACACGCTGCAGTGCTCCAGGTGAACATCTCTGTCTCAGACACGCTGCAGTGGTCCAGGGAAACCTCTCTGTCTCAGACACACTGCAGTGCTCCAGGTGAACATCTCTGTCTCAGTCACGCTGCAGTGCTCCAGGTGAACATCTCTGTCTCAGACACACTGCAGTGCTCCAGGTGAACATCTCTGTCTCAGACACACTGCAGTGCTCCAGGTGAACATCTCTGTCTCAGATACGCTGCAGTGCTCCAGGTGAACATCTCTGTCTCAGACACACTGCAGTGCTCCAGGATAACATCTCTGTCTCAGACACGCTGCAGTGCTCCAGGATAACATCTCTGTCTCAGACACGCTGCAGTGCTCCAGGATAACATCTCTGTCTCAGACACGCTGCAGTGCTCCAGGTGAACATCTCTGTCTCAGACACACTGCAGTGCTCCAGGATAACATCTCTGTCTCAGACACGCTGCAGTGCTCCAGGTGAACATCTCTGTCTCAGACACACTGCAGTGCTCCAGGATAACATCTCTGTCTCAGACACGCTGCAGTGCTCCAGGTGAACATCTCTGTCTCAGTCACGCTGCAGTGCTCCTGGATAACATCTCTGTCTCAGACACACTGCAGTGCTCCAGGTGAACATCTCTGTCTCAGACACGCTGCAGTGCTCCAGGTGAACATCTCTGTCTCAGAAACACTGCAGTGCTCCAGGATATCATCTCTGTCTCATACACACTGCAGTGCTCCAGGATAACATCTCTGTCTCAGACACACTGCAGCGCTCCAGGTGAACATCTCTCTCTCAGACACACTGCAGTGCTCCAGGTTATCATCTCTGTCTCAGACACACTGCAGTGCTCCAGGATAACATCTCTGTCTCAGACACACTGCAGTGCTCCAGGTGAACATCTCTGTCTCAGACACGCTGCAGTGCTCCAGGATAACATCTCTGTCTCAGACACACTGAAGTGCTCCAGGTGAACATCTCTGTCACAGACACACTGCAGTGCTCCAGGTGAACATCTCTGTCTCAGACACACTGCAGTGCTCCAGGATAACATCTCTGTATCAGACACACTGCAGTGCTCCAGGATAACATCTCTGTATCAGACACACTGCAGTGCTCCAGGTGAACATCTCTGTCTCAGATACGCTGCAGTGCTCCAGGTGAACATCTCTGTCTCAGACACGCTGCAGTGCTCCAGATGAACATCTCTGTCTCAGTCATGCTGCAGTGCTCCAGGTGAACATCTCTGTCTCAGACACGCTGCAGTGCTCCAGGTGAACATCTCTGTCTCAGACACACTGCAGTGCTCCAGGGCAACATTCTCTGTCTCAGACACACTGCAGTGCAACAGGTGAACATTCTCTGTCTCAGATACGCTGCAGTGCTCCAGGTGAACATCTCTGTCTCAGACACGCTGCAGTGCTCCAGATGTACATCTCTGTCTCAGTCATGCTGCAGTGCTCCAGGTGAACATCTCTGTCTCAGACACGCTGCAGTGCTCCAGGTGAACATCTCTGTCTCAGACACACTGCAGTGCTCCAGGTGAACATCTCTGTCTCAGACACGTTGCAGTGCTCCAGGTGAACATCTCTGTCTCAGACACACTGCAGTGCACCAGGTGAACATTCTCTGTCTCAGATACACTGCAGTGCTCTAGGTGAACATCTCTGTCTCAGACACACTGCAGTGCTCCAGGTGAACATCTCTGTCTCAGACACACTGCAGTGCTCCAGGATATCATCTCTGTCTCAGACACACTGCAGTGCTCCAGGATAACATCTCTGTCTCAGACACACTGCAGTGCTCCAGGTGAACATCTCTGTCTCAGACACGCTGCAGTGCTCCAGGTGAACATCTCTGTCTCAGTCCCGCTGCAGTGCTCCAGGTGAACATCTCTGTCTCAGTCACGCTGCAGTGCTCCAGGTGAACATCTCTGCCTCAGTCACGCTGCAGTGCTCCAGGTGAACATCTCTGTCTCAGATACGCTGCAGTGCTCCAGGTGAACATCTCTGTCTCAGACACGCTGCAGTGCTCCAGGTGAACATCTCTGTCTCAGTCACGCTGCAGTGTTCCAGGTGAACATCTCTGCCTCAGTCACGCTGCAGTGCTCCAGGTGAACATCTCTGTCTCAGACACACTGCAGTGCTCCAGGTGAACATCTCTGTCTCAGACACGCTGCAGTGCTCCAGGTGAACATCTCTGTCTCAGACACACTGCAGTGCTCCAGGTGAATATCTCTGTCTCAGACACACTGCAGTGCTCCAGGTGAACATCTCTGTCTCAGATACGCTGCAGTGCTCCAGGTGAACATCTCTGTCTCAGACACGCTGCAGTGCTCCAGGGAAACCTCTCTGTCTCAGACACACTGCAGTGCTCCAGGTGAACATCTCTGTCTCAGTCACGCTACAGTGCTCCAGGTGAACATCTCTGTCTCAGTCACACTGCAGTGCTCCAGGATAACATCTCTGTCTCAGACACACTGTCGTGCTCCAGGTGAACATCTCCGTCTCAGACACGCTGCAGTGCTCCAGGTGAACATCTCTGTCTCAGACACGCTGCAGTGCTCCAGGTGAACATCTCTTTCTCAGACACGCTACAGTGCTCCAGGATAACATCTCTGTCTCAGACACGCTGCAGTGCTCCAGGTGAACATCTCTGTCTCAGACACGCTGCAGTGCTCCAGGTGAACATCTCTGTCTCAGACACGCTGCAGTGCTCCAAGTGAACATCTCTGTCTCAGATACGCTGCAGTGCTCCAGGTGAACATCTCTGTCTCAGACACGCTGCAGTGCTCCAGGTGAACATCTCTGTCTCAGACACGCTGCAGTGCTCCAGGTGAACATCTGTGTCTCAGATACGCTGCAGTGCGCCAGGTGAACATCTCTGTCTCAGACACGCTGCAGTGCTCCAGGGAAACCACTCTGTCTCAGACACACTGCAGTGCTCCAGGTGAACATCTCTGTCTCAGACACGCTGCAGTGCTCCAGGTGAACATCTCTGTCTCAGACACACTGCAGTGCTCCAGGTGAATATCTCTGTCTCAGACACACTGCAGTGCTCCAGGTGAACATCTCTTTCTCAGATACGCTGCAGTGCTCCAGGTGAACATCTCTGTCTCAGACACGCTGCAGTGCTCCAGGGAAACCTCTCTGTCTCAGACACACTGCAGTGCTCCAGGTGAACATCTCTGTCTCAGTCACGCTGCAGTGCTCCAGGTGAATATCTCTGTCTCAGACACACTGCAGTGCTCCAGGTGAACATCTCTGTCTCAGACACACTGCAGTGCTCCAGGTGAACATCTCTGTCTCAGATACGGTGCAGTGCTCCAGGTGAACATCTCTGTCTCAGACAAACAGCAGTGCTCCAGGATAACATCTCTGTCTCAGACACGCTGCAGTGCTCCAGGATAACATCTCTCTCTCAGACACGCTGCAGTGCTCCAGGATAACATCTCTGTCTCAGACACGCTGCAGTGCTCCAGGTGAACATCTCTGTCTCAGACACACTGCAGTGCTCCAGGATAACATCTCTGTCTCAGACACACTGCAGTGCTCCAGGTGAACATCTCTGTCTCAGTCACGCTGCAGTGCTCCAGGTGAACATCTCTGTCTCAGACACACTGCAGTGCTCCAGGTGAACATCTCTGTCTCAGACACACTGCAGTGCTCCAGGATAACATCTCTGTCACAGACACGCTGCAGTGCTCCAGGTGAACATCTCTGTCTCAGTCACACTGCAGTGCTCCAGGATAACATCTCTGTCTCAGACACACTGTAGTGCTCCAGGTGAACATCTCTGTCTCAGACACGCTGCAGTGCTCCAGGTGAACATCTCTGTCTCAGACACGCTGCAGTGCTCCAGGTGAACATCTCTTTCTCAGACACGCGACAGTGCTCCAGGATAACATCTCTGTCTCAGACACGCTGCAGTGCTCCAGGTGATCACCTCTGTCTCAGACACGCTGCAGTGCTCCAGGTGAACATCTCTGTCTCAGACACGCTGCAGTGCTCCAGGTAAACATCTATGTCTCAGATACGCTGCAGTGTTCCAGGTGAACATCTCTGTCTCAGACACACTGCAGTGCTCCAGGTGAACATCTCTGTCTCAGACTCTCTGCAGTGCTCCATGGCAACATTCTCTGTCTCAGACACGCTGCAGTGCTCCAGGTGAACACCTCTGTCTCAGACACACTGCAGTGCTCCAGGTGAACATCTCTGTCTCAGACACGCTGCAGTGCTCCAGGGAAACCTCTCTGTCTCAGACACACTGCAGTGCTCCAGGTGAACATCTCTGTCTCAGTCACGCTGCAGTGCTCCAGGTGAACATCTCTGTCTCAGACACACTGCAGTCCTCCAGGTGAACATCTCTGTCTCAGACACACTGCAGTGCTCCAGGTGAACATCTCTGTCTCAGAGACACTGCAGTGCTCCAGGTGAACATCTCTGTCTCAGACACACTGCAGTGCTCCAGGTTATCATCTCTGTCTTAGACACACTGCAGTGCTCCAGGATAACATCTCTGTCTCAGACACACTGCAGTGCTCCAGGTGAACATCTCTGTCTCAGACACGCTGCAGTGCTCCAGGATAACATCTCTGTCTCAGTCCCGCTGCAGTGCTCCAGGTGAACATCTCTGTCTCAGACAAACTGCAGTGCTCCAGGTGAACATCTCTGCCTCAGTCACGCTGCAGTGCTCCAGGTGAACATCTCTGTCTCAGATACGCTGCAGTGCTCCAGGTGAACATCTCTGTCTCAGACACGCTGCAGTGCTCCAGGGAAACCACTCTGTCTCAGACACACTGCAGTGCTCCAGGTGAACATCTCTGTCTCAGACACGCTGCAGTGCTCCAGGTGAACATCTCTGTCTCAGACACACTGCAATGCTCCAGGTGAATATCTCTGTCTCAGACACACTGCAGTGCTCCAGGTGAACATCTCTGTCTCAGACACGCTGCAGTGCTCCAGGTGAACATCTCTGTCTCAGACACGCTGCAGTGGTCCAGGGAAACCTCTCTGTCTCAGACACACTGCAGTGCTCCAGGTGAACATCTCTGTCTCAGTCACGCTGCAGTGCTCCAGGTGAACATCTCTGTCTCAGACACACTGCAGTGCTCCAGGTGAACATCTCTGTCTCAGACACACTGCAGTGCTCCAGGTGAACATCTCTGTCTCAGATACGCTGCAGTGCTCCAGGTGAACATCTCTGTCTCAGACACACTGCAGTGCTCCAGGATAACATCTCTGTCTCAGACACGCTGCAGTGCTCCAGGATAACATCTCTGTCTCAGACACGCTGCAGTGCTCCAGGATAACATCTCTGTCTCAGACACGCTGCAGTGCTCCAGGTGAACATCTCTGTCTCAGACACACTGCAGTGCTCCAGGATAACATCTCTGTCTCAGACACGCTGCAGTGCTCCAGGTGAACATCTCTGTCTCAGACACACTGCAGTGCTCCAGGATAACATCTCTGTCTCAGACACGCTGCAGTGCTCCAGGTGAACATCTCTGTCTCAGTCACGCTGCAGTGCTCCTGGATAACATCTCTGTCTCAGACACACTGCAGTGCTCCAGGTGAACATCTCTGTCTCAGACACGCTGCAGTGCTCCAGGTGAACATCTCTGTCTCAGAAACACTGCAGTGCTCCAGGATATCATCTCTGTCTCAGACACACTGCAGTGCTCCAGGATAACATCTCTGTCTCAGACACACTGCAGCGCTCCAGGTGAACATCTCTCTCTCAGACACACTGCAGTGCTCCAGGTTATCATCTCTGTCTCAGACACACTGCAGTGCTCCAGGATAACATCTCTGTCTCAGACACACTGCAGTGCAACAGGTGAACATCTCTGTCTCAGACACGCTGCAGTGCTCCAGGATAACATCTCTGTCTCAGACACACTGAAGTGCTCCAGGTGAACATCTCTGTCACAGACACACTGCAGTGCTCCAGGTGAACATCTCTGTCTCAGACACACTGCAGTGCTCCAGGATAACATCTCTGTATCAGACACACTGCAGTGCTCCAGGATAACATCTCTGTATCAGACACACTGCAGTGCTCCAGGTGAACATCTCTGTCTCAGATACGCTGCAGTGCTCCAGGTGAACATCTCTGTCTCAGACACGCTGCAGTGCTCCAGATGAACATCTCTGTCTCAGTCATGCTGCAGTGCTCCAGGTGAACATCTCTGTCTCAGACACGCTGCAGTGCTCCAGGTGAACATCTCTGTCTCAGACACACTGCAGTGCTCCAGGGCAACATTCTCTGTCTCAGACACACTGCAGTGCAACAGGTGAACATTCTCTGTCTCAGATACGCTGCAGTGCTCCAGGTGAACATCTCTGTCTCAGACACGCTGCAGTGCTCCAGATGTACATCTCTGTCTCAGTCATGCTGCAGTGCTCCAGGTGAACATCTCTGTCTCAGACACGCTGCAGTGCTCCAGGTGAACATCTCTGTCTCAGACACACTGCAGTGCTCCAGGTGAACATCTCTGTCTCAGACACGTTGCAGTGCTCCAGGTGAACATCTCTGTCTCAGACACACTGCAGTGCACCAGGTGAACATTCTCTGTCTCAGATACACTGCAGTGCTCTAGGTGAACATCTCTGTCTCAGACACACTGCAGTGCTCCAGGTGAACATCTCTGTCTCAGACACACTGCAGTGCTCCAGGATATCATCTCTGTCTCAGACACACTGCAGTGCTCCAGGATAACATCTCTGTCTCAGACACACTGCAGTGCTCCAGGTGAACATCTCTGTCTCAGACACGCTGCAGTGCTCCAGGTGAACATCTCTGTCTCAGTCCCGCTGCAGTGCTCCAGGTGAACATCTCTGTCTCAGTCACGCTGCAGTGCTCCAGGTGAACATCTCTGCCTCAGTCACGCTGCAGTGCTCCAGGTGAACATCTCTGTCTCAGATACGCTGCAGTGCTCCAGGTGAACATCTCTGTCTCAGACACGCTGCAGTGCTCCAGGTGAACATCTCTGTCTCAGTCACGCTGCAGTGTTCCAGGTGAACATCTCTGCCTCAGTCACGCTGCAGTGCTCCAGGTGAACATCTCTGTCTCAGACACACTGCAGTGCTCCAGGTGAACATCTCTGTCTCAGACACGCTGCAGTGCTCCAGGTGAACATCTCTGTCTCAGACACACTGCAGTGCTCCAGGTGAATATCTCTGTCTCAGACACACTGCAGTGCTCCAGGTGAACATCTCTGTCTCAGATACGCTGCAGTGCTCCAGGTGAACATCTCTGTCTCAGACACGCTGCAGTGCTCCAGGGAAACCTCTCTGTCTCAGACACACTGCAGTGCTCCAGGTGAACATCTCTGTCTCAGTCACGCTACAGTGCTCCAGGTGAACATCTCTGTCTCAGTCACACTGCAGTGCTCCAGGATAACATCTCTGTCTCAGACACACTGTCGTGCTCCAGGTGAACATCTCCGTCTCAGACACGCTGCAGTGCTCCAGGTGAACATCTCTGTCTCAGACACGCTGCAGTGCTCCAGGTGAACATCTCTTTCTCAGACACGCTACAGTGCTCCAGGATAACATCTCTGTCTCAGACACGCTGCAGTGCTCCAGGTGAACATCTCTGTCTCAGACACGCTGCAGTGCTCCAGGTGAACATCTCTGTCTCAGACACGCTGCAGTGCTCCAAGTGAACATCTCTGTCTCAGATACGCTGCAGTGCTCCAGGTGAACATCTCTGTCTCAGACACGCTGCAGTGCTCCAGGTGAACATCTCTGTCTCAGACACGCTGCAGTGCTCCAGGTGAACATCTGTGTCTCAGATACGCTGCAGTGCGCCAGGTGAACATCTCTGTCTCAGACACGCTGCAGTGCTCCAGGGAAACAACTCTGTCTCAGACACACTGCAGTGCTCCAGGTGAACATCTCTGTCTCAGACACGCTGCAGTGCTCCAGGTGAACATCTCTGTCTCAGACACACTGCAGTGCTCCAGGTGAATGTCTCTGTCTCAGACACAATGCAGTGCTCCAGGTGAACATCTCTTTCTCAGATACGCTGCAGTGCTCCAGGTGAACATCTCTGTCTCAGACACGCTGCAGTGCTCCAGGGAAACCTCTCTGTCTCAGACACACTGCAGTGCTCCAGGTGAACATCTCTGTCTCAGTCACGCTGCAGTGCTCCAGGTGAATATCTCTGTCTCAGACACACTGCAGTGCTCCAGGTGAACATCTCTGTCTCAGACACACTGCAGTGCTCCAGGTGAACATCTCTGTCTCAGATACGGTGCAGTGCTCCAGGTGAACATCTCTGTCTCAGACAAACAGCAGTGCTCCAGGATAACATCTCTGTCTCAGACACGCTGCAGTGCTCCAGGATAACATCTCTCTCTCAGACACGCTGCAGTGCTCCAGGATAACATCTCTGTCTCAGACACGCTGCAGTGCTCCAGGTGAACATCTCTGTCTCAGACACACTGCAGTGCTCCAGGATAACATCTCTGTCTCAGACACACTGCAGTGCTCCAGGTGAACATCTCTGTCTCAGTCACGCTGCAGTGCTCCAGGTGAACATCTCTGTCTCAGACACACTGCAGTGCTCCAGGTGAACATCTCTGTCTCAGACACACTGCAGTGCTCCAGGATAACATCTCTGTCACAGACACGCTGCAGTGCTCCAGGTGAACATCTCTGTCTCAGTCACACTGCAGTGCTCCAGGATAACATCTCTGTCTCAGACACACTGTAGTGCTCCAGGTGAACATCTCTGTCTCAGACACGCTGCAGTGCTCCAGGTGAACATCTCTGTCTCAGACACGCTGCAGTGCTCCAGGTGAACATCTCTTTCTCAGACACGCTACAGTGCTCCAGGATAACATCTCTGTCTCAGACACGCTGCAGTGCTCCAGGTGATCACCTCTGTCTCAGACACGCTGCAGTGCTCCAGGTGAACATCTCTGTCTCAGACACGCTGCAGTGCTCCAGGTAAACATCTATGTCTCAGATACGCTGCAGTGTTCCAGGTGAACATCTCTGTCTCAGACACACTGCAGTGCTCCAGGTGAACATCTCTGTCTCAGACTCTCTGCAGTGCTCCATGGCAACATTCTCTGTCTCAGACACGCTGCAGTGCTCCAGGTGAACACCTCTGTCTCAGACACACTGCAGTGCTCCAGGTGAACATCTCTGTCTCAGACACGCTGCAGTGCTCCAGGGAAACCTCTCTGTCTCAGACACACTGCAGTGCTCCAGGTGAACATCTCTGTCTCAGTCACGCTGCAGTGCTCCAGGTGAACATCTCTGTCTCAGACACACTGCAGTCCTCCAGGTGAACATCTCTGTCTCAGACACACTGCAGTGCTCCAGGTGAACATCTCTGTCTCAGATACGCTGCAGTGCTCCAGGTGAACATCTATGTCTCAGACACACTGCAGTGCTCCAGGATAACATCTCTGTCTCAGACACGCTGCAGTGCTCCAGGATAACATCTCTGTCTCAGACACGCTGCAGTGCTCCAGGATAACATCTCTCTCTCAGAGACGCTGCAGTGCTCCAGGATAACATCTCTGTCTCAGACACGCTGCAGTGCTCCAGGTGAACATCTCGGTCTCAGACACACTGCAGTGCTCCAGGATAACATCTCTGTCTCAGACACACTGCATTGCTCCAGGTGAACATCTCTGTCTCAGTCACGCTGCAGTGCTGCAGGTGAACATCTCTGTCTCAGACACACTGCCGTGCTCCAGGTGAACATCTCTGTCTCAGACACGCTGCAGTGCTCCAGGATAACATCTCTGTCTCAGACACGCTGCAGTGCTCCAGGATAACATCTCTGTCTCAGACACGCTGCAGTGCTCCAGGTGAACATCTCTGTCTCAGACACACTGCAGTGCTCCAGGATAACATCTCTGTCTCAGACACGCTGCAGTGCTCCAGGTGAACATCTCTGTCTCAGACACACTGCAGTGCTCCAGGATAACATCTCTGTCTCAGACACGCTGCAGTGCTCCAGGTGAACATCTCTGTCTCAGTCACGCTGCAGTGCTCCTGGATAACATCTCTGTCTCAGACACACTGCAGTGCTCCAGGTGAACATCTCTGTCTCAGACACGCTGCAGTGCTCCAGGTGAACATCTCTGTCTCAGAAACACTGCAGTGCTCCAGGATATCATCTCTGTCTCAGACACACTGCAGTGCTCCAGGATAACATCTCTGTCTCAGACACACTGCAGCGCTCCAGGTGAACATCTCTCTCTCAGACACACTGCAGTGCTCCAGGTTATCATCTCTGTCTCAGACACACTGCAGTGCTCCAGGATAACATCTCTGTCTCAGACACACTGCAGTGCTCCAGGTGAACATCTCTGTCTCAGACACGCTGCAGTGCTCCAGGATAACATCTCTGTCTCAGACACACTGAAGTGCTCCAGGTGAACATCTCTGTCACAGACACACTGCAGTGCTCCAGGTGAACATCTCTGTCTCAGACACACTGCAGTGCTCCAGGATAACATCTCTGTATCAGACACACTGCAGTGCTCCAGGTGAACATCTCTGTCTCAGATACGCTGCAGTGCTCCAGGTGAACATCTCTGTCTCAGACACGCTGCAGTGCTCCAGATGAACATCTCTGTCTCAGTCATGCTGCAGTGCTCCAGGTGAACATCTCTGTCTCAGACACGCTGCAGTGCTCCAGGTGAACATCTCTGTCTCAGACACACTGCAGTGCTCCAGGGCAACATTCTCTGTCTCAGACACACTGCAGTGCACCAGGTGAACATTCTCTGTCTCAGATACGCTGCAGTGCTCCAGGTGAACATCTCTGTCTCAGACACGCTGCAGTGCTCCAGATGTACATCTCTGTCTCAGTCATGCTGCAGTGCTCCAGGTGAACATCTCTGTCTCAGACACGCTGCAGTGCTCCAGGTGAACATCTCTGTCTCAGACACACTGCAGTGCTCCAGGGCAACATTCTCTGTCTCAGACACACTGCAGTGCACCAGGTGAACATTCTCTGTCTCAGATACACTGCAGTGCTCTAGGTGAACATCTCTGTCTCAGACACACTGCAGTGCTCCAGGTGAACATCTCTGTCTCAGACACACTGCAGTGCTCCAGGATATCATCTCTGTCTCAGACACACTGCAGTGCTCCAGGATAACATCTCTGTCTCAGACACACTGCAGTGCTCCAGGTGAACACCTCTGTCTTAGACACGCTGCAGTGCTCCAGGTGAACATCTCTGTCTCAGTCCCGCTGCAGTGCTCCAGGTGAACATCTCTGTCTCAGTCACGCTGCAGTGCTCCAGGTGAACATCTCTGCCTCAGTCACGCTGCAGTGCTTCAGGTGAACATCTCTGTCTCAGATACGCTGCAGTGCTCCAGGTGAACATCTCTGTCTCAGACACGCTGCAGTGCTCCAGGTGAACATCTCTGTCTCAGTCACGCTGCAGTGTTCCAGGTGAACATCTCTGCCTCAGTCACGCTGCAGTGCTCCAGGTGAACATCTCTGTCTCAGACACACTGCAGTGCTCCAGGTGAACATCTCTGTCTCAGACACACTGCAGTGCTCCAGGTGAACATCTCTGTCTCAGACACGCTGCAGTGCTCCAGGTGAACATCTCTGTCTCAGACACACTGCAGTGCTCCAGGTGAATATCTCTGTCTCAGACACACTGCAGTGCTCCAGGTGAACATCTCTGTCTCAGATACGCTGCAGTGCTCCAGGTGAACATCTCTGTCTCAGACACGCTGCAGTGCTCCAGGGAAACCTCTCTGTCTCAGACACACTGCAGTGCACCAGGTGAACATTCTCTGTCTCAGATACGCTGCAGTGCTCCAGGTGAACATCTCTGTCTCAGACACGCTGCAGTGCTCCAGATGTACATCTCTGTCTCAGTCATGCTGCAGTGCTCCAGGTGAACATCTCTGTCTCAGACACGCTGCAGTGCTCCAGGTGAACATCTCTTTCTCAGACACGCTACAGTGCTCCAGGATAACATCTCTGTCTCAGACACGCTGCAGTGCTCCAGGTGAACATCTCTGTCTCAGTCACGCTGCAGTGCTCCTGGATAACATCTCTGTCTCAGACACACTGCAGTGCTCCAGGTGAACATCTCTGTCTCAGACACGCTGCAGTGCTCCAGGTGAACATCTCTGTCTCAGAAACACTGCAGTGCTCCAGGATATCATCTCTGTCTCAGACACACTGCAGTGCTCCAGGATAACATCTCTGTCTCAGACACACTGCAGCGCTCCAGGTGAACATCTCTCTCTCAGACACACTGCAGTGCTCCAGGTTATCATCTCTGTCTCAGACACACTGCAGTGCTCCAGGATAACATCTCTGTCTCAGACACACTGCAGTGCTCCAGGTGAACATCTCTGTCTCAGACACGCTGCAGTGCTCCAGGATAACATCTCTGTCTCAGACACACTGAAGTGCTCCAGGTGAACATCTCTGTCACAGACACACTGCAGTGCTCCAGGTGAACATCTCTGTCTCAGACACACTGCAGTGCTCCAGGATAACATCTCTGTATCAGACACACTGCAGTGCTCCAGGTGAACATCTCTGTCTCAGATACGCTGCAGTGCTCCAGGTGAACATCTCTGTCTCAGACACGCTGCAGTGCTCCAGATGAACATCTCTGTCTCAGTCATGCTGCAGTGCTCCAGGTGAACATCTCTGTCTCAGACACGCTGCAGTGCTCCAGGTGAACATCTCTGTCTCAGACACACTGCAGTGCTCCAGGGCAACATTCTCTGTCTCAGACACACTGCAGTGCACCAGGTGAACATTCTCTGTCTCAGATACGCTGCAGTGCTCCAGGTGAACATCTCTGTCTCAGACACGCTGCAGTGCTCCAGATGTACATCTCTGTCTCAGTCATGCTGCAGTGCTCCAGGTGAACATCTCTGTCTCAGACACGCTGCAGTGCTCCAGGTGAACATCTCTGTCTCAGACACACTGCAGTGCTCCAGGGCAACATTCTCTGTCTCAGACACACTGCAGTGCACCAGGTGAACATTCTCTGTCTCAGATACACTGCAGTGCTCTAGGTGAACATCTCTGTCTCAGACACACTGCAGTGCTCCAGGTGAACATCTCTGTCTCAGACACACTGCAGTGCTCCAGGATATCATCTCTGTCTCAGACACACTGCAGTGCTCCAGGATAACATCTCTGTCTCAGACACACTGCAGTGCTCCAGGTGAACACCTCTGTCTTAGACACGCTGCAGTGCTCCAGGTGAACATCTCTGTCTCAGTCCCGCTGCAGTGCTCCAGGTGAACATCTCTGTCTCAGTCACGCTGCAGTGCTCCAGGTGAACATCTCTGCCTCAGTCACGCTGCAGTGCTTCAGGTGAACATCTCTGTCTCAGATACGCTGCAGTGCTCCAGGTGAACATCTCTGTCTCAGACACGCTGCAGTGCTCCAGGTGAACATCTCTGTCTCAGTCACGCTGCAGTGTTCCAGGTGAACATCTCTGCCTCAGTCACGCTGCAGTGCTCCAGGTGAACATCTCTGTCTCAGACACACTGCAGTGCTCCAGGTGAACATCTCTGTCTCAGACACGCTGCAGTGCTCCAGGTGAACATCTCTGTCTCAGACACGCTGCAGTGCTCCAGGTGAACATCTCTGTCTCAGACACACTGCAGTGCTCCAGGTGAATATCTCTGTCTCAGACACACTGCAGTGCTCCAGGTGAACATCTCTGTCTCAGATACGCTGCAGTGCTCCAGGTGAACATCTCTGTCTCAGACACGCTGCAGTGCTCCAGGGAAACCTCTCTGTCTCAGACACACTGCAGTGCTCCAGGTGAACATCTCTGTCTCAGTCACGCTACAGTGCTCCAGGTGAACATCTCTGTCTCAGTCACACTGCAGTGCTCCAGGATAACATC
Organism: Chiloscyllium punctatum; assembly: GCF_047496795.1. Lineage (NCBI taxonomy): Eukaryota > Metazoa > Chordata > Chondrichthyes > Orectolobiformes > Hemiscylliidae > Chiloscyllium > Chiloscyllium punctatum. Next base: position 25,134,009 of record NC_092770.1, on the reverse strand, counting down.
TCTGTCTCAGACACACTGTAGTGCTCCAGGTGAACATCTCCGTCTCAGACACGCTGCAGTGCTCCAGGTGAACATCTCTGTCTCAGACACACTGCAGTGCTCCAGGTGAACATCTCTGTCTCAGTCACACTGCAGTGCTCCAGGTGAACATCTCTGTCTCAGACACACTGCCGTGCTCCAAGTGAACATCTCTGTCTCAGACACGCTGCAGTGCTCCAGGATAACATCTCTGTCTCAGACACGCTGCAGTGCTCCAGGATAACATCTCAATCTCAGACACGCTGCAGTGCTCCAGGTGAACATCTCTGTCTCAGACACACTGCAGTGCTCCAGGATAACATCTCTGTCTCAGACACGCTGCAGTGCTCCAGGTGAACATCTCTGTCTCAGACACACTGCAGTGCTCCAGGATAACATCTCTGTCTCAGACACGCTGCAGTGCTCCAGGTGAACATCTCTGTCTCAGTCACGCTGCAGTGCTCCTGGATAACATCTCTGTCTCAGACACACTGCAGTGCTCCAGGTGAACATCTCTGTCTCAGACACGCTGCAGTGCTCCAGGTGAACATCTCTGTCTCAGAAACACTGCAGTGCTCCAGGATATCATCTCTGTCTCAGACACACTGCAGTGCTCCAGGATAATTTCTCTGTCTCAGACACACTGCAGCGCTCCAGGTGAACATCTCTCTCTCAGACACACTGCAGTGCTCCAGGTTATCATCTCTGTCTCAGACACACTGCAGTGCTCCAGGATAACATCTCTGTCTCAGACACACTGCAGTGCTCCAGGTGAACATCTCTGTCTCAGACACGCTGCAGTGCTCCAGGATAACATCTCTGTCTCAGACACACTGAAGTGCTCCAGGTGAACATCTCTGTCACAGACACACTGCAGTGCTCCAGGTGAACATCTCTGTCTCAGACACACTGCAGCGCTCCAGGATAACATCTCTGTATCAGACACACTGCAGTGCTCCAGGTGAACATCTCTGTCTCAGATACGCTGCAGTGCTCCAGGTGAACATCTCTGTCTCAGACACGCTGCAGTGCTCCAGATGAACATCTCTGTCTCAGTCATGCTGCAGTGCTCCAGGTGAACATCTCTGTCTCAGACACGCTGCAGTGCTCCAGGTGAACATCTCTGTCTCAGACACACTGCAGTGCTCCAGGGCAACATTCTCTGTCTCAGACACACTGCAGTGCACCAGGTGAACATTCTCTGTCTCAGATACGCTGCAGTGCTCCAGGTGAACATCTCTGTCTCAGACACGCTGCAGTGCTCCAGATGTACATCTCTGTCTCAGTCATGCTGCAGTGCTCCAGGTGAACATCTCTGTCTCAGACACGCTGCAGTGCTCCAGGTGAACATCTCTGTCTCAGACACACTGCAGTGCTCCAGGGCAACATTCTCTGTCTCAGACACACTGCAGTGCACCAGGTGAACATTCTCTGTCTCAGATACACTGCAGTGCTCTAGGTGAACATCTCTGTCTCAGACACACTGCAGTGCTCCAGGTGAACATCTCTGTCTCAGACACACTGCAGTGCTCCAGGATATCATCTCTGTCTCAGACACACTGCAGTGCTCCAGGATAACATCTCTGTCTCAGACACACTGCAGTGCTCCAGGTGAACACCTCTGTCTTAGACACGCTGCAGTGCTCCAGGTGAACATCTCTGTCTCAGTCCCGCTGCAGTGCTCCAGGTGAACATCTCTGTCTCAGTCACGCTGCAGTGCTCCAGGTGAACATCTCTGCCTCAGTCACGCTGCAGTGCTTCAGGTGAACATCTCTGTCTCAGATACGCTGCAGTGCTCCAGGTGAACATCTCTGTCTCAGACACGCTGCAGTGCTCCAGGTGAACATCTCTGTCTCAGTCACGCTGCAGTGTTCCAGGTGAACATCTCTGCCTCAGTCACGCTGCAGTGCTCCAGGTGAACATCTCTGTCTCAGACACACTGCAGTGCTCCAGGTGAACATCTCTGTCTCAGACACGCTGCAGTGCTCCAGGTGAACATCTCTGTCTCAGACACGCTGCAGTGCTCCAGGTGAACATCTCTGTCTCAGACACACTGCAGTGCTCCAGGTGAATATCTCTGTCTCAGACACACTGCAGTGCTCCAGGTGAACATCTCTGTCTCAGATACGCTGCAGTGCTCCAGGTGAACATCTCTGTCTCAGACACGCTGCAGTGCTCCAGGGAAACCTCTCTGTCTCAGACACACTGCAGTGCTCCAGGTGAACATCTCTGTCTCAGTCACGCTACAGTGCTCCAGGTGAACATCTCTGTCTCAGTCACACTGCAGTGCTCCAGGATAACATCTCTGTCTCAGACACACTGTAGTGCTCCAGGTGAACATCTCCGTCTCAGACACGCTGCAGTGCTCCAGGTGAACATCTCTGTCTCAGACACGCTGCAGTGCTCCAGGTGAACATCTCTTTCTCAGACACGCTACAGTGCTCCAGGATAACATCTCTGTCTCAGACACGCTGCAGTGCTCCAGGTGAACATCTCTGTCTCAGACACGCTGCAGTGCTCCAGGTGAACATCTCTGTCTCAGACACGCTGCAGTGCTCCAGGTGAACATCTCTGTCTCAGATACGCTGCAGTGCTCCAGGTGAACATCTCTGTCTCAGACACGCTGCTGTGCTCCAGGTGAACATCTCTGTCTCAGACACACTGCAGTGCTCCAGGATAACATCTCTGTCACAGACACGCTGCAGTGCTCCAGGTGAACATCTCTGTCTCAGTCACACTGCAGTGCTCCAGGATAACATCTCTGTCTCAGACACACTGTAGTGCTCCAGGTGAACATCTCTGTCTCAGACACGCTGCAGTGCTCCAGGTGAACATCTCTGTCTCAGACACGCTGCAGTGCTCCAGGTGAACATCTCTTTCTCAGACACGCTACAGTGCTCCAGGATAACATCTCTGTCTCAGACACGCTGCAGTGCTCCAGGTGATCACCTCTGTCTCAGACACGCTGCAGTGCTCCAGGTGAACATCTCTGTCTCAGACACGCTGCAGTGCTCCAGGTAAACATCTATGTCTCAGATACGCTGCAGTGTTCCAGGTGAACATCTCTGTCTCAGACACACTGCAGTGCTCCAGGTGAACATCTCTGTCTCAGACTCTCTGCAGTGCTCCATGGCAACATTCTCTGTCTCAGACACGCTGCAGTGCTCCAGGTGAACATCTCTGTCTCAGACACACTGCAGTGCTCCAGGTGAACATCTCTGTCTCAGACACGCTGCAGTGCTCCAGGGAAACCTCTCTGTCTCAGACACACTGCAGTGCTCCAGGTGAACATCTCTGTCTCAGTCACGCTGCAGTGCTCCAGGTGAACATCTCTGTCTCAGACACACTGCAGTCCTCCAGGTGAACATCTCTGTCTCAGACACACTGCAGTGCTCCAGGTGAACATCTCTGTCTCAGATACGCTGCAGTGCTCCAGGTGAACATCTCTGTCTCAGACACACTGCAGTGCTCCAGGATAACATCTCTGTCTCAGACACGCTGCAGTGCTCCAGGATAACATCTCTGTCTCAGACACGCTGCAGTGCTCCAGGATAACATCTCTCTCTCAGACACGCTGCAGTGCTCCAGGATAACATCTCTGTCTCAGACACGCTGCAGTGCTCCAGGTGAACATCTCGGTCTCAGACTCACTGCAGTGCTCCAGGATAACATCTCTGTCTCAGACACACTGCATTGCTCCAGGTGAACATCTCTGTCTCAGTCACGCTGCAGTGCTGCAGGTGAACATCTCTGTCTCAGACACACTGCCGTGCTCCAGGTGAACATCTCTGTCTCAGACACGCTGCAGTGCTCCAGGATAACATCTCTGTCTCAGACACGCTGCAGTGCTCCAGGATAACATCTCTGTCTCAGACACGCTGCAGTGCTCCAGGTGAACATCTCTGTCTCAGACACACTGCAGTGCTCCAGGATAACATCTCTGTCTCAGACACGCTGCAGTGCTCCAGGTGAACATCTCTGTCTCAGACACACTGCAGTGCTCCAGGATAACATCTCTGTCTCAGACACGCTGCAGTGCTCCAGGTGAACATCTCTGTCTCAGTCACGCTGCAGTGGTCCTGGATAACATCTCTGTCTCAGACACACTGCAGTGCTCCAGGTGAACATCTCTGTCTCAGACACGCTGCAGTGCTCCAGGTGAACATCTCTGTCTCAGAAACACTGCAGTGCTCCAGGATATCAATTCTGTCTCAGACACACTGCAGTGCTCCAGGATAACATCTCTGTCTCAGACACACTGCAGCGCTCCAGGTGAACATCTCTCTCTCAGACACACTGCAGTGCTCCAGGTTATCATCTCTGTCTCAGACACACTGCAGTGCTCCAGGATAACATCTCTGTCTCAGACACACTGCAGTGCTCCAGGTGAACATCTCTGTCTCAGACACGCTGCAGTGCTCCAGGATAACATCTCTGTCTCAGACACACTGAAGTGCTCCAGGTGAACATCTCTGTCACAGACACACTGCAGTGCTCCAGGTGAACATCTCTGTCTCAGACACACTGCAGTGCTCCAGGATAACATCTCTGTATCAGACACACTGCAGTGCTCCAGGTGAACATCTCTGTCTCAGATACGCTGCAGTGCTCCAGGTGAACATCTCTGTCTCAGACACGCTGCAGTGCTCCAGATGAACATCTCTGTCTCAGTCATGCTGCAGTGCTCCAGGTGAACATCTCTGTCTCAGACACGCTGCAGTGCTCCAGGTGAACATCTCTGTCTCAGACACACTGCAGTGCTCCAGGGCAACATTCTCTGTCTCAGACACACTGCAGTGCACCAGGTGAACATTCTCTGTCTCAGATACGCTGCAGTGCTCCAGGTGAACATCTCTGTCTCAGACACGCTGCAGTGCTCCAGATGTACATCTCTGTCTCAGTCATGCTGCAGTGCTCCAGGTGAACATCTCTGTCTCAGACACGCTGCAGTGCTCCAGGTGAACATCTCTGTCTCAGACACACTGCAGTGCTCCAGGGCAACATTCTCTGTCTCAGACACACTGCAGTGCACCAGGTGAACATTCTCTGTCTCAGATACACTGCAGTGCTCTAGGTGAACATCTCTGTCTCAGACACACTGCAGTGCTCCAGGTGAACATCTCTGTCTCAGACACACTGCAGTGCTCCAGGATATCATCTCTGTCTCAGACACACTGCAGTGCTCCAGGATAACATCTCTGTCTCAGACACACTGCAGTGCTCCAGGTGAACACCTCTGTCTTAGACACGCTGCAGTGCTCCAGGTGAACATCTCTGTCTCAGTCCCGCTGCAGTGCTCCAGGTGAACATCTCTGTCTCAGTCACGCTGCAGTGCTCCAGGTGAACATCTCTGCCTCAGTCACGCTGCAGTGCTTCAGGTGAACATCTCTGTCTCAGATACGCTGCAGTGCTCCAGGTGAACATCTCTGTCTCAGACACGCTGCAGTGCTCCAGGTGAACATCTCTGTCTCAGACACGCTGCAGTGCTCCAGGTGAACATCTCTGTCTCAGACACGCTGCAGTGCTCCAGGTGAACATCTCTGTCTCAGATACGCTGCAGTGCTCCAGGTGAACATCTCTGTCTCAGACACGCTGCTGTGCTCCAGGTGAACATCTCTGTCTCAGACACGCTGCAGTGCTCCAGGTGAACATCTCTGTCTCAGACACGCTGCAGTGCTCCAGGTGAACATCTCTGTCTCAGATACGCTGCAGTGCTCCAGGTGAACATCTCTGTCTCAGACACGCTGCTGTGCTCCAGGTGAACATCTCTGTCTCAGACACACTGCAGTGCTCCAGGATAACATCTCTGTCACAGACACGCTGCAGTGCTCCAGGTGAACATCTCTGTCTCAGTCACACTGCAGTGCTCCAGGATAACATCTCTGTCTCAGACACACTGTAGTGCTCCAGGTGAACATCTCTGTCTCAGACACGCTGCAGTGCTCCAGGTGAACATCTCTGTCTCAGACACGCTGCAGTGCTCCAGGTGAACATCTCTTTCTCAGACACGCTACAGTGCTCCAGGATAACATCTCTGTCTCAGACACGCTGCAGTGCTCCAGGTGATCACCTCTGTCTCAGACACGCTGCAGTGCTCCAGGTGAACATCTCTGTCTCAGACACGCTGCAGTGCTCCAGGTAAACATCTATGTCTCAGATACGCTGCAGTGTTCCAGGTGAACATCTCTGTCTCAGACACACTGCAGTGCTCCAGGTGAACATCTCTGTCTCAGACTCTCTGCAGTGCTCCATGGCAACATTCTCTGTCTCAGACACGCTGCAGTGCTCCAGGTGAACATCTCTGTCTCAGACACACTGCAGTGCTCCAGGTGAACATCTCTGTCTCAGACACGCTGCAGTGCTCCAGGGAAACCTCTCTGTCTCAGACACACTGCAGTGCTCCAGGTGAACATCTCTGTCTCAGTCACGCTGCAGTGCTCCAGGTGAACATCTCTGTCTCAGACACACTGCAGTCCTCCAGGTGAACATCTCTGTCTCAGACACACTGCAGTGCTCCAGGTGAACATCTCTGTCTCAGATACGCTGCAGTGCTCCAGGTGAACATCTCTGTCTCAGACACACTGCAGTGCTCCAGGATAACATCTCTGTCTCAGACACGCTGCAGTGCTCCAGGATAACATCTCTGTCTCAGACACGCTGCAGTGCTCCAGGATAACATCTCTCTCTCAGACACGCTGCAGTGCTCCAGGATAACATCTCTGTCTCAGACACGCTGCAGTGCTCCAGGTGAACATCTCGGTCTCAGACACACTGCAGTGCTCCAGGATAACATCTCTGTCTCAGACACACTGCATTGCTCCAGGTGAACATCTCTGTCTCAGTCACGCTGCAGTGCTGCAGGTGAACATCTCTGTCTCAGACACACTGCCGTGCTCCAGGTGAACATCTCTGTCTCAGACACGCTGCAGTGCTCCAGGATAACATCTCTGTCTCAGATACGCTGCAGTGCTCCAGGATAACATCTCTGTCTCAGACACGCTGCAGTGCTCCAGGTGAACATCTCTGTCTCAGACACACTGCAGTGCTCCAGGATAACATCTCTGTCTCAGACACGCTGCAGTGCTCCAGGTGAACATCTCTGTCTCAGACACACTGCAGTGCTCCAGGATAACATCTCTGTCTCAGACACGCTGCAGTGCTCCAGGTGAACATCTCTGTCTCAGTCACGCTGCAGTGCTCCTGGATAACATCTCTGTCTCAGACACACTGCAGTGCTCCAGGTGAACATCTCTGTCTCAGACACGCTGCAGTGCTCCAGGTGAACATCTCTGTCTCAGAAACACTGCAGTGCTCCAGGATATCATCTCTGTCTCAGACATACTGCAGTGCTCCAGGATAACATCTCTCTCTCAGACACACTGCAGTGCTCCAGGTTATCATCTCTGTCTCAGACACACTGCAGTGCTCCAGGATAACATCTCTGTCTCAGACACACTGCAGTGCTCCAGGTGAACATCTCTGTCTCAGACACGCTGCAGTGCTCCAGGATAACATCTCTGTCTCAGACACACTGAAGTGCTCCAGGTGAACATCTCTGTCACAGACACACTGCAGTGCTCCAGGTGAACATCTCTGTCTCAGACACACTGCAGTGCTCCAGGATAACATCTCTGTATCAGACACACTGCAGTGCTCCAGGTGAACATCTCTGTCTCAGATACGCTGCAGTGCTCCAGGTGAACATCTCTGTCTCAGACACGCTGCAGTGCTCCAGATGAACATCTCTGTCTCAGTCATGCTGCAGTGCTCCAGGTGAACATCTCTGTCTCAGACACGCTGCAGTGCTCCAGGTGAACATCTCTGTCTCAGACACACTGCAGTGCTCCAGGGCAACATTCTCTGTCTCAGACACACTGCAGTGCACCAGGTGAACATTCTCTGTCCCAGATACGCTGCAGTGCTCCAGGTGAACATCTCTGTCTCAGACACGCTGCAGTGCTCCAGATGTACATCTCTGTCTCAGTCATGCTGCAGTGCTCCAGGTGAACATCTCTGTCTCAGACACGCTGCAGTGCTCCAGGTGAACATCTCTGTCTCAGACACACTGCAGTGCTCCAGGGCAACATTCTCTGTCTCAGACACACTGCAGTGCACCAGGTGAACATTCTCTGTCTCAGATACACTGCAGTGCTCTAGGTGAACATCTCTGTCTCAGACACACTGCAGTGCTCCAGGTGAACATCTCTGTCTCAGACACACTGCAGTGCTCCAGGATATCATCTCTGTCTCAGACACACTGCAGTGCTCCAGGATAACATCTCTGTCTCAGACACACTGCAGTGCTCCAGGTGAACACCTCTGTCTTAGACACGCTGCAGTGCTCCAGGTGAACATCTCTGTCTCAGTCCCGCTGCAGTGCTCCAGGTGAACATCTCTGTCTCAGTCACGCTGCAGTGCTCCAGGTGAACATCTCTGCCTCAGTTACGCTGCAGTGCTTCAGGTGAACATCTCTGTCTCAGATACGCTGCAGTGCTCCAGGTGAACATCTCTGTCTCAGACACGCTGCAGTGCTCCAGGTGAACATCTCTGTCTCAGTCACGCTGCAGTGTTCCAGGTGAACATCTCTGCCTCAGTCACGCTGCAGTGCTCCAGGTGAACATCTCTGTCTCAGACACACTGCAGTGCTCCAGGTGAACATCTCTGTCTCAGACACGCTGCAGTGCTCCAGGTGAACATCTCTGTCTCAGACACGCTGCAGTGCTCCAGGTGAACATCTCTGTCTCAGACACACTGCAGTGCTCCAGGTGAATATCTCTGTCTCAGACACACTGCAGTGCTCCAGGTGAACATCTCTGTCTCAGATACGCTGCAGTGCTCCAGGTGAACATCTCTGTCTCAGACACGCTGCAGTGCTCCAGGGAAACCTCTCTGTCTCAGACACACTGCAGTGCTCCAGGTGAACATCTCTGTCTCAGTCACGCTACAGTGCTCCAGGTGAACATCTCTGTCTCAGTCACACTGCAGTGCTCCAGGATAACATCTCTGTCTCAGACACACTGTAGTGCTCCAGGTGAACATCTCCGTCTCAGACACGCTGCAGTGCTCCAGGTGAACATCTCTGTCTCAGACACACTGCAGTGCTCCATGTGAACATCTCTGTCTCAGTCACGCTGCAGTGCTCCAGGTGAACATCTCTGTCTCAGACACACTGCCGTGCTCCAGGTGAACATCTCTGTCTCAGACACGCTGCAGTGCTCCAGGATAACATCTCTGTCTCAGACACGCTGCAGTGCTCCAGGTGAACATCTCTGTCTCAGACACACTGCAGTGCTCCAGGATAACATCTCTGTCTCAGACACGCTGCAGTGCTCCAGGTGAACATCTCTGTCTCAGACACACTGCAGTGCTCCAGGATAACATCTCTGTCTCAGACACGCTGCAGTGCTCCAGGTGAACATCTCTGTCTCAGTCACGCTGCAGTGCTCCTGGATAACATCTCTGTCTCAGACACACTGCAGTGCTCCAGGTGAACATCTCTGTCTCAGACACGCTGCAGTGCTCCAGGTGAACATCTCTGTCTCAGAAACACTGCAGTGCTCCAGGATATCATCTCTGTCTCAGACACACTGCAGTGCTCCAGGATAACATCTCTGTCTCAGACACACTGCAGCGCTCCAGGTGAACATCTCTCTCTCAGACACACTGCAGTGCTCCAGGTTATCATCTCTGTCTCAGACACACTGCAGTGCTCCAGGATAACATCTCTGTCTCAGACACACTGCAGTGCTCCAGGTGAACATCTCTGTCTCAGACACGCTGCAGTGCTCCAGGATAACATCTCTGTCTCAGACACACTGAAGTGCTCCAGGTGAACATCTCTGTCACAGACACACTGCAGTGCTCCAGGTGAACATCTCTGTCTCAGACACACTGCAGTGCTCCAGGATAACATCTCTGTATCAGACACACTGCAGTGCTCCAGGTGAACATCTCTGTCTCAGATACGCTGCAGTGCTCCAGGTGAACATCTCTGTCTCAGACACGCTGCAGTGCTCCAGATGAACATCTCTGTCTCAGTCATGCTGCAGTGCTCCAGGTGAACATCTCTGTCTCAGACACGCTGCAGTGCTCCAGGTGAACATCTCTGTCTCAGACACACTGCAGTGCTCCAGGGCAACATTCTCTGTCTCAGACACACTGCAGTGCACCAGGTGAACATTCTCTGTCTCAGATACGCTGCAGTGCTCCAGGTGAACATCTCTGTCTCAGACACGCTGCAGTGCTCCAGATGTACATCTCTGTCTCAGTCATGCTGCAGTGCTCCAGGTGAACATCTCTGTCTCAGACACGCTGCAGTGCTCCAGGTGAACATCTCTGTCTCAGACACACTGCAGTGCTCCAGGGCAACATTCTCTGTCTCAGACACACTGCAGTGCACCAGGTGAACATTCTCTGTCTCAGATACACTGCAGTGCTCTAGGTGAACATCTCTGTCTCAGACACACTGCAGTGCTCCAGGTGAACATCTCTGTCTCAGACACACTGCAGTGCTCCAGGATATCATCTCTGTCTCAGACACACTGCAGTGCTCCAGGATAACATCTCTGTCTCAGACACACTGCAGTGCTCCAGGTGAACACCTCTGTCTTAGACACGCTGCAGTGCTCCAGGTGAACATCTCTGTCTCAGTCCCGCTGCAGTGCTCCAGGTGAACATCTCTGTCTCAGTCACGCTGCAGTGCTCCAGGTGAACATCTCTGCCTCAGTCACGCTGCAGTGCTTCAGGTGAACATCTCTGTCTCAGATACGCTGCAGTGCTCCAGGTGAACATCTCTGTCTCAGACACGCTGCAGTGCTCCAGGTGAACATCTCTGTCTCAGTCACGCTGCAGTGTTCCAGGTGAACATCTCTGCCTCAGTCACGCTGCAGTGCTCCAGGTGAACATCTCTGTCTCAGACACACTGCAGTGCTCCAGGTGAACATCTCTGTCTCAGACACGCTGCAGTGCTCCAGGTGAACATCTCTGTCTCAGACACGCTGCAGTGCTCCAGGTGAACATCTCTGTCTCAGACACACTGCAGTGCTCCAGGTGAATATCTCTGTCTCAGACACACTGCAGTGCTCCAGGTGAACATCTCTGTCTCAGATACGCTGCAGTGCTCCAGGTGAACATCTCTGTCTCAGACACGCTGCAGTGCTCCAGGGAAACCTCTCTGTCTCAGACACACTGCAGTGCTCCAGGTGAACATCTCTGTCTCAGTCACGCTGCAGTGCTCCAGGTGAACATCTCTGCCTCAGTCACGCTGCAGTGCTTCAGGTGAACATCTCTGTCTCAGATACGCTGCAGTGCTCCAGGTGAACATCTCTGTCTCAGACACGCTGCAGTGCTCCAGGTGAACATCTCTGTCTCAGTCACGCTGCAGTGTTCCAGGTGAACATCTCTGCCTCAGTCACGCTGCAGTGCTCCAGGTGAACATCTCTGTCTCAGACACACTGCAGTGCTCCAGGTGAACATCTCTGTCTCAGACACGCTGCAGTGCTCCAGGTGAACATCTCTGTCTCAGACACGCTGCAGTGCTCCAGGTGAACATCTCTGTCTCAGACACACTGCAGTGCTCCAGGTGAATATCTCTGTCTCAGACACACTGCAGTGCTCCAGGTGAACATCTCTGTCTCAGATACGCTGCAGTGCTCCAGGTGAACATCTCTGTCTCAGACACGCTGCAGTGCTCCAGGGAAACCTCTCTGTCTCAGACACACTGCAGTGCTCCAGGTGAACATCTCTGTCTCAGTCACGCTACAGTGCTCCAGGTGAACATCTCTGTCTCAGTCACACTGCAGTGCTCCAGGATAACATCTCTGTCTCAGACACACTGTAGTGCTCCAGGTGAACATCTCCGTCTCAGACACGCTGCAGTGCTCCAGGTGAACATCTCTGTCTCAGACACACTGCAGTGCTCCAGGTGAACATCTCTGTCTCAGTCACGCTGCAGTGCTCCAGGTGAACATCTCTGTCTCAGACACACTGCCGTGCTCCAGGTGAACATCTCTGTCTCAGACACGCTGCAGTGCTCCAGGATAACATCTCTGTCTCAGACACGCTGCAGTGCTCCAGGATAACATCTCTGTCTCAGACACGCTGCAGTGCTCCAGGTGAACATCTCTGTCTCAGACACACTGCAGTGCTCCAGGATAACATCTCTGTCTCAGACACGCTGCAGTGCTCCAGGTGAACATCTCTGTCTCAGACACACTGCAGTGCTCCAGGATAACATCTCTGTCTCAGACACGCTGCAGTGCTCCAGGTGAACATCTCTGTCTCAGTCACGCTGCAGTGCTCCTGGATAACATCTCTGTCTCAGACACACTGCAGTGCTCCAGGTGAACATCTCTGTCTCAGATACGCTGCAGTGCTCCAGGTGAACATCTCTGTCTCAGACACGCTGCAGTGCTCCAGGTGAACATCTCTGTCTCAGTCACGCTGCAGTGTTCCAGGTGAACATCTCTGCCTCAGTCACGCTGCAGTGCTCCAGGTGAACATCTCTGTCTCAGACACACTGCAGTGCTCCAGGTGAACATCTCTGTCTCAGACACGCTGCAGTGCTCCAGGTGAACATCTCTGTCTCAGACACGCTGCAGTGCTCCAGGTGAACATCTCTGTCTCAGACACACTGCAGTGCTCCAGGTGAATATCTCTGTCTCAGACACACTGCAGTGCTCCAGGTGAACATCTCTGTCTCAGATACGCTGCAGTGCTCCAGGTGAACATCTCTGTCTCAGACACGCTGCAGTGCTCCAGGGAAACCTCTCTGTCTCAGACACACTGCAGTGCTCCAGGTGAACATCTCTGTCTCAGTCACGCTACAGTGCTCCAGGTGAACATCTCTGTCTCAGTCACACTGCAGTGCTCCAGGATAACATCTCTGTCTCAGACACACTGTAGTGCTCCAGGTGAACATCTCCGTCTCAGACACGCTGCAGTGCTCCAGGTGAACATCTCTGTCTCAGACACACTGCAGTGCTCCAGGTGAACATCTCTGTCTCAGTCACGCTGCAGTGCTCCAGGTGAACATCTCTGTCTCAGACACACTGCCGTGCTCCAGGTGAACATCTCTGTCTCAGACACGCTGCAGTGCTCCAGGATAACATCTCTGTCTCAGACACGCTGCAGTGCTCCAGGTGAACATCTCTGTCTCAGACACACTGCAGTGCTCCAGGATAACATCTCTGTCTCAGACACGCTGCAGTGCTCCAGGTGAACATCTCTGTCTCAGACACACTGCAGTGCTCCAGGATAACATCTCTGTCTCAGACACGCTGCAGTGCTCCAGGTGAACATCTCTGTCTCAGTCACGCTGCAGTGCTCCTGGATAACATCTCTGTCTCAGACACACTGCAGTGCTCCAGGTGAACATCTCTGTCTCAGACACGCTGCAGTGCTCCAGGTGAACATCTCTGTCTCAGAAACACTGCAGTGCTCCAGGATATCATCTCTGTCTCAGACACACTGCAGTGCTCCAGGATAACATCTCTGTCTCAGACACACTGCAGCGCTCCAGGTGAACATCTCTCTCTCAGACACACTGCAGTGCTCCAGGTTATCATCTCTGTCTCAGACACACTGCAGTGCTCCAGGATAACATCTCTGTCTCAGACACACTGCAGTGCTCCAGGTGAACATCTCTGTCTCAGACACGCTGCAGTGCTCCAGGATAACATCTCTGTCTCAGACACACTGAAGTGCTCCAGGTGAACATCTCTGTCACAGACACACTGCAGTGCTCCAGGTGAACATCTCTGTCTCAGACACACTGCAGTGCTCCAGGATAACATCTCTGTATCAGACACACTGCAGTGCTCCAGGTGAACATCTCTGTCTCAGATACGCTGCAGTGCTCCAGGTGAACATCTCTGTCTCAGACACGCTGCAGTGCTCCAGATGAACATCTCTGTCTCAGTCATGCTGCAGTGCTCCAGGTGAACATCTCTGTCTCAGACACGCTGCAGTGCTCCAGGTGAACATCTCTGTCTCAGACACACTGCAGTGCTCCAGGGCAACATTCTCTGTCTCAGACACACTGCAGTGCACCAGGTGAACATTCTCTGTCTCAGATACGCTGCAGTGCTCCAGGTGAACATCTCTGTCTCAGACACGCTGCAGTGCTCCAGATGTACATCTCTGTCTCAGTCATGCTGCAGTGCTCCAGGTGAACATCTCTGTCTCAGACACGCTGCAGTGCTCCAGGTGAACATCTCTGTCTCAGACACACTGCAGTGCTCCAGGGCAACATTCTCTGTCTCAGACACACTGCAGTGCACCAGGTGAACATTCTCTGTCTCAGATACACTGCAGTGCTCTAGGTGAACATCTCTGTCTCAGACACACTGCAGTGCTCCAGGTGAACATCTCTGTCTCAGACACACTGCAGTGCTCCAGGATATCATCTCTGTCTCAGACACACTGCAGTGCTCCAGGATAACATCTCTGTCTCAGACACACTGCAGTGCTCCAGGTGAACACCTCTGTCTTAGACACGCTGCAGTGCTCCAGGTGAACATCTCTGTCTCAGTCCCGCTGCAGTGCTCCAGGTGAACATCTCTGTCTCAGTCACGCTGCAGTGCTCCAGGTGAACATCTCTGCCTCAGTCACGCTGCAGTGCTTCAGGTGAACATCTCTGTCTCAGATACGCTGCAGTGCTCCAGGTGAACATCTCTGTCTCAGACACGCTGCAGTGCTCCAGGTGAACATCTCTGTCTCAGTCACGCTGCAGTGTTCCAGGTGAACATCTCTGCCTCAGTCACGCTGCAGTGCTCCAGGTGAACATCTCTGTCTCAGACACACTGCAGTGCTCCAGGTGAACATCTCTGTCTCAGACACGCTGCAGTGCTCCAGGTGAACATCTCTGTCTCAGACACGCTGCAGTGCTCCAGGTGAACATCTCTGTCTCAGACACACTGCAGTGCTCCAGGTGAATATCTCTGTCTCAGACACACTGCAGTGCTCCAGGTGAACATCTCTGTCTCAGATACGCTGCAGTGCTCCAGGTGAACATCTCTGTCTCAGACACGCTGCAGTGCTCCAGGGAAACCTCTCTGTCTCAGACACACTGCAGTGCTCCAGGTGAACATCTCTGTCTCAGTCACGCTGCAGTGCTCCAGGTGAACATCTCTGCCTCAGTCACGCTGCAGTGCTTCAGGTGAACATCTCTGTCTCAGATACGCTGCAGTGCTCCAGGTGAACATCTCTGTCTCAGACACGCTGCAGTGCTCCAGGTGAACATCTCTGTCTCAGTCACGCTGCAGTGTTCCAGGTGAACATCTCTGCCTCAGTCACGCTGCAGTGCTCCAGGTGAACATCTCTGTCTCAGACACACTGCAGTGCTCCAGGTGAACATCTCTGTCTCAGACACGCTGCAGTGCTCCAGGTGAACATCTCTGTCTCAGACACGCTGCAGTGCTCCAGGTGAACATCTCTGTCTCAGACACACTGCAGTGCTCCAGGTGAATATCTCTGTCTCAGACACACTGCAGTGCTCCAGGTGAACATCTCTGTCTCAGATACGCTGCAGTGCTCCAGGTGAACATCTCTGTCTCAGACACGCTGCAGTGCTCCAGGGAAACCTCTCTGTCTCAGACACACTGCAGTGCTCCAGGTGAACATCTCTGTCTCAGTCACGCTACAGTGCTCCAGGTGAACATCTCTGTCTCAGTCACACTGCAGTGCTCCAGGATAACATCTCTGTCTCAGACACACTGTAGTGCTCCAGGTGAACATCTCCGTCTCAGACACGCTGCAGTGCTCCAGGTGAACATCTCTGTCTCAGACACACTGCAGTGCTCCAGGTGAACATCTCTGTCTCAGTCACGCTGCAGTGCTCCAGGTGAACATCTCTGTCTCAGACACACTGCCGTGCTCCAGGTGAACATCTCTGTCTCAGACACGCTGCAGTGCTCCAGGATAACATCTCTGTCTCAGACACGCTGCAGTGCTCCAGGATAACATCTCTGTCTCAGACACGCTGCAGTGCTCCAGGTGAACATCTCTGTCTCAGACACACTGCAGTGCTCCAGGATAACATCTCTGTCTCAGACACGCTGCAGTGCTCCAGGTGAACATCTCTGTCTCAGACACACTGCAGTGCTCCAGGATAACATCTCTGTCTCAGACACGCTGCAGTGCTCCAGGTGAACATCTCTGTCTCAGTCACGCTGCAGTGCTCCTGGATAACATCTCTGTCTCAGACACACTGCAGTGCTCCAGGTGAACATCTCTGTCTCAGACACGCTGCAGTGCTCCAGGTGAACATCTCTGTCTCAGAAACACTGCAGTGCTCCAGGATATCATCTCTGTCTCAGACACACTGCAGTGCTCCAGGATAACATCTCTGTCTCAGACACACTGCAGCGCTCCAGATGAACATCTCTCTCTCAGACACACTGCAGTGCTCCAGGTTATCATCTCTGTCTCAGACACACTGCAGTGCTCCAGGATAACATCTCTGTCTCAGACACACTGCAGTGCTCCAGGTGAACATCTCTGTCTCAGACACGCTGCAGTGCTCCAGGATAACATCTCTGTCTCAGACACACTGAAGTGCTCCAGGTGAACATCTCTGTCACAGACACACTGCAGTGCTCCAGGTGAACATCTCTGTCTCAGACACACTGCAGTGCTCCAGGATAACATCTCTGTATCAGACACACTGCAGTGCTCCAGGTGAACATCTCTGTCTCAGATACGCTGCAGTGCTCCAGGTGAACATTTCTGTCTCAGACACGCTGCAGTGCTCCAGATGAACATCTCTGTCTCAGTCATGCTGCAGTGCTCCAGGTGAACATCTCTGTCTCAGACACGCTGCAGTGCTCCAGGTGAACATCTCTGTCTCAGACACACTGCAGTGCTCCAGGGCAACATTCTCTGTCTCAGACACACTGCAGTGCACCAGGTGAACATTCTCTGTCTCAGATACGCTGCAGTGCTCCAGGTGAACATCTCTGTCTCAGACACGCTGCAGTGCTCCAGATGTACATCTCTGTCTCAGTCATGCTGCAGTGCTCCAGGTGAACATCTCTGTCTCAGACACGCTGCAGTGCTCCAGGTGAACATCTCTGTCTCAGACACACTGCAGTGCTCCAGGGCAACATTCTCTGTCTCAGACACACTGCAGTGCACCAGGTGAACATTCTCTGTCTCAGATACACTGCAGTGCTCTAGGTGAACATCTCTGTCTCAGACACACTGCAGTGCTCCAGGTGAACATCTCTGTCTCAGACACACTGCAGTGCTCCAGGATATCATCTCTGTCTCAGACACACTGCAGTGCTCCAGGATAACATCTCTGTCTCAGACACACTGCAGTGCTCCAGGTGAACACCTCTGTCTTAGACACGCTGCAGTGCTCCAGGTGAACATCTCTGTCTCAGTCCCGCTGCAGTGCTCCAGGTGAACATCTCTGTCTCAGTCACGCTGCAGTGCTCCAGGTGAACATCTCTGCCTCAGTCACGCTGCAGTGCTTCAGGTGAACATCTCTGTCTCAGATACGCTGCAGTGCTCCAGGTGAACATCTCTGTCTCAGACACGCTGCAGTGCTCCAGGTGAACATCTCTGTCTCAGTCACGCTGCAGTGTTCCAGGTGAACATCTCTGCCTCAGTCACGCTGCAGTGCTCCAGGTAAACATCTCTGTCTCAGACACACTGCAGTGCTCCAGGTGAACATCTCTGTCTCAGACACGCTGCAGTGCTCCAGGTGAACATCTCTGTCTCAGACACGCTGCAGTGCTCCAGGTGAACATCTCTGTCTCAGACACACTGCAGTGCTCCAGGTGAATATCTCTGTCTCAGACACACTGCAGTGCTCCAGGTGAACATCTCTGTCTCAGATACGCTGCAGTGCTCCAGGTGAACATCTCTGTCTCAGACACGCTGCAGTGCTCCAGGGAAACCTCTCTGTCTCAGACACACTGCAGTGCTCCAGGTGAACATCTCTGTCTCAGTCACGCTACAGTGCTCCAGGTGAACATCTCTGTCTCAGTCACACTGCAGTGCTCCAGGATAACATCTCTGTCTCAGACACACTGTAGTGCTCCAGGTGAACATCTCCGTCTCAGACACGCTGCAGTGCTCCAGGTGAACATCTCTGTCTCAGACACGCTGCAGTGCTCCAGGTGAACATCTCTTTCTCAGACACGCTACAGTGCTCCAGGATAACATCTCTGTCTCAGACACGCTGCAGTGCTCCAGGTGAACATCTCTGTCTCAGACACGCTGCAGTGCTCCAGGTGAACATCTCTGTCTCAGACACGCTGCAGTGCTCCAGGTGAACATCTCTGTCTCAGATACGCTGCAGTGCTCCAGGTGAACATCACTGTCTCAGACACGCTGCAGTGCTCCAGGTGAACATCTCTGTCTCAGACACGCTGCAGTGCTCCAGGTGAACATCTGTGTCTCAGATACGCTGCAGTGCGCCAGGTGAACATCTCTGTCTCAGACACGCTGCAGTGCTCCAGGGAAACCACTCTGTCTCAGACACACTGCAGTGCTCCAGGATAACATCTCTGTCTCAGACACGCTGCAGTGCTCCAGGTGAACATCTCTGTCTCAGTCACGCTGCAGTGCTCCTGGATAACATCTCTGTCTCAGACACACTGCAGTGCTCCAGGTGAACATCTCTGTCTCAGACACGCTGCAGTGCTCCAGGTGAACATCTCTGTCTCAGAAACACTGCAGTGCTCCAGGATATCATCTCTGTCTCAGACACACTGCAGTGCTCCAGGATAACATCTCTGTCTCAGACACACTGCAGCGCTCCAGGTGAACATCTCTCTCTCAGACACACTGCAGTGCTCCAGGTTATCATCTCTGTCTCAGACACACTGCAGTGCTCCAGGATAACATCTCTGTCTCAGACACACTGCAGTGCTCCAGGTGAACATCTCTGTCTCAGACACGCTGCAGTGCTCCAGGATAACATCTCTGTCTCAGACACACTGAAGTGCTCCAGGTGAACATCTCTGTCACAGACACACTGCAGTGCTCCAGGTGAACATCTCTGTCTCAGACACACTGCAGTGCTCCAGGATAACATCTCTGTATCAGACACACTGCAGTGCTCCAGGTGAACATCTCTGTCTCAGATACGCTGCAGTGCTCCAGGTGAACATCTCTGTCTCAGACA
The DNA here is from genome assembly GCF_047496795.1 of Chiloscyllium punctatum. Lineage (NCBI taxonomy): Eukaryota > Metazoa > Chordata > Chondrichthyes > Orectolobiformes > Hemiscylliidae > Chiloscyllium > Chiloscyllium punctatum. Next base: position 25,114,856 of record NC_092770.1, on the reverse strand, counting down.
CGCTGCAGTGCTCCAGATGAACATCTCTGTCTCAGTCATGCTGCAGTGCTCCAGGTGAACATCTCTGTCTCAGACACGCTGCAGTGCTCCAGGTGAACATCTCTGTCTCAGACACACTGCAGTGCTCCAGGGCAACATTCTCTGTCTCAGACACACTGCAGTGCACCAGGTGAACATTCTCTGTCTCAGATACGCTGCAGTGCTCCAGGTGAACATCTCTGTCTCAGACACGCTGCAGTGCTCCAGATGTACATCTCTGTCTCAGTCATGCTGCAGTGCTCCAGGTGAACATCTCTGTCTCAGACACGCTGCAGTGCTCCAGGTGAACATCTCTGTCTCAGACACACTGCAGTGCTCCAGGGCAACATTCTCTGTCTCAGACACACTGCAGTGCACCAGGTGAACATTCTCTGTCTCAGATACACTGCAGTGCTCTAGGTGAACATCTCTGTCTCAGACACACTGCAGTGCTCCAGGTGAACATCTCTGTCTCAGACACACTGCAGTGCTCCAGGATATCATCTCTGTCTCAGACACACTGGAGTGCTCCAGGATAACATCTCTGTCTCAGACACACTGCAGTGCTCCAGGTGAACACCTCTGTCTTAGACACGCTGCAGTGCTCCAGGTGAACATCTCTGTCTCAGTCCCGCTGCAGTGCTCCAGGTGAACATCTCTGTCTCAGTCACGCTGCAGTGCTCCTGGTGAACATCTCTGCCTCAGTCACGCTGCAGTGCTTCAGGTGAACATCTCTGTCTCAGATACGCTGCAGTGCTCCAGGTGAACATCTCTGTCTCAGACACGCTGCAGTGCTCCAGGTGAACATCTCTGTCTCAGTCACGCTGCAGTGTTCCAGGTGAACATCTCTGCCTCAGTCACGCTGCAGTGCTCCAGGTGAACATCTCTGTCTCAGACACACTGCAGTGCTCCAGGTGAACATCTCTGTCTCAGACACGCTGCAGTGCTCCAGGTGAACATCTCTGTCTCAGACACGCTGCAGTGCTCCAGGTGAACATCTCTGTCTCAGACACACTGCAGTGCTCCAGGTGAATATCTCTGTCTCAGACACACTGCAGTGCTCCAGGTGAACATCTCTGTCTCAGATACGCTGCAGTGCTCCAGGTGAACATCTCTGTCTCAGACACGCTGCAGTGCTCCAGGGAAACCTCTCTGTCTCAGACACACTGCAGTGCTCCAGGTGAACATCTCTGTCTCAGTCACGCTACAGTGCTCCAGGTGAACATCTCTGTCTCAGTCACACTGCAGTGCTCCAGGATAACATCTCTGTCTCAGACACACTGTAGTGCTCCAGGTGAACATCTCCGTCTCAGACACGCTGCAGTGCTCCAGGTGAACATCTCTGTCTCAGACACACTGCAGTGCTCCAGGTGAACATCTCTGTCTCAGTCACACTGCAGTGCTCCAGGTGAACATCTCTGTCTCAGACACACTGCAGTGCTCCAGGTGAACATCTCTGTCTCAGTCACACTGCAGTGCTCCAGGTGAACATCTCTGTCTCAGACACACTGCAGTGCTCCAGGACATCATCTCTGTCTCAGACACACTGGAGTGCTCCAGGATAACATCTCTGTCTCAGACACACTGCAGTGCTCCAGGTGAACACCTCTGTCTTAGACACGCTGCAGTGCTCCAGGTGAACATCTCTGTCTCAGTCCCGCTGCAGTGCTCCAGGTGAACATCTCTGTCTCAGTCACGCTGCAGTGCTCCAGGTGAACATCTCTGCCTCAGTCACGCTGCAGTGCTTCAGGTGAACATCTCTGTCTCAGATACGCTGCAGTGCTCCAGGTGAACATCTCTGTCTCAGACACGCTGCAGTGCTCCAGGTGAACATCTCTGTCTCAGTCACGCTGCAGTGTTCCAGGTGAACATCTCTGCCTCAGTCACGCTGCAGTGCTCCAGGTGAACATCTCTGTCTCAGACACACTGCAGTGCTCCAGGTGAACATCTCTGTCTCAGACACGCTGCAGTGCTCCAGGTGAACATCTCTGTCTCAGACACGCTGCAGTGCTCCAGGTGAACATCTCTGTCTCAGACACACTGCAGTGCTCCAGGTGAATATCTCTGTCTCAGACACACTGCAGTGCTCCAGGTGAACATCTCTGTCTCAGATACGCTGCAGTGCTCCAGGTGAACATCTCTGTCTCAGACACGCTGCAGTGCTCCAGGGAAACCTCTCTGTCTCAGACACACTGCAGTGCTCCAGGTGAACATCTCTGTCTCAGTCACGCTACAGTGCTCCAGGTGAACATCTCTGTCTCAGTCACACTGCAGTGCTCCAGGATAACATCTCTGTCTCAGACACACTGTAGTGCTCCAGGTGAACATCTCCGTCTCAGACACGCTGCAGTGCTCCAGGTGAACATCTCTGTCTCAGACACACTGCAGTGCTCCAGGTGAACATCTCTGTCTCAGACACGCTGCAGTGCTCCAGGATAACATCTCTGTCTCAGACACGCTGCAGTGCTCCAGGATAACATCTCTGTCTCAGACTCGCTGCAGTGCTCCAGGTGAACATCTCTGTCTCAGACACACTGCAGTGCTCCAGGATAACATCTCTGTCTCAGACACGCTGCAGTGCTCCAGGTGAACATCTCTGTCTCAGACACACTGCAGTGCTCCAGGATAACATCTCTGTCTCAGACACGCTGCAGTGCTCCAGGTGAACATCTCTGTCTCAGTCACGCTGCAGTGCTCCTGGATAACATCTCTGTCTCAGACACACTGCAGTGCTCCAGGTGAACATCTCTGTCTCAGACACGCTGCAGTGCTCCAGGTGAACATCTCTGTCTCAGAAACACTGCAGTGCTCCAGGATATCATCTCTGTCTCAGACACACTGCAGTGCTCCAGGATAACATCTCTGTCTCAGACACACTGCAGCGCTCCAGGTGAACATCTCTCTCTCAGACACACTGCAGTGCTCCAGGTTATCATCTCTGTCTCAGACACACTGCAGTGCTCCAGGATAACATCTCTGTCTCAGACACACTGCAGTGCTCCAGGTGAACATCTCTGTCTCAGACACGCTGCAGTGCTCCAGGATAACATCTCTGTCTCAGACACACTGAAGTGCTCCAGGTGAACATCTCTGTCACAGACACACTGCAGTGCTCCAGGTGAACATCTCTGTCTCAGACACACTGCAGTGCTCCAGGATAACATCTCTGTATCAGACACACTGCAGTGCTCCAGGTGAACATCTCTGTCTCAGATACGCTGCAGTGCTCCAGGTGAACATCTCTGTCTCAGACACGCTGCAGTGCTCCAGATGAACATCTCTGTCTCAGTCATGCTGCAGTGCTCCAGGTGAACATCTCTGTCTCAGACACGCTGCAGTGCTCCAGGTGAACATCTCTGTCTCAGACACACTGCAGTGCTCCAGGGCAACATTCTCTGTCTCAGACACACTGCAGTGCACCAGGTGAACATTCTCTGTCTCAGATACGCTGCAGTGCTCCAGGTGAACATCTCTGTCTCAGACACGCTGCAGTGCTCCAGATGTACATCTCTGTCTCAGTCATGCTGCAGTGCTCCAGGTGAACATCTCTGTCTCAGACACGCTGCAGTGCTCCAGGTGAACATCTCTGTCTCAGACACACTGCAGTGCTCCAGGGCAACATTCTCTGTCTCAGACACACTGCAGTGCACCAGGTGAACATTCTCTGTCTCAGATACACTGCAGTGCTCTAGGTGAACATCTCTGTCTCAGACACACTGCAGTGCTCCAGGTGAACATCTCTGTCTCAGACACACTGCAGTGCTCCAGGATATCATCTCTGTCTCAGACACACTGCAGTGCTCCAGGATAACATCTCTGTCTCAGACACACTGCAGTGCTCCAGGTGAACACCTCTGTCTTAGACACGCTGCAGTGCTCCAGGTGAACATCTCTGTCTCAGTCCCGCTGCAGTGCTCCAGGTGAACATCTCTGTCTCAGTCACGCTGCAGTGCTCCAGGTGAACATCTCTGCCTCAGTCGCGCTGCAGTGCTTCAGGTGAACATCTCTGTCTCAGATACGCTGCAGTGCTCCAGGTGAACATCTCTGTCTCAGACACGCTGCAGTGCTCCAGGTGAACATCTCTGTCTCAGTCACGCTGCAGTGTTCCAGGTGAACATCTCTGCCTCAGTCACGCTGCAGTGCTCCAGGTGAACATCTCTGTCTCAGACACACTGCAGTGCTCCAGGTGAACATCTCTGTCTCAGACACGCTGCAGTGCTCCAGGTGAACATCTCTGTCTCAGACACGCTGCAGTGCTCCAGGTGAACATCTCTGTCTCAGACACACTGCAGTGCTCCAGGTGAATATCTCTGTCTCAGACACACTGCAGTGCTCCAGGTGAACATCTCTGTCTCAGATACGCTGCAGTGCTCCAGGTGAACATCTCAGTCTCAGACACGCTGCAGTGCTCCAGGGAAACCTCTCTGTCTCAGACACACTGCAGTGCTCCAGGTGAACATCTCTGTCTCAGTCACGCTACAGTGCTCCAGGTGAACATCTCTGTCTCAGTCACGCTGCAGTGCTCCAGGTGAACATCTCTGTCTCAGACACGCTGCAGTGCTCCAGGTGAACATCTCTGTCTCAGACACACTGCAGTGCTCCAGGTGAATATCTCTGTCTCAGACACACTGCAGTGCTCCAGGTGAACATCTCTGTCTCAGATACGCTGCAGTGCTCCAGGTGAACATCTCTGTCTCAGACACGCTGCAGTGCTCCAGGGAAACCTCTCTGTCTCAGACACACTGCAGTGCTCCAGGTTAACATCTCTGTCTCAGTCACGCTACAGTGCTCCAGGTGAACATCTCTGTCTCAGTCACGCTGCAGTGCTCCAGGTGAACATCTCTGCCTCAGTCACGCTGCAGTGCTTCAGGTGAACATCTCTGTCTCAGATACGCTGCAGTGCTCCAGGTGAACATCTCTGTCTCAGACACGCTGCAGTGCTCCAGGTGAACATCTCTGTCTCAGTCACGCTGCAGTGTTCCAGGTGAACATCTCTGCCTCAGTCACGCTGCAGTGCTCCAGGTGAACATCTCTGTCTCAGACACACTGCAGTGCTCCAGGTGAACATCTCTGTCTCAGACACGCTGCAGTGCTCCAGGTGAACATCTCTGTCTCAGACACGCTGCAGTGCTCCAGGTGAACATCTCTGTCTCAGACACACTGCAGTGCTCCAGGTGAATATCTCTGTCTCAGACACACTGCAGTGCTCCAGGTGAACAGCTCTGTCTCAGATACGCTGCAGTGCTCCAGGTGAACATCTCTGTCTCAGACACGCTGCAGTGCTCCAGGGAAACCTCTCTGTCTCAGACACACTGCAGTGCTCCAGGTGAACATCTCTGTCTCAGTCACGCTACAGTGCTCCAGGTGAACATCTCTGTCTCAGTCACACTGCAGTGCTCCAGGATAACATCTCTGTCTCAGACACACTGTAGTGCTCCAGGTGAACATCTCCGTCTCAGACACGCTGCAGTGCTCCAGGTGAACATCTCTGTCTCAGACACACTGCAGTGCTCCAGGTGAACATCTCTGTCTCAGTCACACTGCAGTGCTCCAGGTGAACATCTCTGTCTCAGACACACTGCCGTGCTCCAGGTGAACATCTCTGTCTCAGACACGCTGCAGTGCTCCAGGATAACATCTCTGTCTCAGACACGCTGCAGTGCTCCAGGATAACATCTCTGTCTCAGACACGCTGCAGTGCTCCAGGTGAACATCTCTGTCTCAGACACACTGCAGTGCTCCAGGATAACATCTCTGTCTCAGACACGCTGCAGTGCTCCAGGTGAACATCTCTGTCTCAGACACACTGCAGTGCTCCAGGATAACATCTCTGTCTCAGACACGCTGCAGTGCTCCAGGTGAACATCTCTGTCTCAGTCACGCTGCAGTGCTCCTGGATAACATCTCTGTCTCAGACACACTGCAGTGCTCCAGGTGAACATCTCTGTCTCAGACACGCTGCAGTGCTCCAGGTGAACATCTCTGTCTCAGAAACACTGCAGTGCTCCAGGATATCATCTCTGTCTCAGACACACTGCAGTGCTCCAGGATAACATCTCTGTCTCAGACACACTGCAGCGCTCCAGGTGAACATCTCTCTCTCAGACACACTGCAGTGCTCCAGGTTATCATCTCTGTCTCAGACACACTGCAGTCCTCCAGGATAACATCTCTGTCTCAGACACACTGCAGTGCTCCAGGTGAACATCTCTGTCTCAGACACGCTGCAGTGCTCCAGGATAACATCTCTGTCTCAGACACACTGAAGTGCTCCAGGTGAACATCTCTGTCACAGACACACTGCAGTGCTCCAGGTGAACATCTCTGTCTCAGACACACTGCAGTGCTCCAGGATAACATCTCTGTATCAGACACACTGCAGTGCTCCAGGTGAACATCTCTGTCTCAGATACGCTGCAGTGCTCCAGGTGAACATCTCTGTCTCAGACACGATGCAGTGCTCCAGATGAACATCTCTGTCTCAGTCATGCTGCAGTGCTCCAGGTGAACATCTCTGTCTCAGACACGCTGCAGTGCTCCGGGTGAACATCTCTGTCTCAGACACACTGCAGTGCTCCAGGGCAACATTCTCTGTCTCAGACACACTGCAGTGCACCAGGTGAACATTCTCTGTCTCAGATACGCTGCAGTGCTCCAGGTGAACATCTCTGTCTCAGACACGCTGCAGTGCTCCAGATGTACATCTCTGTCTCAGTCATGCTGCAGTGCTCCAGGTGAACATCTCTGTCTCAGACACGCTGCAGTGCTCCAGGTGAACATCTCTGTCTCAGACACACTGCAGTGCTCCAGGGCAACATTCTCTGTCTCAGACACACTGCAGTGCACCAGGTGAACATTCTCTGTCTCAGATACACTGCAGTGCTCTAGGTGAACATCTCTGTCTCAGACACACTGCAGTGCTCCAGGTGAACATCTCTGTCTCAGACACACTGCAGTGCTCCAGGATATCATCTCTGTCTCAGACACACTGCAGTGCTCCAGGATAACATCTCTGTCTCAGACACACTGCAGTGCTCCAGGTGAACACCTCTGTCTTAGACACGCTGCAGTGCTCCAGGTGAACATCTCTGTCTCAGTCCCGCTGCAGTGCTCCAGGTGAACATCTCTGTCTCAGTCACGCTGCAGTGCTCCAGGTGAACATCTCTGCCTCAGTCACGCTGCAGTGCTTCAGGTGAACATCTCTGTCTCAGATACGCTGCAGTGCTCCAGGTGAACATCTCTGTCTCAGACACGCTGCAGTGCTCCAGGTGAACATCTCTGTCTCAGTCACGCTGCAGTGTTCCAGGTGAACATCTCTGCCTCAGTCACGCTGCAGTGCTCCAGGTGAACATCTCTGTCTCAGACACACTGCAGTGCTCCAGGTGAACATCTCTGTCTCAGACACGCTGCAGTGCTCCAGGTGAACATCTCTGTCTCAGACACGCTGCAGTGCTCCAGGTGAACATCTCTGTCTCAGACACACTGCAGTGCTCCAGGTGAATATCTCTGTCTCAGACACACTGCAGTGCTCCAGGTGAACATCTCTGTCTCAGACACGCTGCAGTGCTCCAGGTGAACATCTCTTTCTCAGACACGCTACAGTGCTCCAGGATAACATCTCTGTCTCAGACACGCTGCAGTGCTCCAGGTGAACATCTCTGTCTCAGACACGCTGCAGTGCTGCAGGTGAACATCTCTGTCTCAGACACGCTGCAGTGCTCCAGGTGAACATCTCTGTCTCAGATACGCTGCAGTGCTCCAGGTGAACATCTCTGTCTCAGACACGCTGCAGTGCTCCAGGTGAACATCTCTGTCTCAGACACACTGCAGTGCTCCAGGATAACATCTCTGTCACAGACACGCTGCAGTGCTCCAGGTGAACATCTCTGTCTCAGTCACACTGCAGTGCTCCAGGATAACATCTCTGTCTCAGACACACTGTAGTGCTCCAGGTGAACATCTCTGTCTCAGACACGCTGCAGTGCTCCAGGTGAACATCTCTGTCTCAGACACGCTGCAGTGCTCCAGGTGAACATCTCTTTCTCAGACACGCTACAGTGCTCCAGGATAACATCTCTGTCTCAGACACGCTGGAGTGCTCCAGGTGATCACCTCTGTCTCAGACACGCTGCAGTGCTCCAGGTGAACATCTCTGTCTCAGACACGCTGCAGTGCTCCAGGTAAACATCTATGTCTCAGATACGCTGCAGTGTTCCAGGTGAACATCTCTGTCTCAGACACACTGCAGTGCTCCAGGTGAACATCTCTGTCTCAGACTCTCTGCAGTGCTCCATGGCAACATTCTCTGTCTCAGACACGCTGCAGTGCTCCAGGTGAACATCTCTGTCTCAGACACACTGCAGTGCTCCAGGTGAACATCTCTGTCTCAGACACGCTGCAGTGCTCCAGGGAAACCTCTCTGTCTCAGACACACTGCAGTGCTCCAGGTGAACATCTCTGTCTCAGTCACGCTGCAGTGCTCCAGGTGAACATCTCTGTCTCAGACACACTGCAGTCCTCCAGGTGAACATCTCTGTCTCAGACACACTGCAGTGCTCCAGGTGAACATCTCTGTCTCAGATACGCTGCAGTGCTCCAGGTGAACATCTCTGTCTCAGACACACTGCAGTGCTCCAGGATAACATCTCTGTCTCAGACACGCTGCAGTGCTCCAGGATAACATCTCTGTCTCAGACACGCTGCAGTGCTCCAGGTGAACATCTCGGTCTCAGACACACTGCAGTGCTCCAGGATAACATCTCTGTCTCAGTCACGCTGCAGTGCTGCAGGTGAACATCTCTGTCTCAGACACACTGCCGTGCTCCAGGTGAACATCTCTGTCTCAGACACGCTGCAGTGCTCCAGGATAACATCTCTGTCTCAGACACGCTGCAGTGCTCCAGGATAACATCTCTGTCTCAGACACGCTGCAGTGCTCCAGGTGAACATCTCTGTCTCAGACACACTGCAGTGCTCCAGGTGAACATCTCTGTCTCAGACACGCTGCAGTGCTCCAGGTGAACATCTCTGTCTCAGACACGCTGCAGTGCTCCAGGTGAACATCTCTGTCTCAGACACACTGCAGTGCTCCAGGTGAATATCTCTGTCTCAGACACACTGCAGTGCTCCAGGTGAACATCTCTGTCTCAGATACGCTGCAGTGCTCCAGGTGAACATCTCTGTCTCAGACACGCTGCAGTGCTCCAGGGAAACCTCTCTGTCTCAGACACACTGCAGTGCTCCAGGTGAACATCTCTGTCTCAGTCACGCTACAGTGCTCCAGGTGAACATCTCTGTCTCAGTCACACTGCAGTGCTCCAGGATAACATCTCTGTCTCAGACACACTGTAGTGCTCCAGGTGAACATCTCCGTCTCAGACACGCTGCAGTGCTCCTGGTGAACATCTCTGTCTCAGACACGCTGCAGTGCTCCAGGTGAACATCTCTTTCTCAGACACGCTACAGTGCTCCAGGATAACATCTCTGTCTCAGACACGCTGCAGTGCTCCAGGTGAACATCTCTGTCTCAGACACGCTGCAGTGCTGCAGGTGAACATCTCTGTCTCAGACACGCTGCAGTGCTCCAGGTGAACATCTCTGTCTCAGATACGCTGCAGTGCTCCAGGTGAACATCTCTGTCTCAGACACGCTGCTGTGCTCCAGGTGAACATCTCTGTCTCAGACACACTGCAGTGCTCCAGGATAACATCTCTGTCACAGACACGCTGCAGTGCTCCAGGTGAACATCTCTGTCTCAGTCACACTGCAGTGCTCCAGGATAACATCTCTGTCTCAGACACACTGTAGTGCTCCAGGTGAACATCTCTGTCTAAGACACGCTGCAGTGCTCCAGGTGAACATCTCTGTCTCAGACACGCTGCAGTGCTCCAGGTGAACATCTCTTTCTCAGACACGCTACAGTGCTCCAGGATAACATCTCTCTCTCAGACACGCTGGAGTGCTCCAGGTGATCACCTCTGTCTCAGACACGCTGCAGTGCTCCAGGTGAACATCTCTGTCTCAGACACGCTGCAGTGCTCCAGGTAAACATCTATGTCTCAGATACGCTGCAGTGTTCCAGGTGAACATCTCTGTCTCAGACACACTGCAGTGCTCCAGGTGAACATCTCTGTCTCAGACTCTCTGCAGTGCTCCATGGCAACATTCTCTGTCTCAGACACGCTGCAGTGCTCCAGGTGAACATCTCTGTCTCAGACACACTGCAGTGCTCCAGGTGAACATCTCTGTCTCAGACACGCTGCAGTGCTCCAGGGAAACCTCTCTGTCTCAGACACACTGCAGTGCTCCAGGTGAACATCTCTGTCTCAGTCACGCTGCAGTGCTCCAGGTGAACATCTCTGTCTCAGACACACTGCAGTCCTCCAGGTGAACATCTCTGTCTCAGACACACTGCAGTGCTCCAGGTGAACATCTCTGTCTCAGATACGCTGCAGTGCTCCAGGTGAACATCTCTGTCTCAGACACACTGCAGTGCTCCAGGATAACATCTCTGTCTCAGACACGCTGCAGTGCTCCAGGATAACATCTCTGTCTCAGACACGCTGCAGTGCTCCAGGATAACATCTCTCTCTCAGACACGCTGCAGTGCTCCAGGATAACATCTCTGTCTCAGACACGCTGCAGTGCTCCAGGTGAACATCTCGGTCTCAGACACACTGCAGTGCTCCAGGATAACATCTCTGTCTCAGACACACTGCATTGCTCCAGGTGAACATCTCTGTCTCAGTCACGCTGCAGTGCTGCAGGTGAACATCTCTGTCTCAGACACACTGCCGTGCTCCAGGTGAACATCTCTGTCTCAGACACGCTGCAGTGCTCCAGGATAACATCTCTGTCTCAGACACGCTGCAGTGCTCCAGGATAACATCTCTGTCTCAGACACGCTGCAGTGCTCCAGGTGAACATCTCTGTCTCAGACACACTGCAGTGCTCCAGGATAACATCTCTGTCTCAGACACGCTGCAGTGCTCCAGGTGAACATCTCTGTCTCAGACACACTGCAGTGCTCCAGGATAACATCTCTGTCTCAGACACGCTGCAGTGCTCCAGGTGAACATCTCTGTCTCAGTCACGCTGCAGTGCTCCTGGATAACATCTCTGTCTCAGACACACTGCAGTGCTCCAGGTGAACATCTCTGTCTCAGACACGCTGCAGTGCTCCAGGTGAACATCTCTGTCTCAGAAACACTGCAGTGCTCCAGGATATCATCTCTGTCTCAGACACACTGCAGTGCTCCAGGATAACATCTCTGTCTCAGACACACTGCAGCGCTCCAGGTGAACATCTCTCTCTCAGACACACTGCAGTGCTCCAGGTTATCATCTCTGTCTCAGACACACTGCAGTGCTCCAGGATAACATCTCTGTCTCAGACACACTGCAGTGCTCCAGGTGAACATCTCTGTCTCAGACACGCTGCAGTGCTCCAGGATAACATCTCTGTCTCAGACACACTGAAGTGCTCCAGGTGAACATTTCTGTCACAGACACACTGCAGTGCTCCAGGTGAACATCTCTGTCTCAGACACACTGCAGTGCTCCAGGATAACATCTCTGTATCAGACACACTGCAGTGCTCCAGGTGAACATCTCTGTCTCAGATACGCTGCAGTGCTCCAGGTGAACATCTCTGTCTCAGACACGCTGCAGTGCTCCAGATGAACATCTCTGTCTCAGTCATGCTGCAGTGCTCCAGGTGAACATCTCTGTCTCAGACACGCTGCAGTGCTCCAGGTGAACATCTCTGTCTCAGACACACTGCAGTGCTCCAGGGCAACATTCTCTGTCTCAGACACACTGCAGTGCACCAGGTGAACATTCTCTGTCTCAGATACGCTGCAGTGCTCCAGGTGAACATCTCTGTCTCAGACACGCTGCAGTGCTCCAGATGTACATCTCTGTCTCAGTCATGCTGCAGTGCTCCAGGTGAACATCTCTGTCTCAGACACGCTGCAGTGCTCCAGGTGAACATCTCTGTCTCAGACACACTGCAGTGCTCCAGGGCAACATTCTCTGTCTCAGACACACTGCAGTGCACCAGGTGAACATTCTCTGTCTCAGATACACTGCAGTGCTCTAGGTGAACATCTCTGTCTCAGACACACTGCAGTGCTCCAGGTGAACATCTCTGTCTCAGACACACTGCAGTGCTCCAGGATATCATCTCTGTCTCAGACACACTGCAGTGCTCCAGGATAACATCTCTGTCTCAGACACACTGCAGTGCTCCAGGTGAACACCTCTGTCTTAGACACGCTGCAGTGCTCCAGGTGAACATCTCTGTCTCAGTCCCGCTGCAGTGCTCCAGGTGAACATCTCTGTCTCAGTCACGCTGCAGTGCTCCAGGTGAACATCTCTGCCTCAGTCACGCTGCAGTGCTTCAGGTGAACATCTCTGTCTCAGATACGCTGCAGTGCTCCAGGTGAACATCTCTGTCTCAGACACGCTGCAGTGCTCCAGGTGAACATCTCTGTCTCAGTCACGCTGCAGTGTTCCAGGTGAACATCTCTGCCTCAGTCACGCTGCAGTGCTCCAGGTGAACATCTCTGTCTCAGACACACTGCAGTGCTCCAGGTGAACATCTCTGTCTCAGACACGCTGCAGTGCTCCAGGTGAACATCTCTGTCTCAGACACGCTGCAGTGCTCCAGGTGAACATCTCTGTCTCAGACACACTGCAGTGCTCCAGGTGAATATCTCTGTCTCAGACACACTGCAGTGCTCCAGGTGAACATCTCTGTCTCAGATACGCTGCAGTGCTCCAGGTGAACATCTCTGTCTCAGACACGCTGCAGTGCTCCAGGGAAACCTCTCTGTCTCAGACACACTGCAGTGCTCCAGGTGAACATCTCTGTCTCAGTCACGCTACAGTGCTCCAGGTGAACATCTCTGTCTCAGTCACACTGCAGTGCTCCAGGATAACATCTCTGTCTCAGACACACTGTAGTGCTCCAGGTGAACATCTCCGTCTCAGACACGCTGCAGTGCTCCAGGTGAACATCTCTGTCTCAGACACACTGCAGTGCTCCAGGTGAACATCTCTGTCTCAGTCACGCTGCAGTGCTCCAGGTGAACATCTCTGTCTCAGACACACTGCCGTGCTCCAGGTGAACATCTCTGTCTCAGACACGCTGCAGTGCTCCAGGATAACATCTCTGTCTCAGACACGCTGCAGTGCTCCAGGATAACATCTCTGTCTCAGACACGCTGCAGTGCTCCAGGTGAACATCTCTGTCTCAGACACACTGCAGTGCTCCAGGATAACATCTCTGTCTCAGACACGCTGCAGTGCTCCAGGTGAACATCTCTGTCTCAGACACACTGCAGTGCTCCAGGATAACATCTCTGTCTCAGACACGCTGCAGTGCTCCAGGTGAACATCTCTGTCTCAGTCACGCTGCAGTGCTCCTGGATAACATCTCTGTCTCAGACACACTGCAGTGCTCCAGGTGAACATCTCTGTCTCAGACACGCTGCAGTGCTCCAGGTGAACATCTCTGTCTCAGAAACACTGCAGTGCTCCAGGATATCATCTCTGTCTCAGACAAACTGCAGTGCTCCAGGATAACATCTCTGTCTCAGACACACTGCAGCGCTCCAGGTGAACATCTCTCTCTCAGACACACTGCAGTGCTCCAGGTTATCATCTCTGTCTCAGACACACTGCAGTGCTCCAGGATAACATCTCTGTCTCAGACACACTGCAGTGCTCCAGGTGAACATCTCTGTCTCAGACACGCTGCAGTGCTCCAGGATAACATCTCTGTCTCAGACACACTGAAGTGCTCCAGGTGAACATCTCTGTCACAGACACACTGCAGTGCTCCAGGTGAACATCTCTGTCTCAGACACACTGCAGTGCTCCAGGATAACATCTCTGTATCAGACACACTGCAGTGCTCCAGGTGAACATCTCTGTCTCAGATACGCTGCAGTGCTCCAGGTGAACATCTCTGTCTCAGACACGCTGCAGTGCTCCAGATGAACATCTCTGTCTCAGTCATGCTGCGGTGCTCCAGGTGAACATCTCTGTCTCAGACACGCTGCAGTGCTCCAGGTGAACATCTCTGTCTCAGACACACTGCAGTGCTCCAGGGCAACATTCTCTGTCTCAGACACACTGCAGTGCACCAGGTGAACATTCTCTGTCTCAGATACGCTGCAGTGCTCCAGGTGAACATCTCTGTCTCAGACACGCTGCAGTGCTCCAGATGTACATCTCTGTCTCAGTCATGCTGCAGTGCTCCAGGTGAACATCTCTGTCTCAGACACGCTGCAGTGCTCCAGGTGAACATCTCTGTCTCAGACACACTGCAGTGCTCCAGGGCAACATTCTCTGTCTCAGACACACTGCAGTGCACCAGGTGAACATTCTCTGTCTCAGATACACTGCAGTGCTCTAGGTGAACATCTCTGTCTCAGACACACTGCAGTGCTCCAGGTGAACATCTCTGTCTCAGACACACTGCAGTGCTCCAGGTGAACACCTCTGTCTTAGACACGCTGCAGTGCTCCAGGTGAACATCTCTGTCTCAGTCCCGCTGCAGTGCTCCAGGTGAACATCTCTGTCTCAGACACGCTGCAGTGCTCCAGGTGAACATCTCTGTCTCAGTCACGCTGCAGTGTTCCAGGTGAACATCTCTGCCTCAGTCACGCTGCAGTGCTCCAGGTGAACATCTCTGTCTCAGACACACTGCAGTGCTCCAGGTGAACATCTCTGTCTCAGACACGCTGCAGTGCTCCAGGTGAACATCTCTGTCTCAGACACGCTGCAGTGCTCCAGGTGAACATCTCTGTCTCAGACACACTGCAGTGCTCCAGGTGAATATCTCTGTCTCAGACACACTGCAGTGCTCCAGGTGAACATCTCTGTCTCAGATACGCTGCAGTGCTCCAGGTGAACATCTCTGTCTCAGACACGCTGCAGTGCTCCAGGGAAACCTCTCTGTCTCAGACACACTGCAGTGCTCCAGGTGAACATCTCTGTCTCAGTCACGCTACAGTGCTCCAGGTGAACATCTCTGTCTCAGTCACACTGCAGTGCTCCAGGATAACATCTCTGTCTCAGACACACTGTAGTGCTCCAGGTGAACATCTCCGTCTCAGACACGCTGCAGTGCTCCAGGTGAACATCTCTGTCTCAGACACACTGCAGTGCTCCAGGTGAACATCTCTGTCTCAGTCACGCTGCAGTGCTCCAGGTGAACATCTCTGTCTCAGACACACTGCCGTGCTCCAGGTGAACATCTCTGTCTCAGACACGCTGCAGTGCTCCAGGATAACATCTCTGTCTCAGACACGCTGCAGTGCTCCAGGATAACATCTCTGTCTCAGACACGCTGCAGTGCTCCAGGTGAACATCTCTGTCTCAGACACACTGCAGTGCTCCAGGATAACATCTCTGTCTCAGACACGCTGCAGTGCTCCAGGTGAACATCTCTGTCTCAGACACACTGCAGTGCTCCAGGATAACATCTCTGTCTCAGACACGCTGCAGTGCTCCAGGTGAACATCTCTGTCTCAGTCACGCTGCAGTGCTCCTGGATAACATCTCTGTCTCAGACACACTGCAGTGCTCCAGGTGAACATCTCTGTCTCAGACACGCTGCAGTGCTCCAGGTGAACATCTCTGTCTCAGAAACACTGCAGTGCTCCAGGATATCATCTCTGTCTCAGACAAACTGCAGTGCTCCAGGATAACATCTCTGTCTCAGACACACTGCAGCGCTCCAGGTGAACATCTCTCTCTCAGACACACTGCAGTGCTCCAGGTTATCATCTCTGTCTCAGACACACTGCAGTGCTCCAGGATAACATCTCTGTCTCAGACACACTGCAGTGCTCCAGGTGAACATCTCTGTCTCAGACACGCTGCAGTGCTCCAGGATAACATCTCTGTCTCAGACACACTGAAGTGCTCCAGGTGAACATCTCTGTCACAGACACACTGCAGTGCTCCAGGTGAACATCTCTGTCTCAGACACACTGCAGTGCTCCAGGATAACATCTCTGTATCAGACACACTGCAGTGCTCCAGGTGAACATCTCTGTCTCAGATACGCTGCAGTGCTCCAGGTGAACATCTCTGTCTCAGACACGCTGCAGTGCTCCAGATGAACATCTCTGTCTCAGTCATGCTGCGGTGCTCCAGGTGAACATCTCTGTCTCAGACACGCTGCAGTGCTCCAGGTGAACATCTCTGTCTCAGACACACTGCAGTGCTCCAGGGCAACATTCTCTGTCTCAGACACACTGCAGTGCACCAGGTGAACATTCTCTGTCTCAGATACGCTGCAGTGCTCCAGGTGAACATCTCTGTCTCAGACACGCTGCAGTGCTCCAGATGTACATCTCTGTCTCAGTCATGCTGCAGTGCTCCAGGTGAACATCTCTGTCTCAGACACGCTGCAGTGCTCCAGGTGAACATCTCTGTCTCAGACACACTGCAGTGCTCCAGGGCAACATTCTCTGTCTCAGACACACTGCAGTGCACCAGGTGAACATTCTCTGTCTCAGATACACTGCAGTGCTCTAGGTGAACATCTCTGTCTCAGACACACTGCAGTGCTCCAGGTGAACATCTCTGTCTCAGACACACTGCAGTGCTCCAGGATATCATCTCTGTCTCAGACACACTGCAGTGCTCCAGGATAACATCTCTGTCTCAGACACACTGCAGTGCTCCAGGTGAACACCTCTGTCTTAGACACGCTGCAGTGCTCCAGGTGAACATCTCTGTCTCAGTCCCGCTGCAGTGCTCCAGGTGAACATCTCTGTCTCAGTCACGCTGCAGTGCTCCAGGTGAACATCTCTGCCTCAGTCACGCTGCAGTGCTTCAGGTGAACATCTCTGTCTCAGATACGCTGCAGTGCTCCAGGTGAACATCTCTGTCTCAGACACGCTGCAGTGCTCCAGGTGAACATCTCTGTCTCAGTCACGCTGCAGTGTTCCAGGTGAACATCTCTGCCTCAGTCACGCTGCAGTGCTCCAGGTGAACATCTCTGTCTCAGACACACTGCAGTGCTCCAGGTGAACATCTCTGTCTCAGACACGCTGCAGTGCTCCAGGTGAACATCTCTGTCTCAGACACGCTGCAGTGCTCCAGGTGAACATCTCTGTCTCAGACACACTGCAGTGCTCCAGGTGAATATCTCTGTCTCAGACACACTGCAGTGCTCCAGGTGAACATCTCTGTCTCAGATACGCTGCAGTGCTCCAGGTGAACATCTCTGTCTCAGACACGCTGCAGTGCTCCAGGGAAACCTCTCTGTCTCAGACACACTGCAGTGCTCCAGGTGAACATCTCTGTCTCAGTCACGCTGCAGTGCTCCAGGTGAACATCTCTGCCTCAGTCACGCTGCAGTGCTTCAGGTGAACATCTCTGTCTCAGATACGCTGCAGTGCTCCAGGTGAACATCTCTGTCTCAGACACGCTGCAGTGCTCCAGGTGAACATCTCTGTCTCAGTCACGCTGCAGTGCTCCAGGTGAACATCTCTGTCTCAGATACGCTGCAGTGCTCCAGGTGAACATCTCTGTCTCAGACACGCTGCAGTGCTCCAGGGAAACCTCTCTGTCTCAGACACACTGCAGTGCTCCAGGTGAACATCTCTGTCTCAGTCACGCTACAGTGCTCCAGGTGAACATCTCTGTCTCAGTCACACTGCAGTGCTCCAGGATAACATCTCTGTCTCAGACACACTGTAGTGCTCCAGGTGAACATCTCCGTCTCAGACACGCTGCAGTGCTCCAGGTGAACATCTCTGTCTCAGACACACTGCAGTGCTCCAGGTGAACATCTCTGTCTCAGTCACGCTGCAGTGCTCCAGGTGAACATCTCTGTCTCAGACACACTGCCGTGCTCCAGGTGAACATCTCTGTCTCAGACACGCTGCAGTGCTCCAGGATAACATCTCTGTCTCAGACACACTGAAGTGCTCCAGGTGAACATCTCTGTCACAGACACACTGCAGTGCTCCAGGTGAACATCTCTGTCTCAGACACACTGCAGTGCTCCAGGATAACATCTCTGTATCAGACACACTGCAGTGCTCCAGGTGAACATCTCTGTCTCAGATACGCTGCAGTGCTCCAGGTGAACATCTCTGTCTCAGACACGCTGCAGTGCTCCAGATGAACATCTCTGTCTCAGACACACTGTAGTGCTCCAGGTGAACATCTCCGTCTCAGACACGCTGCAGTGCTCCAGGTGAACATCTCTGTCTCAGACACACTGCAGTGCTCCAGGTGAACATCTCTGTCTCAGTCACGCTGCAGTGCTCCAGGTGAACATCTCTGTCTCAGACACACTGCCGTGCTCCAGGTGAACATCTCTGTCTCAGACACGCTGCAGTGCTCCAGGATAACATCTCTGTCTCAGACACACTGAAGTGCTCCAGGTGAACATCTCTGTCACAGACACACTGCAGTGCTCCAGGTGAACATCTCTGTCTCAGACACACTGCAGTGCTCCAGGATAACATCTCTGTATCAGACACACTGCAGTGCTCCAGGTGAACATCTCTGTCTCAGATACGCTGCAGTGCTCCAGGTGAACATCTCTGTCTCAGACACGCTGCAGTGCTCCAGATGAACATCTCTGTCTCAGTCATGCTGCAGTGCTCCAGGTGAACATCTCTGTCTCAGACACGCTGCAGTGCTCCAGGTGAACATCTCTCTCTCAGACACACTGCAGTGCTCCAGGGCAACATTCTCTGTCTCAGACACACTGCAGTGCACCAGGTGAACATTCTCTGTCTCAGATACGCTGCAGTGCTCCAGGTGAACATCTCTGTCTCAGACACGCTGCAGTGCTCCAGATGTACATCTCTGTCTCAGTCATGCTGCAGTGCTCCAGGTGAACATCTCTGTCTCAGACACGCTGCAGTGCTCCAGGTGAACATCTCTGTCTCAGACACACTGCAGTGCTCCAGGGCAACATTCTCTGTCTCAGACACACTGCAGTGCACCAGGTGAACATTCTCTGTCTCAGATACACTGCAGTGCTCTAGGTGAACATCTCTGTCTCAGACACACTGCAGTGCTCCAGGTGAACATCTCTGTCTCAGACACACTGCAGTGCTCCAGGATATCATCTCTGTCTCAGACACACTGCAGTGCTCCAAGATAACATCTCTGTCTCAGACACACTGCAGTGCTCCAGGTGAACACCTCTGTCTTAGACACGCTGCAGTGCTCCAGGTGAACATCTCTGTCTCAGTCCCGCTGCAGTGCTCCAGGTGAACATCTCTGTCTCAGTCCCGCTGCAGTGCTCCAGGTGAACATCTCTGTCTCAGTCACGCTGCAGTGCTCCAGGTGAACATCTCTGCCTCAGTCACGCTGCAGTGCTTCAGGTGAACATCTCTGTCTCAGATACGCTGCAGTGCTCCAGGTGAACATCTCTGTCTCAGACACGCTGCAGTGCTCCAGGTGAACATCTCTGTCTCAGTCACGCTGCAGTGTTCCAGGTGAACATCTCTGCCTCAGTCACGCTGCAGTACTCCAGGTGAACATCTCTGTCTCAGACACACTGCAGTGCTCCAGGTGAACATCTCTGTCTCAGACACGCTGCAGTGCTCCAGGTGAACATCTCTGTCTCAGACACGCTGCAGTGCTCCAGGTGAACATCTCTGTCTCAGACACACTGCAGTGCTCCAGGTGAATATCTCTGTCTCAGACACACTGCAGTGCTCCAGGTGAACATCTCTGTCTCAGATACGCTGCAGTGCTCCAGGTGAACATCTCTGTCTCAGACACGCTGCAGTGCTCCAGGGAAACCTCTCTGTCTCAGACACACTGCAGTGCTCCAGGTGAACATCTCTGTCTCAGTCACGCTACAGTGCTCCAGGTGAACATCTCTGTTTCAGTCACACTGCAGTGCTCCAGGATAACATCTCTGTCTCAGACACACTGTAGTGCTCCAGGTGAACATCTCCGTCTCAGACACGCTGCAGTGCTCCAGGTGAACATCTCTGTCTCAGACACGCTGCAGTGCTCCAGGTGAACATCTCTTTCTCAGACACGCTACTGTGCTCCAGGATAACATCTCTGTCTCAGACACGCTGCAGTGCTCCAGGTGAACATCTCTGTCTCAGACACGCTGCAGTGCTCCAGGTGAACATCTCTGTCTCAGACACGCTGCAGTGCTCCAGGTGAACATCTCTGTCTCAGATACGCTGCAGTGCTCCAGGTGAACATCTCTGTCTCAGACACGCT